>NC_083428.1:29579421-29884557 GCF_020745735.1 Hemiscyllium ocellatum | reverse complement strand
ATGTCCTCTTGTCAGGCATCAGTGCATAGCCCTCACTGCAGCTGCACTCATAGCTTCCCTCGGAGTTTGTGCAGTGTGTATCACATCCACCATTCATAATTGTACATTCATCAATATCTGAAAGAAGAAAAAGACAACTGAGAGCTAGGCCTTTGTGTAACTCAAACACACTTTCGTAATCTCACAGCCATCCATTAAAAACAAAATCATGATCTTCTACAGTAATGTGGCCACAATTTGTATGTGGACTGGAGCAAGAATATTTGTGCCCTTGTATTGCTATAGTAATGTTCCTTTCTCTGAGCTAGATAATCAAGTTCAAATCCTACCTAGTGTATCACAGCACATCTGAACAGGCCGATTCATAATAGCTATTAAATTCTCTAGAAAGGATACAATGAAGGGTCAACTGTTTAACACCATGCCTGAGGGATCAACATTCAGGGGAAGGGCTCAGTTGCTGGAAAACAGATGATATTTAGGGTGATGTTTTCCTATTTAACAAAAGGAGTTGATATATTCAATTAAATCAAAAGCTACTGTAAATCATACAAAATTTAGAAGGAGATGGGGTCATTTGGAGACTTTTTATTGCACATGATTGTCAGATCATGGACCAAGTTACCTCAGTTGGAGCTTCAGCCAAAAGTTTGTGTAAATGGGAAGTAAAATACAGTTGGATCTGTTTCTGGACAGAGATGAGAAGGGTTTATTGTGCTGAGGGATTTGGCAAGATGCTGGGATTGAGGATCAGTATGGTGAGAGCTGGTGCAATAATTTAACTCTTTTGCCCATGTTTGGATTGAGGATGAGGTCTGGAGCTGAGTGGCTCTGACAGAACTCAAATGGAGCATTAGTGAACAGCTTATTGGTGAGTAAGTGCTGTCAGGCAGCATTGTCCATGAGACCTCCCAGCAATTTGGTGACAATTGAAAGCAGGCTGGTGGGATGGTAACTGGCCACAGTTATCTGATGGATTTCCCATTACCCACTATGTTTGACCACAGGCTTGTAACAGTTTATTTGTCCGAAAAGGATGAATAAACATTTGAACAGGTTAAATGATATTCACAGAGAATATATAAGTTGTGAGTTTCATCTGTATTTTGCACTGCACTGATTAATGTCAACTGTACAGCTAATTTAGCCACTGATTGTTTAAGAGTAAGGAAGCAGCTCTTACCCACACAGCCCTGTCTGTCCGCTGTGCCCTGATATCCTGAGTTGCAGGCACACTGGTAAGTCCCAATCATATTCACACAGCGGCCATTCTTGCACAAGTTGTCACTCAGTGAGCACTCATTGATATCTGTATCAGGGAAGAAAGTTGTGTTTGACAGTCACACAGAAACTAAACAGCTGACAGCACATTCAACTCAAAACATCCCAGATTACTTCTGAGGCCTTCAGGATTAATAAAGATGGTGGGGTCAATGGGAATTCAATGGGGAGAATGCTCCACTAATGGCGCACTAATGTCCTTCAGAAAAATCTGCCATACTTATTTGGTCTGGTCTACTTGTGACTCCAGTGCCACAGCAATGTGGGCATTTCAGAATGGGCAATAAACGCTGGGTTATCCAGAGTCATGAACCAAAAAAAGACCAAGAAGAAAAATTGCATGGATATAAAAACAATTCTACGTTATTTTCATCTTGCTTGACCACTTTAATTTATTAATTGTAAAAGTATTGGAGATGGCTCTTTGGCTGACAGTTAACTTAAATATAATATAAAATAATCGCTTTACTTGGTGTGGGAAGATGAGTTGTCACCAAAATGGATGGATTGACCAATCTATGACAGGATAAATAGGGATGGGGTGGTTGAAAGATAAATATGCTGAGATAGCAAGAATTGGTGACCCCCTGATCGGTCTGACCCGACAGATGGTGGTGAAGATCAGCCAGTCTCTAGCTTGTTGGGGACATGTTGTGGGCTGCACCTGTTTCCTTGTGAATTAATCAACTTTCGATATGTATTTTCCCTGCTTCCCAGGTCGTTCTGCAAAGTCTCAAACTCGATGTTAGAGTTAGAGATTTTGAACAATTCCAATTCACTCATCGACCCAAGAATTGTTAGAGAGAAAAATCCTAGTCTCAGTAACCCCCCACCCCAACCTTTTAACTACCTCACAACACCCCAACCTGACCCTGCACATGAATCACAACCTTATCCCCACATGCCTAGTTCCCACTCACTGATTTCACCATTAAGCCCTAACTCCTTTCCCCCCAGCCCCAGCTACCACATGATCACCTCCTAACCTGATCTGATTAGGTCTCACCACACGACTCTCTCCCCCCAAGCCCGACACCCTAACTACCCAATGTCCCAACCTGCCTTCATTACCCACTCCTCACCCACAGCCTGCAACAGCTCTCCAGCCCTATCTGGTTGCTTCTAAGCTCATCTTCCCCCCACCCCCACCATCCCAATCTTACCATCCAACCCCAGGTTCCACTCTACCCCTGCATTCACAAATCCAATCATTAATATACTGAAATGTTATGCCAAAACTTTCTAAAATATGAAAGCTGGTCTTGTAAAGAGGGGACCTGGTTTGTTATTCCTGTGAGAAAGCCGCTCAGTGGAAGAACACTCCACAATTCAGAAGGAGCCAGGACCAGCCGACATAGCCAAACGTGTGGAGCTCTGTTCGTGTGAGGTAAAATGGGAGTGAACCAATAATTTAACTGTGATCAGAGAATCCAGGTCAACTTTTGTTTAAAGGAAGTTGAACCTTGCTTCGACTGGCTTAATATTCTATAAGTCGCTGCACAGTACAAACACAGCATCTACTGACTGTCTTAAAAGAGATTTGTAAAACCACTTACCCACACAGCCGTCTCCCTCGGTGGTCAACTCATGACCTGGTGGGCAAATACACTCATAGCTGCCATCAGTGTTTACACAGGTTCCTCCCCGGCACAGCAAGGGGTCTCTCTCACACTCGTCAATATCTGGATGATGAACAGAAAAGTTACGTAAATATAACCTCACGTCAACATCTAGAGCATGAGCCAATGTAACATGGGTTTATTTCTTGGGCTAACAGTAGCAGTAGTGAGCATGCAGCACTGAGTATGGTACTAAAGATGATTGAATTGCTGTTTAATCTCTCTAATTGTGTTTACACAGAGACAAGTATATTGATAGTTGCATAAACATGTAATGCACTAAACACTGCATACATAAACAATCCCTAAATACTAAGTTGAAGAGTGCTTTAGGGCTGACTTGAAATTATGGGTGGCATTTGTGGAGCACTCTGTGCAGAGATATGGATGTTTGTGAGAGGGTCTGACTTGGGAACAGTGTAAGTGGGAGGCCTACAAGTGAGCCAATGACTAGTAGAGTGATTGCCACTAGCTCTGTATCCTTTGTGTAACACAAATTGCAACTTCCCAAGGACTGTGGGACCTACAGAACAGTGACAGACCTGGAGCATGATGGGAAGTCTGCAGGGCAATGAAAGACTCTCTCTGATGCTAATGGTACATCTCTTTCACACCTCTAATTATGGCTCAGGCAATGTAAATTCTGGAATGTTCTTTAAATCTCAATGTCTACTGTATGGAATTTATTAAGTGTTCTACAGCAGCTTCCAACTCCAGTGAATAAAGGATTGTTTGGCACAGATCAATCTCTGCTAGCAAAGCAACATGTGGAAACCATTAAAACAGGCCACCACAAAGACTGCTGAGGCCATTCCAATAAGGAGAGCTAGGCTTCACTATGTACTTCCTGTTCTGGAATGTCTGTGTAGATACAAGGTCAGATTACATCCATATCGAAAGGACCCAAAGCAGATCCTGGGTGGGGGCATTCCAAATTTAGACAATGTCATGTTGCAGTGCTAAATTCATTTCTGCACAGCTCATCATCCATTCAAGTTATTCAAAGCAAGAGACCACAGGAATCTCATTGTACATTTTTTGCCTGACCCCTTTTGTGAAAAGTGGGGGAGGAGCAGAGGCAGTGGGAGCACCAAGATTAACGGTGGTCCTTGAGAGTAATTGCAGGCAGCGTAGGACCATGAGAGACACTGGGGTGAAGGGTCAGGCTATGGAGGCAATTGGACAAGGTAGGAAGTAACTTTGGAAAAATCTGGTCGGCGTCTTTACTCCTGAGAAGATGAAGACACAACACAGGTCTGTAGGAGGGAGATGATTAGTGAGTTACAATCCTCAACTACAGTACCAGAAGGCCAGCCTGCACTGTTGATGGACATAAGGTGTTGGTTAGGCCTCCATTAGTCAGTGAGTCACAGGAGCGATGTCACAGCACTGGGGGAGGGTCATAGGGGCACATTAGTTAGCTTGGTGTGACACAAAAAAACTAAGCATGAAAATTTGAGATATATTAATTAATGTTTGAATAGGTCTGAAGGGATTTACAAACTAATACAGACAGGTTGTCCATTATGTGGGGATTCAAATTCCGAAGAAGGCAGATTTAAAATTAGGAATGTAAGAGTAAGGAGTAAAGCAGGGAAGCATCTTTTCCACCTAAGGATCGTTGAGTTGTGGAATAACTTATCAAGGAAGGCAGTTGAAGTGGAGAGGTTCAGGTTGCTGAGTTTTGGCCGAAAGAATATAAATGGTGGGAAGACATGGATGAAGTAGATAATGAGGAGGTGAGATGGAAATGATCCATTGACGATGGACTGACTTGTGAGGCTGATGCATCTTCCTGTTTCTTCATATTCTTTAGCTCTGATGTATTTAAAGTGTGGTGTTTCATTCAGTCGATTCACTTGGAGATAGTGAGGACTGCAGATGCTGGAATGTCAGATTTGATAAAGTGTGGAGCTGGTAAAAGCACAGCAGGTCAGGCAGCACCAGGGGAGCAGGAGCAGGAGAGTCAACATTTCAAGTCTGGTCCTGATGAAAGGGCCCAGCCTGAAACATCGACTCTCCTGATCGTGTTCCTCTGATACTGTTTGACCCGCTGTGCTTTTTCCAGCTCCACACTTTATTGATTCAGTCCATTCAGCCTTCACTGCTGTCTTCAGTTGGAGCTATGCTGTGGTTCACTTTGTGTCATTTAATTCATGAAAACCCAGTCATAGACTGTCAACAGTGACCAGCCAGTAATGATCACTTACCCATGCAGTTCTTCATCATCATAAAACCACTTTCATATCCTTCGAAGCATTCACATTCAAAACTGCCTGGTGTGTTCACACACATGCCGTGGCCGCAGAGGTCCGGTGAAATACGGCATTCATTGATATCTACAAAAACGAGAGGACAATTAGACAGTGAATGTGTGACAGAGCAGGAAAGAGGGGAAAAAGAAAACAAAAAAGGAACAGAGTTACACAGAAAAGGCACAAGAGATAAAGAGGATACAGAGGAACAGAATTAGACAGATGATAAGAAACTATTGACCAGTAAATGAGACAGAGACAGATGCAAATAGAAAAGAAAGATAAACAGACGATAATGTTACCTAAAGCTGTCTCAAACAACGAGCTAGCCTGTACCTCCTAGTGTTTTCTACCTGTACAGTTCCTTTCCTCCATGTTTAGGGCAAATCCACTCTCGCAGCGACATTTAAAGCTTCCAACTGTGTTCCGGCATGTTCCATATGTACACAGACTGGAGAATACCTTACATTCGTTGATATCTGGAAGAGAGTAAGACGATCAGTACAGTCGTTATAAGCACTGTGTAAATCAGAGGTGGGAAATTTTCCAGCTGAAGCCGTCCAATCGAGAAAAGAACCTGACCTCAAAGGGTAGTGAGCTGTTTATATGGATACAGACTGGATCCAACCACAGGCAGTGGGAATTGAACATATTTAAATGATCAACACCAGGAGGACAGGAAGGAATAGAACAGTCATGCTTCGCCTGTAACTGGAGTGGAGCATTGGGACCAATGGTGGCAAACCCTTGTCCATAACTGGAGAAGCTGGGCTGATTCTGTTTAATCTGCATTCACTTCCCTCGTCATTGTAGGAAATAGCTGGGACGGCCAAACGTCTGATCAGAAAGCATCTGGGTAAGATGGCTTTCTCCTCAAAGGGAGTGGAATGACTGAGTCTATAAACAGCTGGGGTGAAGCCACATCCCATAAAAATAAACTTGCAACTGAGACAAATGTTGCCACGCCAATACTTACAGCCATTTAACCTCAGGTCAGAATCATCATTTTTTGGGTAAAAGGCTCTTCCTTTGTAGAGCATAGTTATCTACAACTTTGATATCAGTAAAAACATGCTGTTGTTATCTCCTGAAATGCTTTGAAAACGTGGCATTCTCCCCTTTACCTGCTCAGATTTTCTCCTGGTACATGTACCTCTGTCTTTTTTCTATTCCTCTCTTGGCAGCCCACCTGGTTCCGAGTATAAATTGTTACTATTGAGTTTTCATTTATAAGAGAGCCAGAGAGAGAGAGAGAGAGAGAGAGAGAGAGCAGGAGAATACAATGGCAGCACAAATATCCCAGCATTCTAAGCACTGGTGAAATGTCTCTGTTTTGAATCAATGTTTTAATTACAAAAATCTATCTAACACCAACACATTGATGAAACGTGCTGCCCTTGATGCGGACAAGCTGGAGGATTACTTCTGGAATTGTACATCAGAAGCACATCCAAGATTTGGAACAAGTAATATGGGATATGTTTTCCTAGAGTTGTAATTTTTCCCGTATTTATTGAAACATTTGAAAGAGAAGTGCCCGTGACATTTCCCACAGCTTGTTCATGAATATGACTATTTTCATATCCAGGTTTTGCGAAGAGCCCTCTGAAACCTATTTCGGTTTCACTTATTGGCCAGAACTGGAAGCTACATTGTTATAGGTAACTGCTTACATCGGTATGTTCACTCTTAGATGTTGGACATAAATGCTTATTCAATAATCATGACAACAAATCCTGAGGAGAATGCCTGGACATGCAATGTGTAATTTGAAATAGTTATTTGTTGATCCATTACCCTTGTAGAATGGTCTGCCTGTCAGAACATCACCCCTGTTGGCAAATCCTGGTCCCCTGGGGCAAATCGCCTCATATTCCCGTGTGCCAGGCTTTGGGCATTCCTCGCAGTCTCCACCCCAGGCACGGCCAATCGAACAGCAGCAAGTGTCAATACGGAACCGGCTCGCCATTGGTTGTGTGCACTCATCCTCCTCCCACTTCAGGTAGCAGTGTTCCAGACGAACATCTGGAGGGAATAGACAATATGGAGTTAGCCCCAAGGCATTACACAGCAATAATACTCCACAATAGAGTAACATCACTGACAGCTATGCTCCACATTTTGCTCAGACTAAATTTAAACAGAAAAGGGACAGACAGTGCTGGAAATAATCAGTATAAACATTAGTGCCTGAAAGAGGCATCTACTGCCTATCATTTTTTAAAAAATCACTGCTCTCCTACTTTAGGTAGCACTGATCTTGCCACACTTCTGCTCTGATCACATGACTATTCATCAAAACTCAACTTTACGAAAAGTTTTTTTCAATTCAGGTTGGGGTTCTATCAGATAGCAATTGCAATTCCAAGTAATGATCTTTTAATTGGCTTCATCAGAGATCAGAGCTGAAAAATGTGTTGCTGGAAAATTTGTGATGGATATGGAAGGATCCCTTAGGTCTTTCCATATCTGTCACAAATTCACCTGCACCTCCACACACATCATTTACTGCATCCGCTGCAACCGATGTGGCCTCCTCTATATTGGGGAGACGGGCCGCCTACTTGCGGAACGTTTCAGAGAACACCTCTGGGACACCTGCACCAACCAACCCAACCACCCTGTGGCTGAACACTTTAGCTCCCCCTCCCACCCTGCCAAGGACATGCAGGTCCTTGGCCTCCTCCATCGTCAGACCATGGCAACACGATGCCTGGAGGAAGAGCGCCTCATCTTCCACCTAGGAATCCTCCAACTACAAGGCATGAATGCAGATTTCTCCAGCTTCCTCATTTCCTCTCCCCCCACCTTGTCTCAGTCCCAACCCTTGGACTCAGCACCGCCTTCTTGACCTGCAATCTTCTTCCCGACCTCTTCGCCCTCATCCCCTCTCCAGCCTATCACTTTCACCTTAACCTCCTTCTACCTATCGCATTCCCAACGCCCATCGCCCAAGTCCCTCCTCCCTACCTTTTATCTTAGCCTGCTTGGCACAACTGCCTCATTCCTGAAGAAGGGCTTATGCCCGAAACGTAGATTCTCCTGCTCCTTGGATGCTACCTGACCTGCTGCGCTTTTCCAGCAACACATTTTTCAGCTCTGATCTCCAGCATCAGCAGTCCTCACTTTCTCCTCCTTCATCAGAGATTATCAAAGGATTGGAGCTGGTGCATAATGAAGTACTGATTTTGACATCTTCCACAGACTTGCTGCACCTAAGTGTAATGTGAAGCTGTCTCAAGGACAGCTCCCTCCAGGTTGAGATGGCGTTTACTGAGGGTCACAGATTTCTTCAGTGGGTCTCTATGAGACTGACCAGGCTAACTCTTGAACTTCTCGTCTTTGGATAGATAAAGCATGATGTCCCAGAAGAGAGTGAACTACGTTCCCTCTAGCTTTCCCTGCTCCTGTGTGAGCCTGTGAAGTCCATGTGAGACATCGCCTTCTCAAGCCAATGTGCCCACGTGCCAATTGGCATACGCACTGTAGGCCCGGACCCTCCAAGTGGATGTGTGGACAGAGAACGTTGGTTGAGAGTGTGATCCAAGTGTGGGAATTGGTTCCTTTCCTTCATGCTACTACTTTTCCTCAATATAAAGGGGTCACTCAACACAGACACTGGCAAACAGAGGACATGGTGCTTCCCACAGCAAAATGAATGGCTGCCAATAACAGACTCCCTTAGGATCATAGACCCTTACAACAAAAGGAGGAGGCCATTTATCTCATTTTCGCTCTAACAGGTTTCCTAAAACCTGTATAATTTTGCCTCACATCTCCACAAATTAGCCTTCTTCAAGTACTTGTTCTTTAAAACTTCGGATAGAATTTACTCTGCTACCCATAGTATAACAACTTCATCAGATGAACGAAATCATCTACATTTCCCACCTAGATCATTATTTTAAACTTATGATCTACCTCCCAGAGGCAAGAGTCTCTCACTCCTTGCTCTATCTCAGTTCTACGTAATTGTGAATACTCTATTAGGTCTCTCCATTTCCTCTCAGTTCGAAGGATAGGAATCCCAACTTCCCATATCTCAACCCTGACCAAGGTTCTTTTTCCATCCTTTCATTTGATAAACTACCTGCACTTTTTCAAATTCCTTAACATTCTAATGCCCAGAATCATATACAATACTCTTGAGTCCTAACTGGAGGTTTGTAAAGGTTTAACTTAATTTCTTTGCTTTTGCATTCAATTCCCTATTTACCAAGCCATAAAGCCTTATTAAACTCACCTTATCACCTTGCCGTGTCACTGTTAATAACTTAAAGAATAATGAATACAGCTGGGTTCTTGTGTTTGCACTGTGTTGATGATGGTTTTCCCCATGTTGATTCTCCAAACTTCACATTTAACAACATGAATTTTCAATCTCCATGTATCTACAATCTGTATGTTATCCCGAAGTCTACAACTGTTGTTTTATTTGCTTTATTTCCAAGCTTTGCATCAAAAAACTGTTAGATTACTTAGGCAGTAAACATTTAGACCATGTATCAGTCTCCAGTAGTTTTTATCATGACTAACATTAGGCTGATTGGCCTATCATGTATCCAGTTTGGAAACCTCCCATCCTGCGGTATCAGTCCCATACCAAAGGAGGGATGAAGGATCAGGGACAGAGCTTCTGCTACCTCTACCTAGTATCCCTCAGCAACCTAAGATGCATCCCATGTACTAGGCAACTTGTTCATTTTAAATGACCAACTTATTTAGCACCTCCTTTCTCTCTATTTTATTCTATCCAATGGAGTTGGGCAGGTTTTGAAAGGCTTAAGGCTCACGGTATGTCAGTAAAATCATAAAATCTTTATGAGGTAATGTTTTGAAAGGGAGGTATCCTCATACCTCCCATCCACTCTTCCATTCAAACAGATGCCCTCAAAATAACAATTATGCCAAT
Source organism: Hemiscyllium ocellatum (assembly GCF_020745735.1). Classification (NCBI taxonomy): domain Eukaryota; kingdom Metazoa; phylum Chordata; class Chondrichthyes; order Orectolobiformes; family Hemiscylliidae; genus Hemiscyllium; species Hemiscyllium ocellatum. Next base: position 29,874,490 of record NC_083428.1, on the reverse strand, counting down.
TTATGTCCTACCTCCCACCCTTCCCTCGAAATTTCAATAGATGAAACAGCTAAGCACTTGAAGCCATTTGACTGTGTGCAATGAAACACTGAATTTGACAGCAGAGATCAAGGAATCAGAAGGTCAATCAAGCAGGGGCTCAGGTGTTCAAAAAAGTAATGGTTCTTTCAGCTCAGCTGGGAGGGCATCTCTTTAACACCTCATCCAAAAGATGACCTTTCCAACATTACAGCTCTCCATCAATACTGTGTTGAAGTGTTTGGAAATCAAAGCCAATTGGGATCATATCGCTGGAGTTGAACATAAACCTGGAATCGTCTGATGAGGAGGTAAGAGTGTTGTCCATTATGCCATGGCCAATGCCAAAGCAGGGAATAACATGCGATGTCATTATTGATGAAAAGCAAACACTCTCCCACGGAGGTCCCTCAGTGATCTGTTCTTACCCACACAGGTTCGCCCAGTCCCATCCAGAGTCAGTCCTTCAGGGCAGTCACACTTGAATGAGCCTTGTGTATTCACACACCGTCCATTTGTGCAAACACCAGGGAATACATCACACTCATTCACATCTGGTGGAAAAAGAAACATCATACGTTATTCATTTCACAATGATCAAACAAGCAAAATAGGTTAATGTTATCGGTACATTTCGAGGAAGTTAGAGCGCAAACATGCAGAGGTAAACGGACGAGGCAATTTGAATATTAGATCTTATGTTTGATGGAAGAGTTAACTCAACAATGATATCAGAAGCCTACATTTAATCAGAAAAATTGTATTCTAGTTTGTTGGAAGTGCAACAGGGTTCACCAAATCTAAATGGAATCATGTTAGATATAACTTACAACGACAATTGTAATATGTTTGAGTAAATATTTGGAACAATTGCAAATTAGTACTCCCGGAAATGCTGAAAGCCACAATTTTGCTTTTTTGGTAGCTAAAGCACTCTTGGTCATCTTTGCAGAGATATATATATCATCCGGCTGATCAATGTCGCCTTTATTTGCACTCTTTACATAAAATCTTTCTTGTTATTTCCCTAAGTATGCCACTAACTGATTTGATCCTTTGTCCACAAGTTCTACTTTTATAGTTTGACTTAAGAGTCATATTCTGGGTTCAGTTTCTATAAACCCTAAATAATTTGTTAGGTCTTTACAAAATCACTTCTGGAACACCTCCCAAGCCAAACAGTGTAATAGTCACGTTAACTTCCCAATTCAACAGTAAGCCCTTATAGGTTTGCATAAACTCATCTGTAATAGTCTACACACACTATTGTGTAGGTTATGATGTCAGTGGAAATAAGAATGAATATCAACTATATACTATAGTAATGTAAATCTATGAGCTGGGTTTATGTCATTCTTTGAGTCCATTCTAGGTGATCTAATCCTTGTTTTAGTTGGAATGATGGAACAGTCTGAGCTGACCTTCACAAGTAACGCCTTTCACTCTGGCATAGCCTCTGGGGCAGGTGGGATCTGCAAAAGAAACATAAATTTGGTTTACTAATTAGGCTCTTGGCAATTGATCTTCTGAACCTTTAACAGACATACATAACAGCAAGTAATCAAACCCACAGGCCTAATTCTTACAAGATTCTGTTTATGATGCTGTTACATCCAAGAACTGAATAATTCTGGGTTTTCACTTCACCTGGTGAAATCTTTTACTTGAGTGGAGTGCTGACTTGACAATATATCACACAAAGTCTCTGTGAAAGTGCTGATCCAGCACATATTCAAACAAAGCAAATCAGGTACAAGGCAGGAGAATCACATCTTTGGAGAAATTTGTATCGTGTATTATTTATGGAAGCGAGAGACCAGAACAACAATTACTGCTGATAGTTGCATCTATTTTCAATATGCCAGTAGAACCATTGTAAATTAATTTTACCAGTGAATATACAGATGTACTAACGATGTATTCACATTTCCTGGCACGAGCATCTTTTGCTGAAATGCATGCTGCAAATTGTGTGCTCACATCCCAGTATTGTTTATCTATTAAAACAAATGGTTCATAGATTGTGTAGCTAACCTGGATCAAATTTCTTGGAGAAAAGGGCATTTCCCTCTCTTTTCCCCTCTCAGGCAGCAATCTGTCACTGCCCTCAGCCCATCTCCAATTCTGCTGTGCCCTTGCCCATCTACTCAAACTAGGCACCAGTTAATAAACAACAATCACGTGTCTGCCCACTTGGCACTCCAAATATGTAGGGCCACGGTTTCTCTTTCAATCTTTCTCCCTAATAAAGAGAAAATAATGGAAAACTGTGATCTCTCTAAACACGTTGTGCCCCTTCAATTGCAAGTACCTGAACCCTACTTATACAATGAATGCCAACTTAGCACTCACCCTTTCCTTAATGTTTCAAATAAGGGTGAGAATGGTGCGGGGGTGATGTCACTGAACTACTAATCCAGTGACCCTGGCTAATGCCATGGGAACATGAGTTCAGTTCTCAGACTGGAACCTTGAATTTGTGTTTAAAAATAGAAAGGATTAAATCAGAGACAAGGGAACATCTTTATATCTCAGCAGTCTGTGAGTCTTCAGAACACTTGTTGTAAAAAAAAACATTAGAAGCAAAGTCTTGAATATTTTTCTGGCTGAGGTGGATAGATCTTTGGTCAGATAGGGGATGTAACATTATCAGGGTTAGGCTGGGTATGTGGATTTGAGATTACAATCAGATCAGTTATGATCTGACTGAATGGTAGATCGATCCTGAGGGGCTGAATAGCCTCCAGCTGCTCCCTGACCACATTTCATATGGCAACAAATGAAAAACTCAACTCACAAAACCAGAATAAAGCTCATGGCAGTAATACTGAACACTAATTGTTGTAAAAACCCATCTAGTTCACTAACATCCCTTACAGGGAGTAACTGCTGCCCTTACTTGCTTTGGCTTCTACGTGAATCCAGACCCACAGCAATGTGGTTAATTGTTAATCTCTCTCTGAAAATGTCCAATGAACCATTCAGTTCAGGGACAATTAGTGATGGGCAGTAAATAGGAGATAGTGAGGACTGTAGATGCTGGTGTAGTCAGTGTCAATAAAGTGTGGTGCTGGAAAAATCACAGCAGGTCAGAAAGCTTCCGAAGAGCAAGGGAGGCAACATTTCAGGCGTAATCCTTCATCAGGACTGGGGTGGGGGAAGGAGGCTGAGAAATAAATAGGGGAAAGCAGGGTGGGGCTGGGACAGGTAGCTGGGAGGGCGATAGTTGGGTAAAGGTAGGAGGTGATTGTGCTAGGTCGGTGGGAAGTGTGGAGTGGATAGGTGGGAAGGAAGATGAATAGGTTGGTTACGTCAACATGGTAAGGGTGAGTCCAGGTTGGATCTGGGATGAGGTGGGGGATGGGAGGTTTGGAAACAGGTGAATTCAGTGTTGAGGTCATGTGGTTGGAGGCTCCCAGGGTGGAAGATGAGGTGTTCCCCGTCTAGTTTGTATGTGGCCTTGTTTAGGGGATGGACAAGGCCCAGAATGGGCAGGTTTTTGGGGGTGTGGGAGGGGGAGGTGAAATGGATGATTACAGGAGGGTGGAGTTGGTTGGTGAGAATCCCATGACAGAATTAAAAGAAAAACAAATTAAGACAAGCATGCAACTGAGAGGTTGAATGATAAAACGTACCACGGTGCTGGGTCTTGCTGTTTAGTTTCAATCCAGTGCAAAAGTCCAGGCTTTGGAAAAGTGATATCACCATTACACCACCCGCCCAGTGTCCATGCCCCTACCACCACCCGCCAATAAACCCCTCGGTCTCAGTGAGTACCCAGCTCGCAGTGTTCACAGGGACTGCCCCAGGCTGCTCCCAAGGTGGCACAGCACTCCGACTTCAGTGTTGCTCCATTGATGTTCACCTCGCAACGCCCATCCTGAATATTCAGCCAGCACGTCCCCTTCATACTGTCTGTTGGGGGAAAAACACAGGAGTTATCACAGTCCCCACTTCTGTCAGCCCACAGACATCAGTGAACAGACAGACACCAGAGAACCCATAGACACCAGAGAACACACAGACACCAGTGAACATACAGACATCAGTGAACACACAGGCACCAGTGAACAGACAGGCACCAGTGAACACACAGACACCAGTGAACATACAGACATCAGTTTACACACAAACACCAGTAAACACACAGACACCAGTGAACATACAGACATCAGTGAACACACAGGCACCAGTGAACAGACAGTCACCAGTGAACACACAGACACCAGTGAACATACAGACATCAGTGAACATACAGACATCAGTGAACACACAGGCACCAGGGCAGCCTCCTACTTTGTGCCTGCCTCAGACACATTGTGAAATGGAGAGAGTGGCGTGGAGTGGATTGAGAGCCCCATCCAGAAACCATCAGCCCACAGGACCAAGCTGACACCTGATTCATCTCAAGTAACTCCATTCTATTGATAAACATCTACTTCTAGCCAGTTGCCATGGCAGTGCTCTGCCTCGGTGACTCAGTTGGAATCTGACAGCCTTCAGTCCCAGTGTTTCACACATGGAAAAGCCGGTATGTGGAGCCGCATACTTACATAGAACATAGAACAGTACAGCACAGAACAGGCCCTTCAGCCCACGATGTTGTGCCGACCACTGATCCTCATGTATGCACCCTCAAATTTCTGTGACCATATGCATGTCCAGTAGACTCTTAAATGTCCCCAATGACCTTGCTTCCACAACTGCTGCCGGCAACACATTCCATGCTCTCTCAACTCTCTGTGTAAAGAACCCGCCTCTGACATCCCCTCTATACTTTCCTCCAACCAGCTTAAAACTATGACCCCTCGTGTTAGTCATTTCTGCCCTGGGAAATAGTCTCTGGCTATCGACTCTATCTATGCCTCTCATTATCTTGGAAACCTCAATTAGGTCCCCTCTCCTCCTCCTTTTCTCCAATGAAAAAAGTCCGAGCTCAGTCAACCTCTCTTCATAAGATAAGCCCTCCAGTCCAGGCAGCATCCTGGTAAACCTCCTCTGACCCCTCTCCAAAGCATCCACATCTTTCCTATAATAGGGCGACCAGAACTGGACGCAGTATTCCAAGTGCGGTCTAACCAAAGTTTTGTAGAGCTGCAACAAGATCTCACGACTCTTAAACTCAATCCCCCTGTTAATGAAAGCCAAAACACCATATGCTTTCTTAACAACCCTGTCCACTTGGGTGGCCATTTTAAAGGATCTATGTACCTGCACACCAAGATCCCTCTGTTCCTCCACACTGCCAAGAATCCTATCCTTAATCCTGTACTCAGCTTTCAAATTCGACCTTCCAAAATGCATCACCTTGCATTTATCCAGGTTGAACTCCATCTGCCACCGCTCAGTCCATCTCTGCATCCTGTCAATGTCCCGCTGCAGCCTACAACAGCTCTCTATACTGTCAATGACACGTCCAACCTTTGTGTCATCTAAAAACTTGCTGACCCATCCTTCAATCCCCTCATCCAAGTCATTAATAAAAGTCACAAACAGTAGAGGCCCAAGGACAGAGCCCTGTGGAACACCACTCACCACAGACTTCCAGGCAGAATATTTTCCTTCTACTACCACTCGCTGTCTTCTGTTGGCCAGCCAATTCTGTATCCAGACAGCTGAGTTCCCCTGACCTTCTGAATGAGCCTACCATGGGGAACCTTATCAAATGCCTTGCTGAAGTCCATATACACTACATCTACAGCTCGACCCTCATCAACTTTTCTAGTCACATCCTCAAAGAACTCGATAAGGTTTGTGAGGCATGACCTGCTCCTCACAAAGCCGTGTTGACTGTATTTAATCAAGCCATGGTCTTCCAGATGGTCATAAATCCTATCCCTCAGAATCCTTTCTAACACCTTGCAGACGACAGACGTGAGACTGACTGGTCTGTAATTGCCGGGGATTTCCCTATTTCCTTTCTTGAAGAGAGGAATTACATTTGCCTCTCTCCAGTCCTCAGGTACGACTCCAGTGGAGAGCGAGGATGCAAAGACCTTCGCAAGAGGCGAAGCAATTGCATTTCTCATTTCCCAAAGCAGCCGAGGACAAATCTGTTCCGGGCCTGGTGACTTGTCATTCTTAATGTTGGAAATCATATTGCAGCCTGTAAAAATTAATCTGATTCTGCAGTATTACTTTATTTTTAAAATTCAATAATCAGCAGCCATGCTAAACACATGCTGCAATGTTTGCTTCCTGGTTACTGGTGGGAAGCTAAATTCTCTGCCTGTCTCCACTCTGTCGCTAAATACAGGAATATGATCACAGAAAAACTGAAGATGTTACGCATTAGCATGTAAACATCCTAACACTACGGAACTCAACAGTAATTGGAGGGCTCTGCAGAATTAGAAATTAAAACCCAGACATAATTTTATTCCAAATTTCGGGCTCACTGCTGGTTCTGCGAGCTTGGCAAGTGATTGGCTCAGCCAGAAGTGGAAGGTAAGAGTCCAGGTGTTATTGCTGGACTGTTAATCCTGAGACTTAGGTAATATCCTGGGGACATGGGCTTGAATCCCACCATGGCTGATGGTGGAATTTGAACTGAATAAAAATCTGGCATTCTGAATCTAATGATGACCATGAATTGCTGATTGTCAGGAAAAGGCATCTGGTTCACTAATGTCCTTTAGAGAAGGAATCTGCCATCCTTACCTGGTCTGGCCTACATGTGACTACAAACCTATAGCAACATGGTTGACTTTTAACTACCCTTTGGACAATTAGGGATGAGCAATAAATGCTGGCCTGGCCAGAGCTGCCCACATCCCTGTGAATGAATTAAAAAAGACGTCCAGGATAATTTCAGACTCATGCTCCAATTTCTGTTGAGTTCACTGGAACTGAAATTGGTGCAGGCCTTTCCTGGATTGGGAAGTGTGTGCTGTGGGAAGAGGCTGTTACAAAACAAATAGGGGATGAAGGGAGGATCAGACTGCCAGTCTCTGTGCTCACACATTGGGCTGGGTACAGGGACGTACCTGCTCTCTCAGGATCCTATACCAAGTTGGGTGGCACAGTGGCTCATGGTTAGCACTGTTGCCTCACAGCACCAGGGTCCCAGGTTTGGTTTCAGCCTCGGGTGACTGTCTGTGTGGAGTTTGCACATTTTCCCTGTGTCTGCGTGAGTTTCCTCCGGGTGCTCCGGTTTCCTCCCATAGTCCAAAAAATGTGGAGGTCAGGTGAATTGGCCACGCTAAATTGCCCACTATGTTAGGTACGTTAGTCAGAGGGAAATGGGTCTGGGAGGGTTGCTCTTCGGAGGGTCGGTGTGGACTGGTTGGGCTAAGGGGCCTGTTTCCACACTGTAGGTAATCTGACTGTCTGGAGAGATGGGGAGAAATCTGAGCCATAAGAAAGGACAGCACTGGCCCTGCAGTGAACGTGAGCTCTGCATTAGCAACCAGTGTCACAGGGCTCAAGCAAATCGCAGTTAGGTTCTGTCGACATCCCAGTCTGCTCCATGTTTATTGGAAGGTTGAGGATTGTTGGGCAAGATGACTTCTGCAGAATCTCTGCTATCATATTGCAGAAAGCAGCAGGAGTACAGACAAAGATCAAGCCAGTTTGTTCACAACTTTGGTGTCACATTGGAGGTCCTGACTTAGTTTTTATGCCAACATCAAGAATGCCAATTTCCACCTCCAACATATGACCCACTTCACTCCTGCCTCAGCTTGGCTAGTGCTGAAAAGCATTATCAACATCTTTGTTAGCTCTAGATGTGACTGTTGTAATGAACTCCCGGCTGGACTCCAACATGAGACAAACTTGAGATTATCTAAAACTTTGCTGCCTGTTTTATCCTGCATGAAGTTGCATTTTCCCATCAGCCCTATGCTCACTTACCTACATTGGCTTCAGTCAAGCATTATCTTGATTTTATGATTCTCATATTTGTTTTCAAATCACACCCTGCCTTCACCTCTCCATATCTCTGTATCCATTGCCTGTCCCATAAACCTCCCAGAGTTTTGCACTTCTGTCAATCCTGAACTCAACACCTGAGATTTTAATTGCTCCACCTCTGGTAACCAGGCCTTCAGTTGCCTCAGGCCCCCAAGTTCCTCCTACATTCATTGCTTCTCTTTTCTCACTTTTCTCCTTTAATACACTCCTTCAAATTTCCCTTCTGTGAACAAACTTCAGACATCTTATTATGTCAAAGATATTATACAAATTGTTGTTGTAGATGCTGCTAGCTGCTTGGAAACGGCCCATTCACAGGCAGACCAATTTATAAAAATAAAACAGAGCTCACCCCCAGATTAAGTCCTGAGTAAAACATAGCTCAGTCAACAACACAGCTCAAGCAAATGGGGCCATTACTGCTAAAGAGAAGGTGCCTGGGTTGCTCCCTCATCATCAGGCAGCCTCTTGCTTTGTAGGTAAGAAACTGTTTAGACTGTGACGCCCAATACAATGATACATCTTGACTTACCGATACAGATGGTTCTGGTTGGATCCAATTTGCTGCCAAGTGAACATTCACAGATGAATGAGCCTGCCATGTTCCTGCAGTAACCATTCACACATGGGCTGGATTCACACTCATTCACATCTGGAAATACAGAGGCGACATTACTCATTACTCGTCCACATCTGAAGATACAGCCATTACAGATAGCATGACCATGCTTACACTTTGTCATCAATGGACCTCCATTGAACACTGATAATAACAGTCTCACCCAGTCTCACCCAGTATTTGTTCAATTCAGCCCAACCTACCCAGTAGGAACAGCTTTATAAACCAGTAGTAGTGTTGTCTGGGGGAAAGGAACCAACTTTTGAAAAGCTGTTACATCTCTTGGATATCTGGTGGAGTGTCCATTTGAAGGGTACAACTGCTTTAATGAAGACAATAGAGCCGTATAAAAATCACCATTTTCCAATCTTCCCTCAGTGGAATGCTCTTCTCAGTATAACTGTGGCAAGAAATTCAACTTCTTTGTGAACAAAGAATATCTGGCAAATTGGCGAAAAGAATACTTCTCAACATTCAGGCCAGGTGATGCGATGTGGAGATTCTCACCTTCACAGGTCTCGGTGTCAGGTTTGAAGATGTAACCTGTGGGGCACGTGCACGTGTAGCTGCCTGGAGTGTTACGACACAGTCCATTGTCACACAGAAGCATGTTGACTGAGCACTCGTCAATATCTGGGGAAAGAAGCATTTATTTGCAATAAGTCATTCTTGAAAACATTAGAAATTGCAGTTTAGACATTGTTCCAGCAATTGTTTAATTGTCCCTTAGCCTGCTTAGGCAGGCAAATTTCAGATGTACTAGATTTACCCCAACCTGCCAATAGCCCTTCACATAATGTCTAGTCATTCATACCTCCCTCATCCATCCATTTATTTTCCATCCTCTGCACCCTTGTTCAGCCTGTCTGCACGCTCCTCCCTATTAATCAAACCATTCTCCTTCTCTCCTGCACACAATGACCTAATATTTCATTGGATGACCCACAAATAGTCCCAGGGACAGGACAAAGAACTGAAATGTGCTTGTCACATCATTGTGTTTTTACAGTAGATGTTCTCATGGAGACTTCTAGCCACTGTCTATTCTTATTAGCAGGCCTTCTGGTTATCATGGGCTGAATGTCATCGCCTCCGCCCAATAAGAATAGCCAGGAATTGCATTCTGTACACAATCTGCCGGAATGTAACCCTAATTCATTCCTCGACAAATAAACTGAAACTCAGGTATTGCACTCAAAAAATGCTTTCCAAATGAGATTAACCAACAGCAAAGCAGCATAAAACAGTGAAATGAATGTTACCTGTACTAACAAGTAACATTCACACCACACAAATGCCAGGCATTGACCATCTTCAAGAGTAGACAATCTAACCCATGCCCCTTGACATATAAGAGTGTTATCATCACTGAATCCCCCACCATCAACATTCTTGGGGTGGACTAGCCACATAAACGATCACTCCCTGACTCCCAAAACCTGTCCGCCATCTACAAGGAACAAGTCAGGAGTGTGTTAGAATACTCCCCACCTCCCTGGATGGGTACAGCTCCAACCATACCCAAGAAGCTCAACACCATCCAAGACAAAGCAATTCGCTTGAATGGTACCACATCCACTCCGTCCATCACTGACACCCAGTAGCAGCAGTGTGTACCATCTACACAATACACTGCAGAAACTCACTAAAGATCCTTAAGCAGCACCTTCCAAAACCCTGCCCACTTCCATCTAGAAGGACAAGGGCAGCAGATACAGAGGAACCTCGATTATCCAGCTTTTGATTATCAAAATTTTAGATTATCCCGCAAGATCGCAAGGTCCCGATGTTTGACTAAACTACATTATCTGGCATTTGATTATCCAGCATTCAATTAACTGAATGAAATACTCCCCACCCATGTCCTTCAGATAATCAAGGTTCCTCTGTACATGGGAACACCGCCACCTTCAAATCCCCCTCCAAACCATCCACCATCCTGACTTGGAAATATATCACCGTTCCTTCACTGTCACTAGGTCAAAATCCTGGAATTCCCTCCCTAAAGGTATTGTGGGTCAACCCACAGCATCTGGACTGCAGCAGTTCAAGAAAGCAGCTCACCACCACCTTCTCAAAGGCAACTAGGGACAGGCAATAAATGCTGGCCCAGCCAATGACACCCATGTCCCATGAGTGAATTAAAACAAAACTATCTCTGCCTTCAAATCATTAAAGGATGGAAATGCTGGTTGGTTTTAGAGACTGTGAATTTTTGTATAAGATTGAATAATCCATCGTGGATCAGGATGCCTCATGCTAATCAATAGAAATAATTTTTGAGCAGATTCTTTCTTCACGTCAGGATAACACAGACTCACACTCACCAACACAATTCTTGCCACTGACGTCAGACTCATAGCCAATATTACAGATACAGCGGTAACTGCCTCGCAGGTTCTCACAGTTCCCATTGGCACAGATATCGGGATCAAGAGCACACTCATTGATATCTGCGAGCAAAAGAAAATACAAACTAACCAATGTTGGACTGACCTCTCTCCACATTTTCAAAAGGTATACTTAAGAACCACATTATTTGTACATCAGTACTTATTGCCCAGCTAACTGGTTCACAATGATCCTGTCAATCAAATTCCTTCCTTATTGTCGCGTACAATAATTAGTTGGTTTGCTGTAAATTTTGTTTCATAACTTGTAATATGTTTTACTGCTTCCAATAAACTAAAGTATGGAGTTAATCAATTGCTGAAGACTGATTGATCTTTCAACAATTATCTATAACATTACAGGGCTAATAGGGGATTAAAGCCTCTATTTCCTCGCCCTGCAATGTAGGAACTATATTCTGTCTGTTTTTTAGTGGAACAATAAATAAGCTGATTTAGTTAGTGGAGTTCTGAAATTATACTACCTATTTATTTATTACAAACAAGTTATAATATTTTGGATCTTTCACACTTTACAGAGAGTTAATGGGAATAGAATTAAGCAGTTTCATATGATGTATGGAAAATAATCCATAGAATCTGTTACAGAAGGCCATTAGTCAATATGTCAACTCAGACAGGATATGCAACATTAGTCTGTCTTTTATTCACTCAGACCCACAAGTAAAATCTGTTTCTGATGAGACTTGTATAAAAGGAAAGTGAAACGTAATGGAATTTAGTTTTCACACACAGTGGAGAGGATCAGTTCAAAGTTTCTCTAGTAAAACAAACTGGTTCTTTTCCCTACCTCGTCCATCAGCTGTGATCCCGATGCCACTGCTGCACAAAGCCTGGAACTCAGCTGTGAAAACAACAGGGAGAATGAAACATAACCGTCACACAGCGCTCAGAATCACAACCATCCACCACAGAACCTAACACAGGGACTGACTTACTGGACAGCATTACCAGCGGGGATTATTGAGAACTCTGGCAATAAAAATCAAGGACCATGATCTCTCCACCAGCCCTCCCTGAAAATGCTTGTCCTAACCAAATCATGAACTACCAGCCAACTTAATAGCACAGAATGCATAATAAGTTCAATAGCTTTGATGTGCTTTGGGTGGTCCTGAGGACCCAGTAGGTGCTCCAGTCACTATAGGGGATAAACAGTAGAACCAAGAAGGTCCAAACCAACAGGATATAATGGAGCAAAAGAGTTCTGATGATAGGTCATTAATATGAAGCATTTAATGTTATTTCTCTTTCCACAGATGCTGCCTGATGAACTGAGTATTTCCAGCTATTAGGAACTTTATTTTATTTATTTTATATTGTTCAATTTTGTGTTCAGAAAGGGAGGTATGACTTAGTTTCATTTTAAAGTATTCTCGTGGGCTGGTACAGAGGAGGCTGGGGAAGTTTGTTTGTTTATCATGAGAATATGTATAGGAAGAGTTTAGGGCTTATGCTCGAAACGTCGAATTCTCTATTCCTGAGATGCTGCCTGGCCTGCTGTGCTTTGACCAGCAACACATTTGCAGCTGTGATCTCCAGCATCTGCAGACCTCATTTTTTACTCGAAGAGTTTAGAGGGATATGGGTCAACTGCTGGCAAACGGGACTAGATTAGATTGGGATTTCTGGTCGGTACCAAGGAGTTAGACTGCAGAGTCTGTTTCTGTGCTGTAGGACTATTTCCTGTATGACTCCACCACATTTTAATGAAGTTTTATATTCTTTGAAGTGGAGATGGGAGAAAAGTTTAATGTGTTAAAAAATGAAAAATAAACTTTGCTGCTGTTAGTTTCACTCAAACAGAGCAGTCAGCAGTCTGTTGGTGTGTGGGTGTACTAGAAAGTGAAGGGTGAAGGGTTAACCTCTACAGAAGCTGTTTGGCAAAAATTGTTAGAAATCAAGTTTAAAGAACACATGTTTTACTCCAAAGGTAAAACACTAGTGAATTTAGTTTGCAGTACAAGTATCTCAGGGAGAGGTACCAGCTTAAGGAAAAAGTACCTACAGCATGAATGAAAAGTCACCAAAAGGAATCTGGTTGCAGCTGTACCAGTCCTATAGCTGAGTGAGAATCCTTAGTGCAAAGGTAATGGATATAACTCTTTGCTGAGGTGTGGGTGTTTGTGAGGAAATTGCTGGGATATAACAGTTTGTGGGAGTTTAAATCTTTTTCTGATGCCTACATGCCTAGTGCATGTTACTTCTTAGTTGTTTAATAACTATTTTATTCCTAGTGTTAAACGTACACAAGGAATTCCCGTGGATTCCTGAGAATGTATTCAATTACTAAGCTGCACAGTTAAAATGAAAGGAAGAACAAAGGTAGGGCCTGTCTATGCAGGTATGGCTCAGACCAGGACTGAACTGTCCATCACTAATATCAGCTGAGATTGTAATCTAGCACATTGTTAAATTTCCCCTCAGTACATATGCATAAAATATTTCACTGAGACAGTTACACTTTACCAAGTTGCAAACAGCTGACTTAAACTATTCAAAGAGCCGACTTTGTCCAATATCAATATTAAAACAATTGCATTTATATGGCAACTTTCACAATGTCAAGCTACACCAAAGTGTTTTGCAGAAATAAAGAAGGTATTAAAGTGTGGATACTGTCATAGTGTGGAAACCACTGCAAATCTGGGTACAGCAAAACCCCATAAAAAGACAAGTGTTAATGGCCAGTTAATCTGTTGTGTTGAATGAGAGGTAAACATTGGCCAGGATTAACAGAACAGGGGTTTAATAACACTGTGAAATTACTTGAAGACTCACTTTGACAGAAGCCAGTCCAGACCTCTGAACAGATAGCTGTTTATTTAACTGCTCAAAGTGAACTTTACTCTTAGGGTCACGTTTGAAACTGCTAAATGGTAATCACCATTCCCCTAGATAGACAGTCTGTGCTAACTAGAAATGGTGACTCCTTTCTCCAGGTCATAATCTGTTATTATTTCATTATCAATTCTTCTGAGTGATTCCATCATGTAATAAATGAAAGAATTTTGACACATATTAATCATTTTACTCCCTTCCTCGTGACCCAGGAAATAATTCAAAATCATATCCATAAGATCATAATAATAGGAGTAAGTGTAGGCAATTCAGATCACTGAAACTGCTTTGCCATTCATTGAGATCATGGCAGATCTGATTGTGGCCTCAACTCCATTTACCTTACCTGTCACCCATTACCCTTGATTCCTTTTATTCTAATTTATTGTTGCAACCTGCTCACAACCTGTCCTTTTGAGAGATCAGCTGAATGGTACTTTTCACACAAGTGGCACAAAGCTATTGGAGCTGTCCTCTCAACTATGTCTCTCTGTGCTCTAGTCAATGGGAGTGACCAGCCAGCAGGAGGAGCTCATGCCCTTCTCTGCGGCTTCTCCCTCAGTTAATCCTGTCTCAGCCGGGTGAAATGGAAATATGCCTGTACTGAATTTCTTCAGAGAATGTAGCTATTCATGAGTCTACGGACTGTTTGGATGTAGCAACAGATCAGTTTTTTTCTGAAAATTGCAGAAGAAAGAATATTATTGTATTGGAAATGTCAGTAAAATATAGATGTAAGGTAAGCTGCCAACTGCTAAGAGGAGGATGTGACACTCAGTTGGAGTTCTGCTCACCCACAGCCCAATATTTATATAATCGCCACATACAGCGAAGAGCACCCTACCTGAAGTCCTGGCTGGGCAGGGCTGGCAGGGCTCTCCAAAGCCATGGTCCGGACTGGCACAACAACACTCTGATTTGGTCACGGCTCCAGAGAAAGGTCGGGTACAGGTGCCCTTTTTGATGGCTCCATAGCAAGTGCTCCGCATATGGGTATCTGAAAGGAATGAAAACACGTCGCTCGTTGGTGTGGAACTGAAGTAGGATCACTTTCTTTACAGTGCTGCCAACATTTCACTACAAAGCAACTGCTTGCATGTGTGTGTGTGTCTATGTGCGTGTGTGCATGTGTGTGCATGTGTGCGTGTGTGTGTGCGTGTGTGTATGTGTGCGTGCACGTGTGTATGCATGTGTGTGTATTTGTGTGTGTGCATGTGTACGTGCATGTGTGTGTGTGCATGCGTGCATGTGTGTGTGCGCGTGTGTGCATCTGTGTGTATACGTGCTTGCGTGCATGTGTGTATGTGTGTGTGCATGTGTGTGTGTGCGCGTGTATGTGTGCGTGTGTATGTGTACGTGTGTGTGTGTGTGTGTGCATGCATGCGTGTGTGAACACTTGGGCAACGGAGTGGATTATCACAAGAGTTTTCAATGAGAGAAGGAAGGTGAATTGGTGGAGATGTTTAGGAGGAAAGTGGCTTCTTTGGATTCATGGATAGACAACTGTTAAAGCTGAGGCAAATGAAGGAGAGAGGCACAAGAAGCCAGAGACAGAGGAGTGGAATTTGAGAGCTGTAGGAGGTTACCAAGATGGGGAAAGCTGAGACCATGGAGGTCTCATACATTTATATTAAAAACCTTCAGTGTAGAAAAATATCACAGGGGGCATAATCATAAATAAACAGGTGGTGAGAAAAGAAATGAGGCCAGATGAATAAACATAAACTAGGTTTTTGAAAATACCTAGGCAATTTGAATCTGGAGAGACAGGAGTGCTTAGGAAGGAATTCAAAAGGTCTCTGAATGGGCAGCTGCTAAAGTGAGTCAAAGTAAGGTGGTGACCCACAAGGGGACAGTCAAAGGGATAGAAGGTTTGAGGAGATGTAAGGCTGAATGAGGTTACAGGGATAGAGAGATGGAGGTCAATTTTCAGTGATAGGAAACAGTTTAGAGATAAGTTAAAGTGCTGATAAACCTCTTCAAAATTCTGAAATAGTAAACAAGTTTGAGTCAACACTTCAAGCTGGGCTGATTATTAAAAGTAGTAAAACAAGCATTTTCGATGGGAGACAGTGTTTGACAGAATGGAGATCCACACACACGTATATCCGTACAGACTAAGGAAAACAGGTGCTACATCCACCTTTAATAGTAATTGCTATAGAGAATCGCCATCCTGGTTAGTTATGAGTTGATGTTACTCACCAACACAGACACGTCCATCCACTCCAATAGCCAGACCTGGAGGGCACTCACACCTGAAGGAACCTTCTGAGTTAATGCAGCGGCCATTCATACAGATACCAGGTGTCTGACATTCGTCAATATCTGGCAATAGGAAAGAAGACCACCAGGTGGCAAAAACGTGATGTAAGTGAATTTGCAAATATTGAAGAGAAGAACAAAGAATCCAATTTGAACCTGTGGCACTTTCTCCGAAATGCCTACTAAGTTTATCCAGCACTGCACTGTGCCAGAGAATAGTAAGGAGTCAGGCTGAACTGAGCTAGGGCAGAGGTGAGAGCAGTCCAACTGTTCTCAGCCACAATGGGGAAAGGAAAAATTCCTGTCAGGAATTATACCCCTGATCATTATCCAGGAATAATGTTCTAAAATCCCCCTGTGAATGTTATTGAGCAGACTAAGCTCAGATGACCTCCAGAGCCCTTCATTTGGCTGACATGTTCTGGCAAGACTGATAAAGAATACCAATCAGGTAAGGTGTCAGATTACCTCAGTTATGGAACTACCTCTATAACTGGGCGAAAGTGAAGAATGCAGAAGCTGGAGATTTGAATCAAGATCAGAGTGGTGCTGGAAAAGCACTGCAGGTCAGGCAGCATTCGAGGAGCAGGAAAATCGACATTTCGGGCAGGAGCCCTTCATCTGAAGCCCTCCAGCACCACTCTAATCTTGACTCTATCTCTTTAACTGTCAGCAGCTTTTGGAGAGGGTAAGTGGGCAAAACACTCTCAGATGTCAATTTTATTCTTGATGTGGAGGTTTCAGTGTTGGACAGGGGTGGACAAAGTTAAAAATCACACAACACCAGGTTATAGTCCAACAGGTTTATTTGGAAGGACAAGCATTTGGAGCACTGCTCCTTCGAGGTAGTCAGTCCATGTGACATTTTATAAATTCCTATTTTGGATATAGAACCAGTCTGACTCAAGAGTTGGGATACAAACAGACTCACACCTATAATGCATTGTCTGAGCTGAGATGTCACCTTTTCTTAATGTTAATAAAACCTTAAGTTATGTCAGAAATAAGTTCTAGGATTTGCATATTAATCAATTGAAACCTGTATCCCCATTCTAAGTGATTTAAGACTTAAAAGCAATCCAGGTTTGGTCAATGCATTGCATCAGTTTTCTGACACTTTGATCTTTTACTATAAATTCTGTGTTCTATGATCCTGCCTCCTTAGCTACCTGACAAAGGAGCAGCACTCCCAAAGCATATACTTCTGAATAAACCTGTTGGACCTTAACCTGGTGTTGTGTGATTTTTAACTTTATTTTTATTCTGGCCTTCTAACTTTAGCCATACAACAAAGTATGTAAGTAGAACAAAGTTGTTTGGGTGGTTTTGAACTCATCCCACAATATCAATTAATCAGCTGCAATATTAAACAACAGCCTGACCATTATAGAGCACCAAGGGCCCATTTCTGAAGGAATCAGAGCTTCCTACTGCCTCAACTAGAGATTAATGTGGGCAGGAAGTGGAAAATAACTGAAGAAAAATGAGATAGTTTGTACTCTTGAATATAATACCACTGTATCTGTTGTAACATCTGTCCTTCTAACCAGCTCCATCAAAAATTCATCAATAGTCATTCATCACATTGCTGTTTACTGATCTTGCTGAGCACAAACTGTTTTGGCATCTGTTTACAGATTTGTAGTCACAACACTTCAAAATAACTGATGTATGCTAGACACCTATAAGCATTCCTGAATATACAACAAGTCAGTGTAAATACTCAGGCAATGGGTAGGGTTTTTCTGTGGTGTCTGGGTATTTTTATTAGAGTAATTGGAAACTGATCCGTCTTCATACAGTAACTTCCAATTAATAGATCTATATCAATACAGTATTATGGATTAGCGGATCCTTAATCACATAGTAATATCCTTTAGCTCATCCTTACCCACACAGTAACGGCCATTAGGTGCT
This sequence comes from Hemiscyllium ocellatum, assembly GCF_020745735.1. Classification (NCBI taxonomy): domain Eukaryota; kingdom Metazoa; phylum Chordata; class Chondrichthyes; order Orectolobiformes; family Hemiscylliidae; genus Hemiscyllium; species Hemiscyllium ocellatum. Next base: position 29,856,505 of record NC_083428.1, on the reverse strand, counting down.
AGGACAAAGCCATTTTTGCAGATACACTTGAAGCTGCCATCCTCGTTGATGCACATTCCATTCAGGCACATGTTGGTGGTAGCACATTCATCATGATCTAGGGGTGAGATTCACGTTTGTGAGTCTTAACAATTAACTTTAGAAAATTCAAAGGCAACATATGGGTTTTAGAAGCTCGAATATTTCCGGAAACATGGAAGGTGAGAATTGCATGAGTTGAAATATTTTAACTCAAGATTCCTCAGGACCTCATAAGTCAAAAGCTACAGATTGGAAAGGGAATTTCTAGTTTCAGAAGAATGACGAAGAAGTGCTCAAAGCCACACTGACCACTGTAACGTTGTAATATACAGTAGTAATGATTCTCTCCAGGCCATTCCTCTAGTAGCCTAATTATTCTATCAACACTTATATGTCCAGTGCCCAAACTGTTCCCCTCATGAATTTGCAATTCATGGGTACAGTAACTATCCCATTCTCCGAGAAGCTTAAGAATTCCATCAAAGGCCATTCCTTCAGATCGCAACTTTCAAAGTTAAATGGCATCTCAAAATTTCCTAATGTCCGATTCGATTCCATACTTTGAGATGTATACTATTTTGGTTTAACAGTAAAATGTCGGGTTTAACATGACAGTAATATACAGGATTTGAAAGGAGAGTAATGTACTGGGTTTGAAATAATATTCATGTACTGAGTTTAAAATGGCAGTAATATACTGTGTTTGATAATGCAATAATTAATGAACTAGATTTCAAAGGGCAGTAATATGTTGGGTTTGAAATGGCAGTACTGTACTGGGTTTGACAATGCAATAATTAATATACTAAATTTGAAATGACAGTAATGTACAGGGTTTGAAATCATAGCAGTACACTGGGTTTGACAATACAATAACTAAAATACAAATTTGAAAGGACAGTAATATGCTCAGTTTTACAATGCAATAATGATTATATTGGATTTGAAAGGACAGTAATATACGAGATTTGAAATGACAGTAATATACAGGTTTGAAATGATAATCATGCACTGGGTTTGACAAGACAATAACTAAAATACTGCATTTGAAAGGACAGTAATATGCTGGGTTTTACAATGCAATAATTAATATATTGGATTGAAGGGGCAGTAATATGCTCGGTTTGAAATGCCAGTAATATTCTGGGTTTGACAAAACAATAATTAATATACAGGATTGAAATGACTGCATAGAGTCATAGATATGTAGAGCATGGAAACAGACCCTTCGGTCCAACTCCTCCATGCCAACCAGATATCCCAATCCAATCTATGTCCCACTTGCCAGCACTTGGCCCACATCCCTCCAGACCCTTCCTATTCATATTCCCATCCAGATGCCTTTTAAATGTTGCAATTGTACCAGCCTCCACCACTTCCTCTGCAGCTCATTCCATACACACACCACCCTCTGCATGAATAAGTTGCCCCTTGGGTCCCTTTTATATCTTTCTTTTCTGATCCTAAACCTATGCCTTTTAGTTCTGGACTCCCCCACCCCAGGGTAAAGATCTTGTCTATATATCCTATCCATGCCCCTCATGATTTTATAAACTCTATAGATGGCATTATATAGGTGGTACGGTGGCTCAGTGATTAGCACTGTTGCCTCACAGCACCAGGGACTCAGGTTCAATTCCAACCTCAGCCAACTGTCTGTGTAGAGTTTGCACATTCTCCTATATCTGTGCAGGTTTCCTCTGGGTGCTCCGGTTTCCTCCCATAGTCCAAAGATGTGCAGGTTAGGTTAATTGGCCATTCGAAATTGCCCATAGTGTTCAGGGATGTGCAGGTTAGGGGTAAATATAGGTTAGTAGAATTGGTTTTGGTGGGTTATTCTTCGGAGGGTTGGTGTGGACTTGATCGATTGAAGGACCTGTTTCCACACTGTGGGGATTCTATGAATTCTACCCCTCAGCCTCCGACACTCCAGGGAAAACAGCCCCAGCCTGTTTAGCCTCTCCCTGTAGCTCAAATCCTCCAACCGTGGCAACATCTTTGCAAATCATTCCTGAACCCTTTCAAGTTTCACACCATCTCTCTGATAGGAAGGAGACCAGAATTGCACTCAATATTTCAACAATGGCCTAACCAATGTCCTGTACAGCTGCAACATGTACTCAATACTCTGACCAATAAAGGAAACCATACCAAACGCCTTCTTCACTATCCTATCTACCTGTGACTCCACTTTCAGGGAGCTATGAACCTACACTCCAAGGTCTCTTTGTTCAGCAACACTCCTCAGAACCTTACCATTAAGTGTATAAGTCCTGCTAAGATTTGTTTTCCCAAAATGCAGCACCTCACATTTATCTAAATTAAACTCCATCTGCCACTTCTCAACTCATTGGCCCATCTGATCAAGATCCCATTGTAATTTGAGGTAACCTTCTTTGCTGTCCACTACACCTCCAATTTTGGTGTCATCTGCAAACTTACTAACTATACCTCCTATGTTCACATCCAAATCATTTATATAAACGATGAAAAATAATGGACCCAGCACCAATCCTCCACTGGTCACAGGCCTCCAGTCTGAAAAGCAACCCTCCACCACAACCCTCTGTCTTCCACCGTTGAGCCCGTTCTGTATCCAAATGGCTAGTTCTTTTTGTATTCCACGAGATCTAACCTTGCTAATCAGTCTCCCATGGGGAACCTTTTCAAACATCTTACTGAAGTCCATATAGATCACGTCCATCGCTCTGCCTCATCAATCCTCTTTGTTACTTCTCAAAAAACTCAATCAAGTTTGTGAGACATGATTTCCCATGCACAAAACCATGTTGGCTATCCCTAATCAGTCCTAACCTCTCCAAATACACGTAAATCCTGTCCCTCAGGATTCCGTCCAACAACTTGCCCACCACCAATGTCAGGCCCACCAGTCTGTAGTTCCCTGGCTTGTCCTTACCAACTTTCCTAAACAGTGGTACCATGCCACCTCACCTGTGACTATCGATGATACAAATATCTCAGTGAGAGGCTGAGCAATCACTTCCCTAGCTTCCCACAGAGTTCTAGGGTACACCTGATCAGGTCCTGGGGATTTATCCACTTTTATGCATTTCAAGACATCCAGCACCTCCTCCTGTGTTATATGGACATTTTTCAAGATGTCACCATCTATTTCCCTACAGTCTATATCTTCCATGTCCTTTTCCACAGTAAATACTGATGCAAAATACTCGTTTAATATATGCCCCATCTCCTGCGGCTCCACACAAAGGCCACCTTGCTGATCTTTGAGGGTCCCTATTCTCTCCCTCGTTACCCTTTTGTCCTTAATGTATTTGTAAAAACTCTTTGGATTCTCCTTAATTCTATTTGCCAAAGCTATCTCATGTCCCCTTTTTGCCTGGTTTCCCTCTTAAGTATACTCCCACTGCCTTTTATACTCTTCTAAGGATTCACTCGATCTCTCCTGTCTGTGCCTTACATATGCTTCTTTCTTTTTCTAAACCAAACCCTCAATTTCTTTGGTCATCCAACATTCCCTACACCTACCAACCTTTCCTGACAGGAATATACTTTCTCTGGACTTTCGTTATTTCATTTCTGTAGGCTTCCCATTTTCCAGCCATCCCTTTACCTGTGAACATCTGCCCCCCAATCAGCTTTTGAAAGTTCTTGCTTAATATCATCAAAATTAGCTTTCCTCTAATTTAGAACTTCAACTTTTACATCTGGTCTATTCTTTTCCATCACTATTTTAAAACTAATAAAATTATGGTCATTGGCGCCAAAGTGCTCCCCCACTGACACCTCAGTCACCTGCCCTGCCTTATTTCCCAAGAGTAGGTCAAGTTTTGCACCTTCTCTAGTAGGTACATCCACATACTGAATCAGAAAATTTTCTTGTCCACACTTAACAAATTCCTCTCCATCTAAAACTCTGAATGCTATGGCAGTCCCAGTCTATGTTTGGAAAGTTAAAATCCTCAATCATAACCCTATTATTAGATAGCTGAGATCTCCTTTCAAATTTGTTTCTCAATTTCCCCCTGACTATTAGGGGTCTATAATACAATCCCAATAAGGTGATCATTCCTTTCTTATTTCTCGGTTCCACACAAATAACCTCCCTGGGTGTATTTTCGGGAGTATCCTCCCTCAGCACAGCTGTAATGCTATCCCTTATCAAAAATACCACTCCCCCTCCTCTCTTGCCTCCCTTTCTATCCTTCCTGTAGCATTTGTATCATGGAACATTAAGCTGCCAGTCCTGTCCATCCCTGAGTCACATTTCTGTAGTTGCTATGATATTTCTAACATGCCCTGAATTCATCTGCCTTCCCTGTTAAGCCTCTTGCATTGAAGTAAATGCAGTTTAATTTATCAGTCCTATGTTGTTCTCTGATTTGTCCCTGCCTGCCCTGACTGTTTTACTCGCTTCTTTTATCAACTGTACCTGTCTCAGATTAATCTCTTTCCTCACTATCTCCCTGGGTCCCAAACTCCACCTGACTAGTTTAAATCTTCCCAAGCAGCTCTAGCAAATTTCCCTGCCAGTATATTGGTCCCCTTCCAATTCAGGTGCAATCTATCCTTCTTGCACAGGTCACTTCTACCCCAGAAGAAATTCCAATGATCCAAAAATGTGAACCCTTCTCCCATGCACCAGCTCCTCACCATGCATTAATCTGCTCTATCTTCATATTCCTACCCTCACTAGCTCATAGCAAGGGGAGTAATCTAGATATTACTATTCTCGAGGACCTCCTTTTTAAATTCCTGCCTAATTTTCTATATTCTCCCTTCAGAATCTCATCCTTTTTCCTTCCTACATCATTGGTTCCAACGTGTACAATGACCTCCTGCTGGTCCCTCTCCCCCTTGAGAACATTCTGCACCCTCTCTGAGACATCTTTGATCCTGGCACCAGGGAGGCAACACACCATTCTGATTTTCACTGCTGCCCGCAGAAACATCTGTCTGTGCCTCTGACTACAGAGTCCCCTATCACAGTCAATCACTTGGAACCTGACATGCCCCTCATTACATTAGAACCTATCTTGATACCAGAAATGCTGTTTGTGCTAAATTCCCCTGAGAATCCATCACCCCCTACACTTACCCAAACAGCATGCTTGTTTGAGATGGGGCTAGCCGCAGGAGACTCCTGCACTACCTGCCTACCTCTTCTACCTTTCCTGGAGTTAACCCATCTATGTGACAGTGTCTGTGGTTTTTCTCCTTTCCTGTAACTGCTATCCATCACATCTCCTCGCTCTTATAAATTTCTCATTGCCCCTAAATGTCACTCCAACCAATCTATTCGATCTGATAGGATTTGCAACCAAAGATATTTATTGCAGATATAATCCCCAGTAACATGTCAACTCTCTCTAAACTCCCACATCCGACAAGAAGAGCATATCACTCTACTAATGGCCATTTTTGCTTCTTCACAATCTATAGACCCCGAAAAAAGCACCGTCTTATTGCTCTACAAAACACTGCTCTCGTCAAACTTAATACTTATGGCTTATACTTTTAAAATTTAATCAAGAGACAGACCTCAATAAAACATATAATTAAAAAGAACCTACTCTACTCCCTTTGTCGATTTATAGCAAGGCTACACTTAAAATTATGCAATTATCTGCTTCTGTGCTGTGACTTCTCCTAAACAGGTTCCTCCAAGATCAGTTGTGAATTTCTCTGTTTGTTAAGTTTTCCCAGACGCACTTCGATGTCCAGCAATACATGAATTCAAACAGTAAAGGCAGTAACTGCGCACATTCACTGCTGTGTCAATTTTCTTTCTCTCTCCCTCTCCCCTTCACTGACCATGTGCTGTCTACTGTCTATCCTTCTTCCTTTTAAAAGTGTCATTGTTTTGACTTTTTTCTCCAAAGTTTCAAAACAGCATATAAAATGTTAGCTCCTGGAACATGAGGCAATCACCTCCAACACCTAAAGTACCTCAAAAAAGGAGCAACTCTCACAGCCACAAATTTCTCCCATCCTCCATCTTGGATTACCCAAGTTTACTGATTTTGAAATGACAGTAATGTACTGGGTTTAGAAGGGCAGTAAGATACTGAGGTCGAAATGGCACTGACACTGAGTTTAACATGCAGGTTCCAGACATCATTTTTATTTTCCACAGAGTTCTCAGGCTGACATCGGTCCTTGGCCTGCTGCATTACACCAATAAAACACAAAGCATACTTCAGAAACAACATTTTTTCTTTCTACAAGTTACTTTACAGCATTTTGGAGTCAACACAGAGTTCAACAATTTTAGATGGGAACCTCATTTGGCTTTCGTTTCTTGCAAATTTTGCTTTTTCTCTTTTGTTTTCTCTTATTTTTGATCATCTCGTTTCCATTGTTTCTTTAGTTGCCAATCATTATCATTTAGTTCTGTAAGATTAGCTCATTCCATTTTTCCTGTTTTCCACCCTATTACAGAACTTCCTTTTGTCCCACTCCCACCTTTCCTCAAAATCCATTACATCCCCAGCTCTTCCCAGTTCTGATGAAAGACCACTGACCTGAAGTGTTAACTCTATTTCTCTCTCCACAGATGTTATCTGATGTCCCTGCTGAGTTTTCCACCATTATCTGTTTTGATTACTAGTCTAATCTTAATTCCTGTTGTGAGTATCAAGGAGGTTGTGATAACCCCTATAACGCCAACAGAGAATTGCTTATTGACCTCTCTACGGAGGTCATTAAGTACATGTTCCTTTGGTGCCAGGCAATGGCTTGTTAAGCTGGAACTCATTGCATAAACCCTTTATAAAGCAGATCCAGGGAGGGGTCAGCAGAACTGTTTATCACATCTTAGATTAGTCTACATATGCCATGAGTATTGGCTCTATTTTGGTGTTCAACAATAAATGATGTTACTTCCCAGTCAGACTCCCTGAGTTATTACAGAGATATTCACCTGTTTGGCTTGTGCATATAATTTGTAACTAAAGGTGTTTGAAATTGGCTCCCATTGTTTGTAGACTGATAAGTGTGGGTAAAGCATACTTACCAATGCAGTTCTTTCCATTGGGGGTGAGCTCAAAGCCAGCATTGCAGATACACTGGAAGCTTCCATCAGTGTTAACGCATCGGCCGTTCCTGCATAAGACACCGTTCTGGATACACTCATCGATATCTAGAGAGTGTAAAAGAAGCGGATTATTGGGATGTTAGCCAACCAGCCACCAACTACACACTTGACCAACTTGCGTTGATGTTCCAGACATTGCGCTGCTCCTGCCATTTGGTCTGGCCCAAGACGGGAAGGAACCATATTCCTGAAGAAAAGTTCACTGTTGGCCCTGCTGTACCAGAGGTCTGCTTCTGATGGAAATTACATAATCAGAGAGAGATTTGTAAAGGATCATATCATCATAGACAGGTCTTTAAGCGACTGATTTGGCATACACTGGATTCCAGGCAAAACAAGAGAAGCCTTCCCAGCATCCAGAGGTATTGCTCAGGGATGGTTGTTCACTTAAGTCGAGGTGTGGACAGGTTCAACTTTCAAGCTGCTAATAAAAGCCATTTGTGCTGCTTTGCGTGTATCACCTCTAGTTTGAAGATAAAACCAATAGACAAATGCAACTGCGATGCAAGACCTATGGTAACATTACCACATGGTTAACCCAAATGGCACTCTGAGAGTAACCTTGTCTATGTTGATCTCTTTGATTATCAGGTTCACATGTTATCTGAAAATTCACATAGGAGGATGCTCAATAGAATATTGACCCTCATTTCAATGCAGACACACTTCAAGTTCAGCATAATTTCAATCAGAACAAAACCGATTGCCTTTATAGCATGAGATGGCAGTGCTGGTTAGTTTTGACATTGATTCTGGTAACTCTCTGATGGCAACAATGAAATATGAACCATCACCACCAAGTCTTCTCTCTTGCCTCCAGTTACTGGGTTTGGGTCCAGTCCAGACAGATGCTGCAATCTCTTGCCAACATCCGTTTAGATTTCTAAGTAGAATAGAGAAGGCCAAAGTGACCTCTCAGTGGGCAGTAATCTAAACAGCCCAAACCACAGCAGTTAGAGATTCAAAGTGAAAGAACGTTTGTTTCAGTTTGCTGCATCTGGTGTTTTGATGTATTGGTTCCATTCTCACGTCTCTTTCTGAAGCAATGGGGACAAAGGCTTTGTGCAATCACTGGGCTCAAGCCCAGGACAGTTACAGCACCACCCACACAATCTGTACCCTCTCAAATTACCCACATGCTGCTAATGTCCACATGTTGTTTTTCATGGAACTTCTGAGTCTCATCCCAGCAGCCACTTCCCACCCGTCCCGGGCAGTAAATGAAATTGGCAACATTTCAAATCAGGAATCGCCTCGCCCGGTTTCTGTAGAAACGGGTGAATTTCAAACGTATCCAGTCTCCCACCCACATAATATCCGCCTTGAGTTAAAATCATGGCCAAAATGTTTCTCAGGTTTTGCAAATCTCCAATTTCTTTCACTTAACCATTGGCACGGCACGGTGGCACAGTGGTTAGCACTGCTGCCTCACAGCGCCGGAGACCCGTGTTCAATTTCTGACTCAGGTGACTGACTGTGTGGAGTTTGCACATTCTCCCCGTGTCTGCGTGGGTTTCCTCCGGGTGCTCCGGTTTCCTCCCACAGTCCAAAGATGTGCAGGTTAGGTGATTGGCCAGGATAAATTGCCCGTAGTGTTAGGTAAAAGGGTAAATGTAGGGGTATGGGTGGGTTGTGCTTCGGCGGGTTGGTGTGGACTTGTTGGGCCGAAGGGCCTGTTTCCACACTGTAAGTAATCTAATCTATTCAAGGCATTGTGTTTTCAGCTGTCTAGGCCCTGAAGTCTGGAGTAGGTGCTGCAACATTTGATGACTTCGCTATCTCTCCTTAAACTACTCCTAAAAACTGTCTCTTAACCAATCTTATTCTACCACGCCCCCCCACCCACCCTCCCCCAACCCTAACATCTTCTTTTGTGGCTATTGTCCACTTTTCTTCTCTTAGTGAGGCATCTTGGGACAGTTTACTACTTAAAGGTGCTAAATAATTTCAAGTACTCATTGTTACGTGGAAGACAGAAGGAAAGGATACACTTGATTTGTGCCGCATTTGTTGAGGTAGAGATGCAATGCTTTTACAAGAAACTACATTAATATTCAGATAATAATGAGATGAACATGGCAGCTGAGAGTTTTGAGATTGAACAGAATGCATTAACTCTTTAAATAACAAACAGAGTTTGGAAAAAGAGAAGGTTATGAGCTCTGACTTCCTTGTATGAACTCACCAATACAAGCTTGCTTGGTGGCAGTACTCTGGAAACCATCATGACACTTGCAATGATAGGCACCAGGGGTGTTAATGCAGTCCCCATTCACACAAGGACTGCTGGAACATTCATCAACATCTGAGTAAAAGTAAACAGAAAACAATAATATGTTAAAATTAATTCTCTTACTGAATTGAGGGAATGCAGTAGCATAGGAAATCTTGGCTCTCTAATTACTGAGACTGACTACTCACTAATTGGGACATGTTTCAGTAAAATGACGGCCATGAATGATTAGAGAGTTTGTGTGCGAACCCTGCAGAGCTGGAGCCTCATGTTGTGGAGACATTTGTTGCTGTGGTCACTCAAAAATTTATAACCAACCCTTAGCCATGTTGTATTTAATCGGATAATTGCAAAGGAGCTCAAGGCTCCCATTTCCTGACATCCTATAGTGGCCTGGGTTCTGTGGATACCTCATGTCCGGAGCATCTTAACATTTATTCTGAAATAAACCCATGGCTGTTCACAATTCAGCTTTACACAGTCACACTCCAAATCATATATCCATCCATAGACTGTCTTCTTAATTCAGAAGTTTTGAAATTAAATTGCAATCCAGCAGATAAAGAGAGAATTTGCCAGTTAATTATTAGTAAGTACAAACCTTCTGTTGCTCTTATTACAGGCATTGTGACAGACATTGAAAGAAATAAAGAAAAGGAGATAGGCATTTTCCTCATCATCCCACTCCTCCCGAAGTTCATGCACTCTATAATCTATCAAAGCCTACCTCAACCATTACATTTCCTGGCACGGCCCATGTATACTTTATTATGCACTCTATTTCAGCTGATTAATTTCCTCTCACAACTCATTTACTCTCTACTCTATCATAGACTCTACTTCATCCACCAAATCTCATCTGTCAGATCATGGACATCACCTTCCAATCACGTGCACACTTTACTGTCTCACAATCCAGTTATGACTCATTCATTTAATCCCCTTCCACAGACAGTGCATAAAGTAACTTATCATGAATTCTCTCTGAACTATACTTACTATTCAAATTCCAGAAGGAAGCTAGCTTACCATTGATTTTAACAGCCTGGTCAAGATTCAACTGATTTGTTGGGCCGGGAGGGGTGGTGGGTGGTGGTGGGGAAATAGAACTGAGGAGTATGAGGTGGAGAAGGAAATTACACTCAGTTGCACAATCCAACTTCGCAGACTCAATTTCCAGTGGGGAGAGATTTACAGAAAAACTCCCTGTTTGCCAAAGAAATCAATGTTCAGCTTTTCTGGCTGCTAGTGACCAATTGTGGACTGAGGGCTGGAAGGCACAGGATTTTGGAGTGAAAGATCAATTCCATAATTGGCAGCCTTGTGTAGGTGACACAACTTCCAAAATTGCACTCAACGCACACCACCCTGCACCCCACACCTCAAATATATTACCGATCCATGCACCTAACACAATACTCCCAATATACACTGTATTCCCACATACAAAATTATACTCGACGCACACTACCCCGCGCCCCACATCTCAGATATATTACAGATCCAAGCACAGAACACAATGCTCTCAATAGACACTGTATTCCCATACACGTACTACAACCTACAGACATCTTGCTGTCTTCAGTCGTACAGAAATCGTTATGCTGTAAATTCGCAACTGTCTTTCAGACTAAGCCCCACCTCATTCCAATCAGGATACTTAACTCAGTTTTTTTTGAAGGATTACCTTTGGCTCCATACTGAGTTTGCTTTAATGCATTCAGACATGAAAATTTGGTTTGAGCCTATTTAAAGAGTCTTTCCTTTGATATACAGTCACATCCATTTTATACATTATTTTCTGCCAATTGTGGGTTTCATCTTTCATGCTGCATCTTATTGATGAGATACAGCCACTGTCTGGGAGCAGGGCTGTTCATAGAGTCATAAAGATGTACAGCATGAAAACAGACCCTTTGGTCCAACCCATCCATGCCAATCAGATATCCCAACCCAATCTAGACCCACCTGCCAGCACCCGGCCCATATCCCTCCAAATCCTTCCTATTCATATATCTATGAGTAAAAAGTGAGGTCTGCAGATGCTGGAGATCAGAACTGAAAATGTGTTGCTGATTAAAGCACAGCAGGTTAGGCAGCATCCAAGGAACAGGAAATTCAACGTTTCGGGCCAGAGCCCTTCCTGATGAAGGGCTCTGGCCCGAAACGTTGAATTTCCTGTTCCTTGGATGCTGCCTAACCTGCTGTGCTTTAACCAGCAACACATTTTCAGCTATTCATATATCTATCCAAATGCCTCTTAAATGCTGCAATTGTACCAGCCTCCACCACATCCTCTGGCAGCTCATTCCATACCTGTACCACCCTCTGTGTGAAAATGTTGCCCCTTAGGTCTCTTTTATATCTTTCCCCTCTCACCCTAAACCTATGTCCTCTAGTTCTGGACTCCCCCACCCCAGGGAAAATACTTTGCCTATTTACCCTATTCATGCCCCTTATAATTTTGTAAATCTCTATAAGGTCACCCCTCAGCCTCCGACGCTCCAGGGAAAACAGCCCCAGCCTGTTCAGCCTCTCCCCAAAGCTCAAATCCTCCAACCCTGGCAACATCCTTGTAAATCTTTTCTGAACCTTTTCAAGTTTCACAACATCTTTCTGATAGGAAGGAGACCAGAATTGCACGCAACATTCCAGCAGTGGCCTAACCAATTTCCTGTACATCCTTTTTTCTGTTACTTCTACCAAAATAGATGACTTCACATTTATTAACGTTGTATTCCATCTGCCAGACTTTTGCCCACTCACTCAATATATCAATGTTCCTCTGCAAAGTATCACAGTCCTCTGCACACTTCGCTTTGCCACTCATCTTAGTGTCAGCTGTAAACGTTAACACACTACATGGGGTCCCCAACTCCAAATCATCTACATAAATTGTGAATAATTGTGATCCCAACACTGATCCCTGAGGCACACCACTAGTTAATGATTAGGCGAAAGTGAGGACTGCAGATGCTGGAGATAAGTGTCAAGATTAAAGTGGCGCTGGAACAGCACAGCAGGTCAGGCAGCATCTGAGGAGCAGGGAAATCGACCTTTTGGGCAAAGGCCCTTCATCAGGAATCAGTTACTGATTGCCAACCACAATAGCGCTCATTCATCCCCACGCTTTCTGTTTGTCAACTAATCCTCCATCCATGCTAATACTTTACCCATAACGCCATGCACCTTTATCTTATGCAGCAGCCTAAGGCATGGCACTTTGTTGAAGGCCTTTTGGAAATCTAGGTACACCACATCCATTGGGTCCCCGTTGTCCATTTTGCTCATAATGTCTTCATAGAATTCCAAAAGATTTGTTAAGCATGACCTGCCCTTCATGAATCAATGTTGCGTCTGCACAAAGGGACACTATCTAGCTAGATGCCTTGCTATTTATTCCTTGATAGTAGACTCAAGCATCTTCCCCACTACAGAGGTTAAGCTAACCGGTCTATAATTCCCCACCTTTTGTCTACCCCCCTAGAATATACCTTTGCTGAGCGCTTTGAAGGCCCTCCACTGCTTATCAATTGTCCCACCATAAAGTCTTTGTTTCCAGTCTACTTTAGCCAAGTCTTCCCTCATCCTACTGTAGTCTCCCTTATTTAAGCACAGGACCCTGGTATTAGATTTTATCTAAACAACTCTCCATCTGTATTTGAAATTAAACCATACTGTGATCTTTCCTTCCAAGAGGATCTCTAACAATGAGGTCATTACTTATTTCTGTCTCATTCCACAGAACCAGATCTAAGATAGCTTGTTACCTCATCCGTTCCATTACATACTGTTCAAGAAAACTATCACGGATACACTCAACTCCTCCTCCTCAAGGCTACCCTGACTGAGCTGGTTCAATCAATCGACATGTGGATTAAAATGTCCCATGATAATAGCCGTACCATTTTTACAGGCATTAGTTATTTCTTTATTTCCCACCCCACTGTGATGTTATTATTTGGTGGCCTATAGACTACGCCTAACAGTGACATTTTCTTCTTAGAATTTCTCTCAAATGGGTTCAACCTTATTCTGTATCATCTCACAGCACCACCCTGATGTCGTCCTTGAATATCTGAGCCAGACCACCTCCCTTACCTTCCTGTCTGACCTTCTGAATAGTCTGATGCCCCTGAATATTTAATTCCTAGTTGTGACCATCCTGTAACCATGTCTCTGTAATGGCTAGTAAATAAGACCATAAGACCATACGATATAGGAGTGGAAGTAAGGCCATTTGGCCCATCGAGTCCACTCCGCCATTCAATCATGGCTGATGGGCATTTCAACTCCACTTACCCGCATTCTCCCCGTAGCCCTTAATTCCTTGTGGCATCAAGAATTTATCAACCTAAATCATATTCATTCACAATGATTTGTGCCGCTAACTCATTGACCTTGCTATGAATGCTAGAGCATTCAGGTAAAGTGTCATTATGCTAGCTTTTTTACTCTCATGATTTTCAACATCTCTAATAATACCGCCTGAGTTATCCTTCCTGTTTACTTCTTTCACAGTCTGCCTTGTAGTTAAACCCTCCTGCACACATGCTAACCTGCTGTTTACCCTTTTATTTACCATCATACTTCCTGTCATTTTTCCTTTACCCTCCCCCCGACTCACTAGTTTAACACCTTGTTGACCACCCTATTTATCCTTTTCGCCAGAACACTGGTTCCAGGCTGGTTCAGGTGGAGACTGTCCCAACGGTACAGACCCCCCTGGTTCCAAAACTGATGCCAATGCCCCATGAAATGGAACCCCTCTTTCCCACACCAATCCCTTAGCCACGTATTTACTTCTTTAATTTTCTTATCCCTAAGACTATTTGCATGTGGTTTGGATATAATCCAGAGATTATGACCCTTCAGGGCCTGTTCCTTAATTTTGTTCTTAGTGCTTGATAATCTTCCTAGCCTTGCCGATGTTGTTAGTCCCACCATGGACCACAACGATTGGATCTTCTCCCTCCCGCTCCAATATCCTTTCAAGCCGGTAGGAGATGTCCTGCACCCTGGCACTGGGCAGGCAACACACCATTTGGGACTCCCAGTCCGGCTCGCAATGGATACTTTCTATCCCCCGAATGTGAGGGCTGAGGGTGTAGAGTCATTCTCTACTTTATACTTCTGTCTTAAATTTTCGGCAGGTCTAACCCAGCCAGGTTCTGCGCCCTCCTCACTATATCTCACTATATCTGATTTCTAATGCAACATGTCAGCCTAGACAATGACGTCGAGCTGATATCTTTATACAACAGTTTGTACAGCCAGCATTGTGCATCTGACTCATGGTTGAAAGACTGGGCTTCAGAATCCTCAGAGTTTGGTCCTTACCTCAATCCTCCCTTTGATTACACTGAATAATTTTGCCTGAGTGTCATCAAAGGGTATTACAGCACAAAAGATGGCCATTGGCCTAATATGCCAGTTCTGGCTCTTTCAAATAATTAGATTAGATTACTTACAGTGTGGAAACAGGCCCTTCGGCCCAACAAGTCCACATTGACCCACCGAAGCGGAACCCACCCATACCCTTACCTAACACTAGGTGTAATTTAGCATGGCCAATTCACCTGACCCACACATCTTTGGACTGTGGGAGGAAACCGGAGCACCAGAGGAAACCCACGCAGACACGGGGAGAACATGCAAACTCCACACAGTCAGTCGCCTGAGGCGGGAATTGAACCCGGGTCTCTGGCGCTGTGAGGCAGCAGTGCTAACCACTGTACCACTGTGCTGCCCACAAATAGCTATCCAATTAGTCATCTTCCCCTGCACTTTTCCCAGAGACCTTTAATTGTTGTCCTTTGCAATCATGATTTTAAATCTCTAGCAGGCCTGCAGACTGTTTGGTACGTGGAGCTGGTTGGAACTTTCTCAGTGCAGTGAGCTGCATAGTGGGTGACCAATTGTAATAATTATAAACCAATTTAAATTAGTTAAAGTCAGCTAGAATTTACAGAACATGTTTATATTGATAGAAAGCTGAGTTCCTTTCAGTCTGTGAAAAGTACTATCGCTTGTTTGCAGCTGAGTCAGTGAGAATGAAACAGGAAATTCCAATCAGGCTGGTTTCGGTTAACACTGTTTTCTGAAGGGACAAACTGTTTAGCATGTGCACAGGGCTGGTAATTTAATCGCACTCTGTATATGAACTTGATCAAACCAGTCAGAGATCAGACATCCAGACCACGCACACACTGGCCTCTAAGGGGTGAAAATATAAACAAGGAATACAAAAGGGGGACAGAAATTAAGAGTCACTTGAGGAGTCTTAACAGACACTCTGAATATCGTGGTAGGTTGAATCAGAGAAAGCACTGATAAATGAATGCTTCATCTGTGTTGGACACTGCACTGCAAATGGGTGTGACCTGTCATCATGCATACCCAAAAAAATGAGAACATCAAAAATAATCAATTATTCATTTCTCCCAAAGGTGCCATGCCCTTGCTTCCTGCCAAGCATCCCTCCCACTAAGACATATTGGAAAAGTAGTGCTGTGCCTTAGTCTGCCCTAGCTAATGGGATATGCAGACGAACTAGCTCATTCCCAGGCTCTATGTTCCATCAAGGCCCAATCTATACTATTCTGTCAGAAAGAAAGACTTCCATTCATCAAGCTCAGGATATCCTTTAGGTTTTACAGTCAATCAAGAACTACTGAAGTGTTGCCACTATTTTCAGGTTGCAGAGACTTCAATCGACCATCCCTTTTGAGTCAATGTAAGCCCAGGTAATTGTCCTATACCGAGGGTCACAAACCATAGCCCACGTGGGATTTAGAGAATTTTTCGGTGGTGACGGCAGAAGAATTCAAGGGACAATGACTGCTTATAAGTGGAGGTCATTTGGCAAGCAGACTTTGATTTCCTTCAGAGCTCTCACGAGGAAGGCAACAAAAGAAATCACCAGGTCTATTTGTTTTCTCTACAGTCATATCATTTCATTGCACAATGAATTTGAAACTAGGAGGCTCCTACTAGCAAACAAAGAGGCAAGTACAAGATAGTGAGTCATCCAGTGAGAAGTCCAAATCTTAGACAGATCACTATTTCCAATTGCCCTTGATTACTGAGTTACACTGCTGCAAAGTTGGGTAAGCTGGTTTAGCTCCAACAGCCCAATGATTAAATAGATTGCTGACACTCAGTGTGCCAGTTTGTATGTGAATAGTACATCCTTGGGTCAGATACAAAAGGAGGGTGATCGCCATGATCATCTACTGCAGTCAGTTAATGTCCCAGAACTTCCAGGATTCCCAACCAAAGTCAGCACCCAGGATAGAGTAAACCCAGCAAAAATCATTACATGGTAATACCAAAAATCAGCACCAAGTATATCGCAATGTGAGTTAATATCTGAGGAACTGTATCCCAATGAGAGTCAATATCAGAGGAACTGTACCCCAAAATGAATCAATATCAGATGAACTGTATTGAAATGTGAATTAGTATCTAAGGTACTCTACCCCAATGTGAGTCAGCATCTGAGGAACAAGTACCCCAATATGAGACAATATCTGAGGAATTGTATCCCAATGAGAGACAGTATCTGAGGACCTGTACAACAATGTGAAACAGTATCTGAGGAAGTGTACCCCAATGTAAGACAATATCTGAGGAACTGTAGCCCAGTGAGAGACAGTATCTGCAGTACTGTACCTCAATGTGAGACAGAATCAGAGGAACTGTAGCCCAGTTGGAAGTACAGTGTTTGGAATCTGTGTCCAATTGTGAGTCAGCAGCTGGGAAAAATTATATCCCAGCAAGAGTCAGAATTCAGGATAATGTACTCCATCAACTCAATGCTCAGGGGACTACACCACCATGACAGTCTGTTATTTCGGGAGAGACGTGAAAATAAAAAAAGAAATGCAGAGTAAAAATCTCTCCCAAATGTAGTCTGGCCTAAGCAGATGGGATTAGTACTCACCAATACACTCTCTACGCACATCCTGTTTGAAACCCATGTTACATTCACAGCGGTAACTGGATGGGGTGGGAATACAACGTCCGTTCAGACATAGGTTGGTGAAATGCTTGCAGACATCAATTGTCTGATTCAAGGTGGCTGTACCTGGGAAAAGGTTAAAAAAGCATAGGTTTACTTCTAGGAACATGGGAACCAGAGTTGGCCATTCAGCCCCTTGAGCCTCTTCTATCATTCAATGAGATCATGTCTTGGACTCATATCCCTTAATGTCTTTGTTTAACAAAATATTGTCCTATTGTTAGATTTTAAATTAACAACTGATCCAATATCCAGTGTCATTTTGAGGAAGAGAGTTCCAAACATCTGCCACCCTTAGTAACATCTGTCCTGAACAGTCTGGCCCTAATGTTTAGACTTCGCCCCTTAGATCTAGGATCCCTAACCAGTGGAAATAGTTTATCTTTATCTACCCTGAAGTTTCCTTTTAATATCTTGAAGACGTCAATCGGATTATTGCCACGGTGGCTCAGTGGTTAGCACTGCTACCTCACAGTGCCAGGGACCTAGGTTCGATTCCCGCCTTGGTGACTGTCTGTGTGGAGTTTGCACATTCTCTTTGTGCCTGCATGGGTTTCTCTCCACAACCCAAAGATGTGCAGGTTAGGTGAACTGGCCAAGCTAAATTGCCCGTAGTGTTAGGTGCATTAGTCAAGGGTAAATATAGAGAATGGGTCTGAGTGGGTTACTCTTCAGAGGGTTGGTGTGGACTTGTTGGGCCAAAGGGCCTGTTTCCATACTGTAGGGAATCTAATTTGCAGAAGAAACATTTTATAATTTGTATAATATCTCCTTATAACCTAACCCCTGAAGTCTAGGCATCATTGACGTAAACCTACATGGGACTCCATTCAAGGCCAACAGACCCTTCCTAAGGTGCCCAGATCTACTCACAGAACTCCAAAGGGGATTTGTAAAGGGTTTTGTATCGCCGCAGCATAACTTCTGCATACTGGGTACTTCAGTCCTTTGGACATAAAGGTCAGTATTCCATTCACTTTTTGCAATTACTTGCTCATGGCATTTTAAAGATGACCTGAACCCTGAATTTGTTTGGACATCTGCTGTATTTAACTCTATCCATTCAGAAAGTACCGTGATCTATCCTTTATTATAGTTGCTAATCCATCAGTTACAGATTTTTAAACCAATGGGTTAAATGTCCTTTAGTAACTTGGCATATATAGAAATATTTACCATTCCTTCATACTATAAAAAGCCAAGCTACTTGCGTAATCTATGGACTTAAACCTGTAAATGCCTTATCCCTCACGGTTTTCCTTTGCTTGCGTCATTTACAAATTTTTAAAATCCACCTGTGCTCATATCCTGGAACTCTTTCCCCATTAAACTGCAGTTGTTCAAGAAGGTGGCTTACCATTACTTTTTAAGAGAAATTAAATCCAGCTATAAATTCCCATGAACTATTTCTTGCTACACACATCTGTTTTTTCCCCCTCACCGTCCTTATGAAATGTTCAAGGCCAAACCTTAACACATCTTAACTTAGTGACTGAGCAATTCACAGAAACCATACACAAGGAACTGTTGAATATCAAGCTTTTAAGGCTATCGTCCTCACAGCACAGCTCATTTAACATTGATATATTTATGTCTTCAGATACCTTGTACAGATTGACTAAGTTGGAGTGCAGGTCAGATACAGGGCTCTGATATCTCTATAATGATTCTCCCACTGGCAGTCCAGCTGGGGAAGGGGTAGGGGTAGAACTGCAGAATGAACCATGGTTTTGATTTTTTTCCTTGGTAACTACGACTCTGCAAATGATATTTCTTGTTTTAGTTTCCAAATCTTTGCAGCTGAAAACACTTGCTTGCATCCCATCGACCCATGATCCTTATCATGGAAGATATCAACCTTTAACACAGCTGAGAACCTCACTCACTACAGAACATGCTAAAACTGTGAACCACACATTGCAGGATAAATGTT
The DNA here is from genome assembly GCF_020745735.1 of Hemiscyllium ocellatum. Lineage (NCBI taxonomy): Eukaryota > Metazoa > Chordata > Chondrichthyes > Orectolobiformes > Hemiscylliidae > Hemiscyllium > Hemiscyllium ocellatum. The sequence continues at coordinate 29,837,217 of NC_083428.1, read as the reverse complement.
TACTGTAAGTTTGCGTGATATGATCTTTCATACTCCAGTTAATTTAACACTTACCAATCCCAGGTCCAGTCCCAGGTAGTCCTGAGAAACCTGTTCCAATTCCACCTGGTCCAATCCCACTAGGCCCAACCCCATTAGGTCCAAGTCCACCAGGTCCAACTCCACCAGGTCCGACTCCACCAGGTCCGACTCCACCAGGCCCGACTCCACCAGGGCCAAGGCCATTCGGCCCAATTCCACCAGAAAATCCTGGAAATCCTATGCCAGGGTAACCCGGTCCAAAAGGAACACCCTCGATGCACAGTCTGCGATATTCATCTGAAAGGATAATATTGAGAGCATCACGTGAGATACTGGACAGAGCAGAAACAAAACTTATGAAATAGCACTTTTTGTTTTTCTAGCATGCAACTGTGGACAAGAGCAGTTGGAATTTAGTAACAGAGTAGTCTTCCCCTTCACTCATACCTTCGTGCCTGAATTCTCAATATTAAAGTGTTGATGTAGGTGTCTGTAATGGTTTCTCTTGGATAAGCTGAGTGAGGGACTGGGAACTGATTCTGTTGGAAGACCAGTTTTCAGTTGACTCTGGTTTCTCCTCTGCTGGTGTGGTAAGTATTGCTGGAGCAAGACTGTGTCCCAAGACCATGGGCAGCACGGCGGCACAGTGGTTAGCACTGCTGCCTCACAACGCCAGAGACCCGCGTTCAATTCCCGCCTCAGGCGACTGACTGTGTGGAGTTTGCACGTTCTCCCCGTGTCTGCGTGAGCACCCTCCGGGTGCTCCGGTTTCCTCCCACAGTCCAAAGATGTGCAGGTCAGGTGAATTGGTCATATGAAATTGCCCATAGTGTTAGGTGTAGGGGTATGGGTGGGTTGCGTGTCGGTGTGGACTTGTTGGGCCGAAGAGCCTGTTTCCACACTGTAAGTAATCTAATCTAAAGATTCATAGACACAACTTGTCATGTATTCCACTCCTGCCTGGATTCTTCTGTTGAGGTCCAGAAAGCCTGATCCACAAATAGGCAGTGGCACTTAAACGATGACATAATGATTGATCATCCCATTCCACATTTCTTCCCCTTTACAAACAACTGGATGGCCAGAATGTAACAGGTATCTGAGGCAAATGCAACAAATACAGGAGGATATGGGGGAAGTTGGGCGTCGAATGGAGGGAAGTGATGGACGTCTTGTCTATCATGCTGGATCGTGTGGATTTGATCAGAAACCGGGAAGATTTGTTTTACACTATACACTCTTTAAACTTCTCCTTAGAAATTTGTTTACATGGATCTGGTGGTACGAATTGGCCATAGGAAACAATTATTGTACCCCATGGTGAAAGTCCGGGTAATATCGATAATTAAGGGAAATTCTCAGCACATAAGTGTGCCATTCAGCTCCACTGGTTTGTCCCGGTGTTAATGCACCATACAAACCTCTTCCCACCCCACTTCATCAAACCTATCACCACAACCTTCCATTCCGTTCTTCCGCGGATATTTCTCCTGTTTCCCTGTAAATACATCTTTGCTATTGACCTCAACTACTGCGAAGTTTCACATCTGGAGTAAATTCCCCATTGGATTGATTAATGACTTTTGTTGTATGATCCCCACCTTTCCCATAAGTGCAAAACGTTTCCATACTCTGCCCTATCAAATCCCTTCATACCCTCAGTCTTCTCTTTTCTAGAGACCTATGGTAGTTCAGTATTTGCTGACAAGTATAATCTCTCAGATCTGGTGTCTGTAAATGTTTGATCTCAGGCCTCACTGAAATTAGACTGGTGAGCTGCAGATATCTGTTGGAACATCCCCAGAGAGTTTGTCAGTGGAGGGACTTCAAAGCCCAGTGCTGGCCATGTTTAGAGCAATCTGGATGGCAAACAGGTACACGGCCCCAGGTGTATGAGCCATTTTAAGTGTGGATCGTCACTGCCTTTATACCAATATAGTGAACAATGACCTTTAAGTTTTTATACAGCACATTCTTCCTGCAGTTTAGAAGTCTGGTTAATGCTCAAAAAAACAGATACAAGCCCAAAACATTTCTGGGCTATTAATCTCACTGAAGCATCCATTCACCCCAACCACAATAACCTCACGAACTCTTAACATTCGCCTGTATCTGTGTGTTTGTTTTGGTCACTGTTTACCTATTAGTTACTAACTGTGCTGCTTAACTTTGTGATCCACCTGTATTGTTAGCAAGATAAAGCTTTTCACTGTGCCTTGGTACACGTGACAATAAATTGGCGGCACGGTGGCACAGTGGGCGGCACGGTGGCACAGTGGTTAGCACTGCTGCCTCACAGCGCCTGAGACCCGGGTTCAATTCCCGACTCAGGCGACTGACTGTGTGGAGTTTGCACGTTCTCCCCGTGTCTGCGTGGGTTTTTCTCCGGGTGCTCCGGTTTCCTCCCACAGTCCAAAGATGTGCGGGTCAGGTGAATTGGCCATGCTAAATTGCCCGTAGTGTTAGGTAAGGGGTAAATGTAGGGGTATGGGTGGGTGGCGCTTTGGCGGGTCTGTGTGGACTTGTTGGGCCAAAGGGCCTGTTTCCACACTGTAAGTAATCTAATCTAATCTAAATTCAATTCAATTCAATTCAGCAACCAACCCCCAAGCATAGGCAGAGTTATTATCGGCTTTTGATTGGTTTATTCCACTGAAAAAATTGTTTCGACCGACTTTTTTTTAGTCAAAATTATGTTTGAACACTGCAGATTGTGTTGGACACTGAATTTTTTTTAAAATGAAATGGAAGCTTGAACCAAACAGGATTTTGACCATTCCAAAGATGGAATTCTGAGACTCCTGGGAACTACTGTGCTTTCCATATATGGTGAAATGCAAACAAATGAAGTAAATATATTCAACAGCCCGTCAGAATACAAAGTATTCAGTATTCTGCCCCCATTATATTGCATCCATGAAAATTTGTCCTTTCAAAAGGTCAAAGTACTAACTTTGCTCTGATGTTTAGAATCATCACTTGTGTACTTGGCTGGCTGTTTTTAAAAATTTGTTTATGGGATATGTCTAGACTAGCATTTCTTGTCCATCCCTAATTGACCAGAGTGTAGTTAAGAGTCGTTTGCTAGAGATCTGGAATCACATGTAGTTTAGACTGGGTGAGGACACAGATTTTGTTCCCTACAGGACATTAGTGAACTAGATAGGTCTTCACAATAATTGAGAGTGGTTATGTGGTCGTCATTTTATTTTATTACATTGATTCCCAATGTTTATACCAGCTTCACTTACCAGACCCTCTGACGGGACACATCTCTGGAGTGTGTCCTGCTGACCAACAACGCCCAGAATCACAGCAGCACTGCATCTTAGTGTAATGTCCATGTAGGTCTCCAGCACATCGACCACTCAGCAGACTGGAGAAACAGGTCCCAGATCGCTGGTCTGGAAAACAAAAGGAGGTTCACACCAGATGTCATTACTACATGTGCATATTACAGTGCCACCCACAACCAGCTTGCTGTTGAGATAGTTTGACACCACCATCCCCTTTCCCTAGGTCAGACAGGTCTTTTTAGAATGGTAATGGTGAGTCTTAACAAGAAGTGTTTGTCTTAAACAGTACGTAATTTATTGCATGATAACAATCAGACACAAGTTACATTAGTAAGTCATATATCGTCACGGTGACTGTGAGGTGACCTAGATTATACATCTGCCATCTTCCAAATCCAGCGCTGCCTCACCCCACCCAGTCCAAATGATAACACTAGACTGAGTGGAGCTTAATGCAGTCTCCAGTACTAACCCTTTGAGAACTATTATCTATACAATATACCTGGGCAGGGTTCAACCATTCAGAAATTCCATTTCCCCGATAGATTGTCATAAAGTAAATACCTGGCAAAAAGCAGTTTGTTTAAAGACAAATCATAAGACAGTGACATCTCTCTCTGGCTCTCAGTTCCGCAGACTTCCCAAGATTTCTAAATGAATTGTTGTGGTTGAATATGTCTGTTGGATGTTTTATCTCCTTGCTTATTTTCCAAGTTAAAAAGTAATTCTTTCTTCTTTGGATCCCTATACACAGTGTACAGATTCAGTCCCTACTCCCACATTACAGGTCATTTCCAAGTCAAGTCCCATTAGGCTCATCATCCCCTCATTGTTCCTGCATGTGACCTCTCTTTATATGTGATCCTTGACTGAGTATTGTCAAGCTGATTGACCATGGAAGTTGCAACAGTAAACCAGTTAATCTGACCTTCCCCAACAGCCATACTTGCTCACTCCCAAAGGAGGGTTGCTGGTGATCAGGAGCACCACCCCTGACTGGATTTCTGTTTCCTGATCAAAGGAGCATCTGGGCCAATTGCAGCAGCAATACTGTCACCCACTCAGCATTGCTTACACTTAAGGTGGCTTTGGGACCTTCATGACTGGTGCCTGACTAGACAGCAATCCTGGAAAGATAGCTCACTGACGTTTGCTTTACACTTCATACAAGGTATGAAAGTACTGTGGGTGCTGGAAATCGGAATCAAAAACTTAATATGTTGAAAACAATCAGCAAATGAACTGATGACTTGAAACATTGACTATTTCACTCTCTATAGCTGTTGCCTCAGCTGCTGTGATTTCCAGGATTCAGCACCTATTTCCTTGGTTTAATTTACAGCAATGTTACAGAGTCATAGAATCATAGAGATGTACAGCATGGAAATGGACCCTTCAGTCCATTTCGTCCATGCCAACCAGATATCTTAACCTAATCTAGTCCCATTTGCCAGCGCTTGACCAATGTCCCTCTCAACTCTTCCTATTCATGTACATCCAAATGCCTTTTAAATGTTGCAATTGTACCAGCCTCCACCATTTCCTCTGGCAGCTCATTCCATACATGCACCACCCTCTGCTTGAAAACATTGTCCCTTAGGTTCCTTTTATATCTTTTCCCTCTATGCCTTCGAGTTTTGGACTCCCCTTTCCTGGGAAAAAAACCTTAGCTATTCACCCTATCCATGCCCCCCTCATGATTTCATGACCCATGTTTTAGATTTCCTCTTCATATTACTTGGATTTTTCATGTCCCTCAATAAGTATCTTTAATTTCATATCCTCTTCACTTTTTACTGTTTGAGCTTCTCAATCTTTCCTCTCAGCTCAACCCTAAATATCGATTCCACACGTTTAATTCACTTCAAAAATATCTTCTCTGTGTGCAAAGCACACTCCTTCTCTCTGTGTCTGTTTAACCCAACTTTTTATCTACAAATCACCACACAATTCTGGCCCTGGAAACCTTCCCGCCATTCAGTGTGCAGGGGTCCTGACTTCAATTGAGCCTGACAAACAAGCCATTGTAAACTGGCTTGGATTAATTTATTCCAGATGGCAAAACAGGAAAACACATCCAATTTCAGCTCCACTGTTTCACAGCTATGATTAGCTCTGTTCCCATAATTTAGGTGCGCTTTCCTAGTTACCCTGAGAACTTCCAGGAATATTTCAAGCGACTCATTTCATTTTCTTGTAGCCTTTTGGGCCTTGAACTGTCCTTTAATTCATAAATTATTAACGATGGAACTGTGCCACGTTGAACACTTTCCAACTTACAAACAAACAGACTCGCACAGTGAGAATTGGCAGTCCATTGCAGTGCCGCGTCTTGAGCGCAGGAAGACACTGGTAGCAAGAATCTGGCTTCGTTTTCTCAATTTTCTCACAAATTAGCTGTGCTGCTCCTAACCCTTTGGGGTGCAACTGAACGAGTACAGTGCTCATGTTTGCGAATGAAATTGAATGTACGTGTTGACGCATACATGTGCCTCAATGTATATACCTACATACATGCACAGCATCAACTGCACGTATGCTTTGGTACACAATTAAAGCTTGTATTGTATCCAGACTGGTCTCCCTGCAATAGGAAGGATATTGTTAACCTAGAGAGGATTCTGAAGAGATTTACCAAGAGGTTGCTGGAATCGGAGAATTTGAGTTATAAAGAGCGTAAGAGGTTGAAGGGTTACCTTACAGAGGCTTATATAATCATGAGAGATATAGGTAAGGTAAATAGTGTATCTTTAAGGTGGGAGGAGAAAGATTTAAAAATGCCACAGAGGAGATTTATTTACACAGAGAGTGGTTCATGTGTGGAATGCACTTCCAGAGTTTGGATAAGTACATGGATAAAAAATGTTTGGAGGGATAGGGCCAAGCACAGGAAGTTGCTTCAAAGCTTTTCTGTGTTTCTCTTCCCAGATACACGTTTTTCCTTCAAAGGTTCACAGTTTACCCAATTACAATGATCAAAAAGAAGTAATCAGACTAAAAATGTAACATTTAAATTGGGAACACTGTGTAATGTGCAGTGTGAGATGGGGTTCGTTGTCAAATACCCTTTTTTTGAATCTCCAATCATAGAATATTGAGCTATTTTGGACAACAAAAAATATTCATAATCAGTATAAAGATTATGAACACCTCTATAAAAATGTTCAAAGTTCATATAGTCTAATTTTCTGTTCAATACATCAGTCAGTGAGATGAAACCAAGTTAATGCTTATAAGCCAATTTCATTTATTCTGTCTACATTCAAACCTCACCGTCCCATGTTGTCTCATGTGTCACGTCAGCTATGCTGAATGTACACGTGTAGTTTTGTTTTGACACATGCACAGGTCCATGCGCATTTGTTCAAATTTACCTTCTAACTAGTGGTACTAAATAGTGAATCCTTTCTACAATTATGTATCTAACTATAGTTAGTCTCTCCTACCCATCTACCACCCCCTGAGAAAAAGAATAGGAAATGACATCACCACAGGAAATGATGTCACCGCAAGAAATTAAATCACCAACCCAAAGAAACGCAAACATATAAATAGAAAGCAGGAATTATCAACAGTGCTACACCCAGAGGTCTACTGAAGATGTTACCTAGTAGGGTGACGAAACATTTGGAAATGAACCTTCCAGCTCAGTGAGCAAACCTACATCCAGAACCTCAACCTGAGCTACAAATCTTCTCAAAACTCGCTAAGTTAGTCTCTCTTTTAGCTGTTCACACTTTCTATTGGTACACTGTCACTCAACTTTGCTTTGTATGTGCAATCTGTGCCATACACTTTTGAGAGGGACATATAGTCTTTTGTGGAATTGGCAGGTACTTAGGATCACTTGTGTATATAGGTAACTATAGGTATATATGTGGGGACTGCTGAATATTTGTACAGCAATGCGCACACAGATATCAATAGGCCTAGATGTCATTGCATACGTGTACTTATCCACTATATATGGTGAAAGGCATATACATATGGTCATATATATGCAGACATCTTTGTACAGGTATATGTATGTACAGCTACAGAGTCATAGAGTCATGCTTCACAGAAACAGCCCTTCCGGTCCTACCAGTTCATGCCGAACATAATCCCAAATGAAACTAGTCCCATAATCCCAAACGAAACAATGTACTGAAGGCAAAATGTCGAGGGATCTTTCCTTCTGAATTAACCCCTTCCACTTGCTTTTAAAGAATTCTCACAAAAGGTCTTTGTGAGGCTCCTTTGAATTTCTACATTACAGTCTTTTAAATCTTACTCACTACTCCTTTTGGGTACTTAAATTAGTTTTAAGGTTTTAAGCCAATCACTTGACAGTTTGCATATTCCTGGAACTGTTTGTGCATATCAGAGCAAATGTGCACCAACTGGCTCCTTCCTATGACAACAACTGAAAGTGAAACTCTGCTACTCGAAAAATATCTCTGCAGAAAACCTCTGGAAATTCTATGCTGCCCAACACTCAACGATCTGAAGCCCAGAAATCCTGCACATGCCCTGGATGGGATAGCAACGCATGGGTGGAGCTTCTTTCCATCGCTGTGCCCTATTGCTCACTCCCTCCTGAATCCAACTAAATGGAGCTATTCATCTATTTTTGATGTGGCTTGCTAAATGGGGCTATTGTTGTTTATAACGTAGGCAGTAGAGGCCCAAAATAAGATGAAAAGTAAAAGACTACTCTTCTAAAGCTTTCTCTTTAAAAGTCTAATGTGAAAACCAGAGGAAAGGTACCAGGATCTCCATAGAAATCTTCTCTTATGCTTGATTGATGAATAAATGCATCTCCCATTGATATATAGACCAGAGATCTTACCAATTTCTTTATCGCCTCATCTTCTGCCTGGGAACCCTCCAACCACAAGGGATGAACTCAGATTTCTCCAGTTTCCTCATTTCCCCCCCACCTTGTCTCAGTCGAATCCCTTGAACTCAGCACCGCCTTCCTAACCTGCAATCTTCTTCCTGACCTCTCCGCCCCCACCCTACTCTGGCCAATCACCCTCACCTTGACCTCCTTCCACCTATCACATCTCCATCGCCCCTCCCCCAAATCCCTCCTCCCTACCTTTTATCTTGGCCTGCCTGACACACTTTCCTCATTCCTGATGAAGGGTTTATGCCCGAAACGTCGAATTTCCTGTTCCTTGGATGCTGCCTGACCTGCTGTGCTTTGACCAGCAACACATTTTCAATTTCTTTATCTACTCAGGAAGAGCACAACATAGAAGTCTGAGGACACACAGACCATGGAGGTTCATTGCTGGTGGTGAAGAATAAAGTGTACTTGTATGGTATCCTTAACATCCTTTCAATGTCCCAAAGGGTTACACAACCAATGACATCCTTTTGAAATTCAGTCATAGCTGTGATGTAGAAAATATATCACGACTGCACAAATGGCAATGTGATAAAAGACCAGATTACTTGTTTTAGTGATGTTGGTTAAGAGAAAAATTTTGTTTAGGAAGTCAGGAGATTTCCTGTTCACTTTTTTTTGGATAATTACACAGCATCTGTTATGTCCATCAAACACTGAGCAGAGCCTCAGTAATTAGCTCTGTTCAATGGCGGCTCACAAACATTCGGCCATTCCATCAGTACTAGTTTCGGGTTAGCTTTAACCCAAAACCAAATCAAACCAAAAAGCTGTGGAGGCTGGAAATCTGAAATAACGATATTGCTGGAGAAACCCAATAGGTCTGGCAGCATCTGTGGAGAGACAAACAGAGTTAACATTTTGAGTCTGCTCTGGTGTTCTGTTTTGAACCCAAATCCAATTTAGGAGTGAGAGTGATGCCAACGTTAAATAATTTTTAATCAACTTGCTCAGATATGTCATGACATACTTCCAAAACAGAGTCAAAATGTGTGGCGCTGGAAAAGCATAGCTGGTCAGGCAGTATCCGACAAGCAGGAAAGTAATGTTTCGAGCATAAACTCTTCATCAGGAATGTTGTCACTTTCTCCATACTTCCAGAACATTCCAGGTGTTCTGGCTCAGAGACAGGGACACTACCATTCTGCTCAAGAATCAGCCTCATAGCTATGCATCTGAAGACACATTTAGTCTAGACCAAGTAAGGACAGCAGATTTCCAGAGGACATTGGTGAACTCAGTCAATTATTGTAACAACCGGGAGTTGTTGCATGGTCACTATTAAGTAAGCTTGTTTAGCTTGTAGAACATGTCCACTAGGGCTTTAGTTGAATTCAGATTTCATCGCCTGTCATGGTGGGATTTGAACCCATGTTTCCACATCTGATGTCATGCACGGCCTGTAGGAGGAGACAAGGTTTTCTACTCAACTTTCAAAAGGAACAGATGTACTAGCTCCGTATGGGTCAATAGAAACTCCACAGTAGTCTACCCTTTCTACAAGTCACTAGATAGGGCCAAGGCATGGCAACGACAAAGGAGGATTAGTGGCAGCAAGCTACCTCTAGTAGAGGTGGAAAATAGCACAAGGTGAGGTCATCTGGAAACATACCACATGTGATAGTTCAGTATCACATTGAGGACAGTGACAGCTCAGGTTTTGTGGCACAACTCTAGCACCCCCATCTCTGAGACAGGCACTTTTCCTTTTCAAAAAAGAATCCCCTCTATTGTTGTCTCATTATTTCTCATTGTGCAAAGTTACGTTAGATTAAACAAAAGTTTGTTGCGCAGCCACAGGGGTTTCTTCATGGTCAGGTTTGTCCCTCGTGTTCAGATTGATGAATTCCCAATACATGGAGATATATGATGATGGGCGATTCACAGATCTCCTCACTCCTGGCTTCGGAAAAACCCTTCTGGTTTCCAGCATCTGCACTATTTTGCTTTTGTTCAAAAATATTTGATTGGACTGAGACAGCTGGTAACAAGTAAAAGTTACAATCCCTGGAGTATTTCAACAAATGCTTTTGTTCTGATTCATGAACTCTGTGGCATTGCACATCTATGCTACCATTAGAATCTCCAAACCTTCTGAAGACATTGTACTCTGATGGTGTGCAGGCATATGCACTGTTAGTTTATAGGAACAGCACAAGTACTGATATCATTTCACAAGGGTAATGTGTGATAGGCTGGCTCACATGAGAGTACTGACACCCCTTCTGGTTCTGGCCTTGAACAAAGAATTATATTCAGAGTAAAGTTTTACTGGCATTCTGACTGAACTAATTTTGATGCTAAGTATGCAACAGTCACAGCAAGGATTCCTTCTCAGGACAATCTATCTGTTGTTGGATAATTGGTCACTTTACCTTTTAAAGGCTGTAGCACTGAACCTGGTCCAACATTAGAAAACTCAATCTTAAGAAGAAGGGCTTCCCTTCCTCATTGGGTACAGACTCCCTTGCCCATGACACAGGTGTGTGTGTGTGTGTGTGTGTGTAATCAAGCTGAAAATGTGTTGCTGGTTAAAGCGCAGCAGGTCAGGCAGAATCCAAGGAACAGGAAATTCGACGTTTTGGGCATAAGCCCTTCATCCTGATGAAGGGCTTGTGCCCGAAATGTCGAATTTCCTGTTCCTTGGATGCTGCCTGACCTGCTGCGCTTTAACCAGCAACACATTTTCAGCTCTGATCTCCAGCATCTGCAGACCTCACTTTTTACTGTGTGTGTGAAAAACAAGATAGTTTAGCTGTGACTCTCAAAGTTATCGATTGCTGTCCAAGCTCCTGATTACAGCTAACTATTTACGTTGAGGATGGCAGCCAGTATCAGGGGAGTGGGTAATAGTCAGTAACTTGTGGACTAATCCCCAGCAAGAGTTCATATCCAAACCTCTGACCAGGGTGAAGTGCAGGGCCCTCTATCTCACAGGAAGACCATATCGAAAGCTCCACACCTTTGCAAGAGGCCACACGTCTGCAGACACATACTCTCAGCATGAGGTCATGCTCTGGTCATGAGGATAGACCAATATCGATGGAACCATGCTGTAGCATGAGTCAAGGCCCAGAGAGCCGTATATACTCCATGGAGATAAGACAGCATCGTCAGAAAAAAGGGAGAAACAATATACGCACTGATAGTTAATATTTTTAAAACATCAAAAACTGCTCCTGCAGGATCTCCTTATTCCGAGAATCCACAATTCCTTCATCGACATTATCTTTTCCCCAAGTTTGTTTGGAATAATGTACAAAAGATCAAAGGAGGCAGGGTCAGTGAGATAATCTGCTCTGTACATAAACAGAGTGTTTAGTTTGGAACGATATTTCTGTGAAGTGTAACAATGAGTGCTTGTGTGTGGTGGAAAGAGAACAAGTTATGGACTGCTCGCATCATTGGTATTTTCAAAGGTAGGCCCAGAGCCAAACTCCCATTCCAGTGCTGGCAGAAATATTCGGAACAAAAGCATTCCAGCCTCGTCCAAACTCAAACCTGCAAAGTATTTGTTTTTGGCTCACTTTGAAATAATCATGTTGGAAAGTTTCAATCCTTGCGCTGGCACAGTGTATTTCCTCAGCACTATTACTAGCTACAGGCCGAATCACCAGATTTAAATAGAGAACACACATGAATTTAAACAAAGCACAACCTTGAAGCCCCGGAGTTAGAAATAACTGGCACAATGGCTTTATGTTTGGTAAATTACCAGTCCTGGTTTAAGCTGGAATGGGAAGTGTACAAATACTTTCAACACTGGGGTCAATGATCCTGTTGTGCTACTGGTCTAAGAATTAACCATGTCTCACTTGTGTCTTGGTGAACTTTGCTCTCACTCATCTGCTCCTTTTCTCACCCTCAGTTACAATCATTTTAAATCTCTATTTCTCCTACACCACCATTAGCAACACTTTGTATTTTTTCTGGGCACCCACAAAATCTGTTTCACTTACTCCCCCACGCCACCCACTTCCTAGCAGTAGCATAAAAACCATTTTCCAACCCTGTCAGTTCTGAACAGGAGTCATACCAATCTTGAAATGCTAATTCTGTTTCTCTCTTCACGGATGGCTGCTAGATCTGCTGAGTTTCCTCAGCACTTTCTGTTGTTGGAGATGTTAATGTTGTACCACTATTTACGTGAGAGGGTTTGAATGATTATAGCCTAGAGGAGATAGTGAGGGCTGTAGATGCTGGTGAAGTCAAAGTTGATAAAGTGTGGCGCTGGAAAAAGCACAGCAGGTCAGGCAGCAAACCTCAAATTCACCTAGACCACGTCCCACCCCTTCCTGGGCCTTTCTCTCTTTGTCTTTGGCTACTGACTTATGACTGACATCTACTTCAAACCCAGTGACCCCCACAGCTACCTTGACTACACCTCCTCCCATTCCCCCTCTTGTAAAGCCTTCCCCTAGCCACACTCCCATCCCACATTTATTTCTCAGCCCACTCTTGATGAAGGGTTATACCCGAAACATCGACTCTCTTGCTCCTCAGATGCTGCCTGACCTGCTGTGCTTTTTCTAGCACCACACTTTATCGACTCTGATTATAACCTAGAACCCTTGCCCTGTGACTGCAAGATGTCGTGTTTCTATATCCATAAATGCTCTTTCACACGACTGAACACTTTTTCTCCCCAACACCAAATCACTGTGGTTTTTTAGAAAAATCTATGACCACCACTCGCATTCTCCAATTGGTTAATTTACATGCAAAGCCCGGTAAAGGCAATGCAGATTCTCAATGATAATCAGTTGTCCGTTAAGTAAGCCTCATTGAAAGTTTCAGCTCATTGATCCAATACTAATGCCAATCCAAAATGAGAGTGATAATTCTGTTCTAAGGAAGATAACAGAAGAACACCTCATTTGACACTGACAGGAATTGGCTTCCAACAATGACTGGTGAACCAAAGGGACAGACTGTGTTGGAAAATCAATCAGACTTACCAATACACCGAGAGCCGTCCAGGCTTGTGACAAAGTCACGGGGACAGGTGCAGACGTAGCTACCAACAGTGTTCGAGCATTCACCCCCATCACAGACTCCAGCAATGGTGCTGCACTCATCAACATCTGGAAGGCGAAAGAAAGATCAAAGTATGAACAAACAGCTGGAGAATCATGGACAGAAGGCTGAAGGTGTTGGATATTCATTTAAGGCTTTGAATCCCACTGAACCATTTTGAAATGTACCAACATGAGACACTGCTCGGTATGTTCAGAATCACAGCATTATTACATTAGAGATGAAGTCACTCACTCCATTGTGTCTGCACTGTCTTTCTGAGCATTTTGATTTAGTGCCAAACTCCTGTTTGTTCTCTGTAATCATGAACATAGTTTTGAATAATCATCCTGTGTCCTCTTGAATGCATCAATTCAACTTACTTTTACCACATTTACAGGCAGAATTAGCCACTGTGTGAGAAAGTTCCTTCAAGTCACATATTTGCTTCATTTGCAAAGCACTTTAAAACTGTACCCTTTCGTTCTAAATCATTCCCATGATCATGATCAGTTTCTCCCTGTCTACTCTGCCCAGATCATCCTCATGAGTTTGAAAACTTGATGAAGATATGCGACAAAAACATAGAAATTCCAAGGCCCAAAGTCAGGCCGGTCAGGGGGATGAGATTCAAAAGTCTCAGTCCATTCTGAGGGAAACCAGAATTTCAGCTGTTACACCAAGGCCCTGTCAGCGATGGGGCCACTCCTCCATGACAGAGTGACCATGCCTTCTAGTGACCCGATGGTGATCTGCCAGACAATGTCAGATCATAAAAAGTGATCAGGAAAATCCAGGGAACTGTAGACCGGTGAGCCTAAGGTCAGTGGTGAGTAAGTTGGTGGGTAAGTTCTGAGGGACAGGATCTTTGCAAAGACCAGGACTGACTACAGATGGTCAACTTGGCTTTGTGCGTGGGAAATCATGTCTCACTAATCTGAGTCTCTTGAAGAAGTGACAAAGATTAATCAAGACAGAGCAGTAGATGTTGTCTATATGGATGTCAACAAGGCATTCAATAAGGTTTCTCTCGGTAGATGCGTTACTAAGATTAGATCACATGGGATCGAGGGAACTAGCCAATTGGATACAAAATTGGTTTGAAGGTAGGAGACAGAGGGTGGTGGCAGAGGGTTCTTTTTGGATTAGAGGACTGCAACCAGTGATGTGCTGCAAGGAACAGTAGTGGGTCCACTGCTCTTCATCATTAAATGAATGATTTAGATGTGAAAATAGGACGTATGTTAGTACGCTTGCAGATTACACCAAAACTGATGGTGTAGTGGACAGCGAAGAAGGTTAGCTCAGAGTAGAATGGGACCTTGGTCAGATGGGCCAATCGACCAAGGAGTGGCAGATGGAGTTTAATTCAGATAAATGGGGAGGTGTTGCATTTTGGTGAGGTAAACCAGGGCAGGGCTTATACAGTTAATGGTAGAGCCCTGGGAAATGTAACTGAACAAAAAGATCTTGAGGTGTAGGTGCATAGTTCCTTGAAAGTGAAGTCGCAGGTAGACAGGGTGATGAAGAAGGTATTTAGCACACTTGCCTTCCTTAGTCAGTGCATTGAGTATTGAAGTTGGGAGGTCATGTTGAGGCTGTACAGGACATTGGTGAGGCCACTCTTAGAAAACTGTGTTCAATTCTGGTCTCCCTGTTGTAAGTCAAAGTAATGAGCAGGTTAGACCAAGGAGAGCCAATTGATGTTATTGATCTGGACATCAAGAAGACCGGTGGCAAGGTGCCGCACAGGAGGCTACTGACTAACATAAGGGCCCATGGTGTTAGTAGCAAGATGCTAGCATGGATAGAAACCCTGCTGTCTGGCAGAAAGCAGAGAGTGGCAATAAAAGGATCCTTCTCAGGGAGGCAGCCTGTGACTGGTGGCCTTCCGCAAGGCTCAGTGTAGGGACCACAACTTTTCACTTTATACATTAATGATCTAGATGAAGGAATTGAGGGCCTTCTGGCTAAGTTTGCAGATGATACAAAGATAAATGGAGGGGCAGGCAGCATTGAGGATGGGGGGGGCTGCAGGTTAAGAGAACAAAGAACAAAGAAAATTTTACAGCCCAGCAACAGGCCCTTCGGCTCTCCAAGCCTGAGCCGATCCAAATCTACTCTCTAAATCTGTCGTCCAATTCCAAAGCATCTATATCCCTCTGCCCCCTACCCACTCATGCATCTGTAGTGGTTCTGTTCGCCGAGCTAGAAGTTTTTGTTGCAAACGTTTCGTCCCCTGGCTAGGAGACATCATCAGTGCTCTGGAGCCTCCTGTGAAGTGCTTCTTTGATGTTTCTTCCGGCATTTATAGTGGTCTGTCCTTGCCACTTCCGGGTGTCAATTTCAGCTGTCCGCTGTAGTGATTGGTATATTGACGGGTGTCACATCGACCCGGACCCAATATACCAATCACTACAGCGGACAGCTAAAACTGACACCCGGAAGCGGCAAGGACAGACCACTATAAATGCCGGAAGAAACATCAAAGAAGCGCTTCGCAGGAGGCTCCAGAGCACTGATGATGTCTCCTAGCCAGGGGATGAAATGTTTGCAACAAAAACTTCCAGCTCGGCGAACAGAACCACTACAACAAGCACCCGAGCTACAAATCTTCGCACAAACTTTGAACTCATGCATCTGTCTGGATGCATCCTAAATGAATCTACCATGCTTGCCTCTATCACCTCGGCTGGCAACACTTTCCAGATGCCCACCACCCTCTATGTGAAGTATTTGCCGCATGTCTCCCCCTTAAATTTTCCACCTCTCACCTTGAAAGCGTGACCGCTCGTTACTGAATCCTTCATCCTAGGAAACAGCTTGTCTCTATCCACCCTGTCTATACCCTTCATGATTTTGTAGACCTCAATTAGGTCCCCCCCAATCTCTTTTTTTCTAATGAAAACAAACCTAACCTACTCAACCTCTCTTCATAGCTAGCACCTTCCATACCAGGCAACATCCTCGTAAACCTTCTCTGCACCCTCTCCAAAGCGTCCACATCCTTTTGGTAATGTGGCGCCCAGAACTGTACACAGTATTCTAAATGCGGCCAAACCAATGTCTTGTACAATTTTAACGTGACTTGCCAGCTCTTATACTCAATACCCCATCCAATGAAGGTAAACAGACTATATGCCTTCTTGACCACTCTATCCACCTGTGCAGCAACCTTCAGGGCACAATGAACCTGCACCCTCAGATCTCTCTGCCCATCAAATTTTCCCAAGACTCTTCCATTCATTGCATAATTCGCTTTAGAATTAGTCTTGCCTAAATGCATCACCTCACATTTGTCTGGATTGAAATCCATCTGCCATTTTTCCACCCAACTCTCCAGTCTATCTATATCCTGCTGTATTCTTTGACAGGTCCTTATGCTTTCTGCTACTCCACAAATCTTCGTGTCATCTGCAAACCTGCTGATCATACCAACAGTGCCCTCTTCCAGATCATTTATGTATATCACAGACAGTTTGGGAGAGTGGTCCAGGAAATGGCTGATGGAATTCAATGTGAGCAAATACGAGGTCTTGCACTTTGGAAAAAAGAATACAAGCATGGACTACTTTCTAAACGGTGAGAAAATTCATAAAGCCAAAGTACAAAGGGATCTGGGAGTGCTAGTCGAGGATTCTCTAAAGGTAAACATGCAGGTTGAGTCCGTGATTATGAAGGCGAATGCAATGTTGTCATTTATCTCAAGAGGGTTGGAAGATAAAAGCATCGTTGTGCTATTGAGATTTTATAAAGCCCTGGTTAGGCCCCATTTGGAGTACTGTGTCCAGTTTTGGTACCCACACCTCAGGAAGGACATACTGGCACTGGAGCATGTCCAGCGGAGATTCACACGGATGATCCCTGGAATGGTAGGTCTAACATACAAGGAACGGCTCAGGATCCTGGGATTGTATTCATTGGAGTTTAGAAGATTAAGGGGAGATCTAATAGCAACTTACAAGATAATACATGGCTTGGAAAGGTTGGACGCTAGGAAATTGTTTCTGTTAGGCGAGGAGACTAGGACTCGTGGACACAGCCTTAGAATTAGAGGGGCTAAATACAGAACAGAAATGCGGAGACATTTCTTCAGCCAGAGAGTGGTGGGCCTGTGGAATTCATTGCCGCAGAGTGCAGTGGAGGCTGGGATGCGAAATGTCTTCAAGGCAGAGATTGATAAATTCTTGATGTCACAAGGAATTAAGGGCTACGGGGAGAATGAGGGTAAGTGGAGTTGAAATGCCCATCAGCCATGATTGAATGGCGGAGTGGACTCGATGGGCCGAATGACCTTACTTCCACTCCTATGTCTTAGGGTCTTATGGTCTTACTCCTCACCCATTTTACTCTCAAGCCAACCTAATTTAAAACAAAATAAATCAATCAATCCAACGCAATATCACAAGACATCCATTTACTCACTAAGAAATGTTCTGTGTAACATGATTGTATCGTAATGCTGGGGGGTAAAGAATTCTGAGAAAGAGTTTAATATTCAATTTCAATCATGCTGATCAACCTGGTTTATTGTTTAGAAGTGGGTTCAAATTTCTGGGTGATGTCTCTCAGGACACACTGGGTAAGTAGATGTTGGACCTGCAGAACACATAGAAATAGACTTCCCTTCAAAGATACACTGAAACAAAAGAATTTTATGTTAAATCCTCAGGAGCCCAGATCAGTGCTATTAAGCACTTGTACATTTAGGTAAAAAGAAACTCCAGTTCAGCAAATGTGCACAATCCAAGTGTTTGTGTAAATGCAAACTCTGAGTTTGTCGGGTGGCAACAGATTTAAATTTACTGAACAGAAATGACGGAGATCTAATTACGGAATTGGTGCTAGGTGTTTACTTGTATGGTCTGAGACCTACACTGCTCATTTATGTATGTTTGCCAACTGTGGTATTCATGGAGGCTTGATCATGCGGTATCTGCAAATAGTATTACATTTATTGTGTCGAGATTGACTCCTTAGCAGAGTAATTCTGTTTGTGAATCTGTGTTGGTGGCTAAAGTAAAGGATGTTCCTGGAAGGCAAACCTGGGGTAAGTGAAGATGGGAAAACAAGGACTGGGAAGAAAAGTTGGGGAAGATCAGAACATAAAAATATACAAATTAGGAGCAGAACAGCCATTTGGCTCTCTCTCGTGCTCTCCCATTCAATAGGATCATGGCTGATCTGATGGTACTCTCAACTCGACATTCCCAACTCAACTTATAACCATTGATTGCTTGTTGGTCAAGAAATTCTCTACCTCTGCCGTAAAAGTATACAATGGCCCTTGTATCCACAACTCTCTCTGCAAGAGAGTTTCAAAGACTCTCTGAGAAAATCTCCTCCCCATCTCCATGTTATATAGGAGACCCCTAACTTATAAACTCTGTCCCTGAGTTCTAGTCTCTCCATTAAGGGGAAGGTCACCTTCAGCATCCATCCTGTGAAGTGTCAATAGGGTCTTCCTTGTTTCAGTAAGATCAATCGTCAATCTTCTTAAGATAACCCCTTATGAGAAACTTTAATTGTATAAACGATTGCTGAAATTGCACAGACAACCAGTAGTAATATTGATACATTCAGATGCCCTTCATAACTAAAAGTAATCCTGATCACTTACTGATCACCCCTAATTGTTGGTAATATGAGCAATGCCCTGCCATTGTACTTTTAATTAGTAACCATCCTTTACCCACTGGTACACACACTGTAACTATAACTGTGGTCAGGCTACAGATTCAATTCCTTTGAGTGGGCTTCTTCTCTCTCCTTATCTTCTGATTCAGGGTAAAATGTTAACTCTGAACTGGGATTATCGGAGATACTTGTGAATGTCAAAACCAGGCAGCACTGTACTGACCAAACCAATGAGGGCACTGAGCTCAGTATTGGAGCCAATCATCCTCAAGTCAGTTCAGCGCCAACATTTCCAAACCACCCCGTGGGCTCACTCGCTATAAACAGGACCTCCAGGATTGAAATTGCAGCACATCTGGAGATTAGTCAGTGCCACAGAGGCTGTGACTGCACTGGTGCTCACTATGCATCTCCTCAAATCATCCTTCAGTTATTTAACCCACTCCCTATCCAACAATGCTTCGTATTATTTTCCTCTTTGGTTCTTCCAATGTAAATTGATCTTTGTCCCACATCCCTATTTGCTCAGCAGTGGAAACCATCTTTCACTATCTACCCCCAGTCATGTTCACAAATTTGATTCATTCCTTTACTGGTGACACCTTTCTCAACATTGCCCTCACTCTTCATGTTTCTGCTGTTCCCTCCTGCCTCACTGGAAATGCTGGGCCTCCTATTCTTCACCCACCCACTACCCCAAACACAGTAACCTTCCCATCGGCATCTCTCTCATTTCCCCAAATACACTCAACAGGCTTCCTCTCTCCAGTTATCCTTCATCCTCCTGATAGTCTCTGCTTGTGTTTCTCAGAGAGACACAAGATGATATTTAGTAGCAATGATGGAGCTCTCGCCAGCTGACTGTAGAGATGAAGAAAGGCACATAGTTCCTTGTTTCTGAATTGAGTGCCAGTCGGGCACCTGGCAGGGTAGTACTGGGCCTTTGCAGTAGTCAATGACAAGAAACCCTGCCGTTCCTGCCCCCAAAGCCAATGGTGGCTGCTATTGGTAATGCCTCCAAGTTCATAGGTGAGTAATAGCAGGAGGAAGCTGAGGGGTGGAAGCGGATGGGAGGGAGTAGGAGAGGTTGGTAGGAAGGGGTGGGAGAGAATTACCCACAGCAGCCACCCCGTTATCTTCCTTCCTCCTGCTGGTTCCACCGATGGGGCACTGACTGTCAGAAGCCTGCAAGCAACCCTGCGACAATTTGGAAGTTGAGCTTCCTGTATGGCAAGCCCTCCCCCCCCCCACCCCCTCCCTATCAGCTGTTGGGTTCATACCAGGAGCAGCACGGTGAGGGTCCTCCGTGGATATTAGTTGTCCTTGAAAGGCCAAAATTGGCTGTGTGGCAGAAAGACTTTCCTCACAGGATCCCCAGGCACAGACTTAATCAGAAGCTGAAATTAGGTTTGTAGTGGAGTCCAATCTGCCACCCTTCCCTCTAATTAATTGCCCCCTGAATCCTGCTACCATAGCCACAAAACTGATAGGACTGATAGTCAATCGGTAGAGATTGAAATAATTCCACAAAAGCCAGTATCCTGTAACCAAGTCACCTTTTATTTATGTGTTGAGAGTGTGGTGCTGGAAAAGCACAGCAGATCAGGCAGCATCCGAGGAGCAGGAGAATCGACGTTTCGGGCATAAACACTTCATCAGGAAAGGGCTGATGCCTGAAATATTGCCTCTCCTGCTGCTCGGATGCTGCCTGACCTGCTGTGCTTTCCACACTCTCGATTCTCACCCTCCAGCATCCACAGTCCTCATTTTCTACTACTTCATTTACACGTGCACGGTACTGGGTACTGACCCAGTTAGCTCAGAGCAGGGTCCTAGAATGAGGAGAACCCTGACACTCCTGTTTTTATCTGTCAGCCAGGGATCCCTGATTGGACCGGGTTAACAGCCCCAGTCAGGGAACTCCTATGATGTCCAATTGACTAACCTCGTAACATTCACAATAGAGAGAATTCCAAAATGGGAGTTGGAGTCTTTGCTCAAACATTGTACAGCCACAGTACGAAAATAGCTTCGCTCCTCAGAAATGTTAAAAAGAACAGCTAATATTTATGAACAGAGGACACAATTAAGCCACATTGCCCCTTGAGCCCGGCTCACCATTATATCTTCACTGTTCTGAGTTCAACTGCACTTGCTCTCAGTTGTTTCCTACTTCTTGTAAACCAACTCCGGAAAAGAATGTCTCAATTCCAGCCTTTAACATTTCATTTCACCAATATCCAATCACTCTGGGGAGGTTATTCTAGATTTCCACCATCCTATCTGTAAGAAATTCCATAGCAGAGATTTTAAGATTGAACCCTCTGGATCTAGGTCCTTTACCACACTCTCGACACATAAATAAAGGGTGACTTGGTTACAGGATACTGGCTTTTGTGGAATTATTTCAATCTCTACCGATTGACTATCAGTCCTATCAGTTTTGTAGCTATGGTAGCAGGATTGTTCCACTATCTCTATTGTATTGAGTTCTTTTATAATTATGATTTGGAGGTGTCGGTGTTGGACTAGGATGTACAAAGTTAAAAATCACACAGCACCAGGTTATAGTCCAACAGGTTTATTTGGAAGCACTAGCTTTCGGAGCGCTGCTCCTTCATCAGGTGGTTGTGGAGTATAAGATCATAGGACACAGAATTTATAGCAACAGTTTACAGTGTGATGTAGCTGAAATTATGTATTGAAAAAGACCTGGATCATTTCTCATTTTTTAAAATGGGCACATTGGTTTCAGTTCTTTCGTATGTAAATTCCAGAACTTTGTTAAAGTCACGTTCTCAAGTGAATTTTAACAATTGGTGCCATGTCAGCCCAGATAAAGACATTGAAGGTGTGAGGCTGTCTGTGCCCCAATGTTCTGTATTGCAAGATTCTGTAAATCCCTTTTTAGATTAGAATCAGTCTGAACGCTGGGGCACAGATAGCCTCATACCTTCGATGCCTTATCTAGGCCAACACGGCACCTATTGTTAAAGCTCACTTGAGAATGTAATTTTCAGAAAGTTCTGGGATTTACATATGAAAGAACTGAAACCAACATGCCCATTCTAAAAAATGAGAAACTTAACAAATAATCCAGACCTTTTTCAATTTATAATTTCAGCTACATCACACTGTAAACTGTTGCTATAAATTCTGTGTCCTATGATCATATACTCCACAACCACCTGATAAAGGAGCAACACTCCGAAAGCTAGTGCTTCCAAATAAATCTGTTGGACTATAGTCTGCTGCGATGTGATTTTTAACTTTATAATTATGAAACACCTTGATTAGATCACTGTTCAATCATCTAAACTGTGAGGAATACAAGCCAAGTTTCTGCAATCATTATCCAACCTCTTTCATTCTCCTGAATCTGCTGAGTCCTTTGAAGGACAAAGTTCATTGCTTAAGTCTTGAACACAATATCCCAAATTAATTCTGAACAAGCTCTGTACATTTTCTTAGAATCAAATCAAACTGACTGCTTTGAAAACCTCAGCTTTCCCATAAAAACCTTCCAGCCTCTGAGGCAAGCTTTGTCCTAAAACAATGCGGTCGTTTGGTGATGATGCAACGATCCAGCAGTGTTTTTGATGCCTGAAGAGTTTGTGTATGTGCACATGTTTTAAATATCAACTTGAAACACAAGAGAGCAGATGTCAATCACCCAGCTGCTATTCTAAATGACAGACATTTCTTATAATGTGTAGAATTATGCAAGTACTCCCTAAAGTGACTGTTTTTAATCACTACTTCAAACTTTCACAAACAAACATTTCTAGTTCGAGCTTTCAAAATATCCCGGTTCTAACAGGCTGGCATGCTTGATACATTTGTTCTTGCTTTTGACATAATTCTTGGTCAAACGCCAAAAATAATGTACTTTGTTTCTCCCCTGAACATTTAACTTAATTGAAACTGATTCCAATCATCTCTTTGCTCCTTTGCCAGAGACTGGTCCACACAGATACCATCTCAAGTCAAAGCCAATGCAAATATGAATACATTCCATGTATTGTCCACTTATGGAACTCACTCTGTGTGTGCCCCTTTCCTTCCTCACACCAACCTCCCACCCTCCCCAACAGTGACTCCTCAGCCATTAAAATTGCTGAAAACTCTCAGCATTTTGGCTGCCCTCTAACTGTTTGTGCTGTTGTATTTCTCACCTAGACTCTTACTTTCACATGTTAATCTGCTACTAATTGTTTCCCTAAGTGGCTCCATTCAACATCTCCTTGTTCAGTGTTGACAATCCTGGCACAATGTGCTGAATCGGGATCCTACATACAGCTTCTTACAGTTTGCTCGATGTGACAACAAAAGGGCACTCATAGCACACTTTCAACTACACAATTTAAACAAGTCTGGAGGGTTTGAGTTATAGGGAGAAGCTGAATAAGCTGAGGCTATTTTCACTGGAACATCGGAGGCTGGGGGGTGACCTTATAGAGGTTTAGAAAATCATGAGGCACCTAGATAGGGCAAAGAGCCAAAATCTTTTCCCTCGGGTGGGGAAGTCCAAGACGAGAGGCATAGGTTTCGGCTGAGAGGGGAGAGAGTTAGAAAGGACATAAGGGGCAACTTTTTCACAGAGGAAGTGATGCATGTATGGAATGAGCTGCCAGAGGCAGGTACAATTACATTTTGAAAGCACCTGGACGGGTATACGGATAGGAAGGGTTTAGAGGGATATGGACCAAATGCAGGCAAATGGGACTAGGTCAGACTGGCATGTCTAGTCGCATGGATGAGTTGGAACAAAGGGTCTGACTCTTTGACTCTGTGATTCACATGGAACCAAGCAGACCATTCCCCATTTGCACCGCTGTCTTGGAAACCAATTACCAGATGTTCATTCATAACTTGTTGTATTGTGCAATGGAAGATGAACAGTAAAAGAGAACAAATATACATCACGTCCTAAGCATTTTGCATTCTATAAATTAAATTTATTCCATACATTTTAAGGGCAGTTACTGGTCTTCAGAGAAACACTGCAGCCAATCTAAAAACAAGTATAAATGAGATAAGTGAGATAAATGACTTAAATGCTTTTTGGTGGTGTTTCATGAGGAAGAAGTTTGTTTAACCAGCAACACCATGCTGTTGTTTAGATAGTGTTGGGTTCTACACCCATCAACAGACCAGTCACGGTCTGGATTAGCTGCTCAAGATCTGATAGAGCATTGAACTCATGACATTCTGACTCAAGCATAGTCATGTTATCAACTTGAGTCAAACTCACATGGATGGGTGAAGGGTGAGAGTGTGTGTGGCCACACTTATTATTGCAAATTAAAATACTCTGGAATCAGCTGCGATTATGACCAAGAGACCAAGAGCTGTGTCAGAAACAATTCCATTTTTCCTCATGAGTAACTTGGCATTGATGGAGCTGACAGCAGAAACCCATTTACTCATGTCACTGAAAGAGAAGGGGAATGAAAGAGAAAAGTAAATCACAAAACTTGGCACTCTGTGAGTTACTTGGACATGTAGTGGCTGTTGGATAGGTGAATTATGGAGATAAGACTAATAGTGAACATGCGGAAACCCAGAGACGACATCATTTCCTTAGTCACTGGATCAGATTACACTGAACCCAAATTGGATGGTGATCTTTGTTGTTATAAATAGAAAACTTATAACTAAAGGTTATGTTCTCAGTTTAAAGAGGTTGACTATTTAAGATTGAGATAAGCTAACATTTCTTCACTCTTTTGAGGACAGCAGATGTTCAGTTATTGACTATGTCCAAGAGTAAGATCAATAGATTTCTGGGTGTTCAGAGAATAGGGCTGCTATGAAGATAGAACAGGAGATGAAATTAAAGTATAACATCAGCCATGATCCTGTTAAACGGCAAAGCAAGATCAAAGGATGTACGACCTACTCTTGCTGCTGTTTCCAGTGTTTAATACTCCCACAGGTTTACTGATCAGATATAGGACTCAGCTGACTATTCAAATACACAGTGGAACTGCAACAACACTCTCTAAATATTGTTCATGCTCCAGGAAATTCAACAGTTTTGATCAGAAATTGTCAAAAGTAAAAACAAGAGAGCAGACAATAATCAGTCAGTCCCAAATGAAATATTTGCTTATGCAACTCTTTCACACATCTCCACGTCTCCTATTAAGCTTCTTTCACACACGTTAGGCTTAGGGTTAGTGACACATAAATTCTCCGCTTTGTGGAAATTACTTTTCCAGTCACTCTGCCAAAAACATACTTTAGAGTCAATGTCCCAGACACCATCATCAAAGGCCTTGGGTATGTCCTAGCAGACTGATAGAGTCAGAAGGAAGTCCTCACATGCATCAGGTCAAACATGGGGCTAGGAAACCTCTTACTGATCAACTAAGGATTTTGTTGACGTTTAGCTGTTGATTTCTGTGTGGAGAACTTCAAGTGAGGTATGCCTGGTTCCTGAGGATTGGCAACTTCATCATTAGTTGGGTTCAGCACCGACGTTGGGGTGGCAGAAGGGCATCACAGTGACAATGATGAGGTGGGCCCAGCAGTGAGAGATACAATTCCGACATTGAGGGGTCTGGTGCAGG
Source organism: Hemiscyllium ocellatum (assembly GCF_020745735.1). Taxonomy (NCBI): domain Eukaryota; kingdom Metazoa; phylum Chordata; class Chondrichthyes; order Orectolobiformes; family Hemiscylliidae; genus Hemiscyllium; species Hemiscyllium ocellatum. Next base: position 29,811,778 of record NC_083428.1, on the reverse strand, counting down.
CAGTAGCAGAGCAGAATCAGCTCAGTGGTGAAAAGTGGTGCCTGAAGAATGTCTACTTCAACACTGCTTCAACAATCTAGTCGCACCTGGCAGCACCCGGCCCATATCCCTCCAAACCCTTCCTATTCATATACCCATCCAAATGCCTCTTAAATGTTGTAATTGTATCAGCCTCTACCACATCCTCTGGCAGCTCATTTCATACACATACCACCCTCTGCGTGAAAAAAATTGCCCCTTAGGTCTCTTTTATATCTCGCCCCTCTCACCTAAACCTATGCCCTCTTGTTCTGGACTCCCCACGCCAGGGAAAAGACTTTGTCTATTTACCCTATCCATACCTCTCATAATTTTGTAAACCCCTATAAGGTCACCCCTCAGCCTCCGATGCTCCAGGGAAAACAGCCCCAGCCTGTTCAGCCTCTCCCTAAAGCTCAAATCCTCCAACCCTGGCAACATCCTTGGAAATCTTTTCTGAACCCTTTCAAGTTTCAAAACATCTTTCCAAAGGAAGGACACCAGAATTGCACACAATATTCCAACAATGGTCTAACCAATGTCCTGTACAGCCACAACTTGACCTCCCAACTCCTGTACTCAATACTCTGACCAATAAAGGAAAGCATACCAAACGCCTTCTTCACTATCCTATCTACGTGCGACTCCACTTTCAAGGAGCTATGAACCTGCACTCCAAGGTCTCTTTGTTCAGCAACACTCTCCAGGATCTTACCATTAAGTGTATAAGTCCTGCTAAGATTTGCTTTCCCAAAATGCAGCACCAAGGGAACTTCAAACAGCAATCCTTCAAAAGGAAGGATGCAGTTCAAACTAAACTGGACCATGATCTGCTTTTGTTAAAGAGGTAACGAGGAGTTGACTATCCTTCTTCACAGATAGCCATCTCCTGTAGATTATGTCTAAAGTTGCAGACAGACTTACGTTTTACTATTCTAGTAATATACAGTAACAACTAAAAACCCTACAGCAGCCCCTAGTCTGCATTTGTTCACTGTTGATGTTATAGTGTGTGTTGAACGTTACAGTTTGAGGACAGTCCTTAGATACCTCAGTGTTGCAGGAAGATCCTTGATTGTTCTGACTGGCAGGAGCCAGCCAAACCAGCAAAGTCACCATTAAAATGGAAACAGAACAAAAGTCTATCAGTTAGCTTGCAGACCCAAGAACCGTGAAATCAATTGCTTCACTACCAACATCAGCATTAGTGTATCATTCAACCTAACAACTTGAACAGTCTACCATCTAATCTTCCCAGAGACTGAATTATGAATCTTTGTAATCGGTTATCATTTTACTCAGTTCACATTTCTAATCTGTGTGTTGCATTTCATTAACTTATCCCATATTTAGTAGATAACAAACTCAGCTTCTCTTTAAGTAATTTGCCTCTTTTTAACACATAGATATATTTGGATTTGGAAATTAGCCAGAGTGAGTAAAAAAGAATATCCTGTGCTATAATCCAGTATCCTGCCTGGTTGCCATACACTCTGGATCATTGGTACCTTTGCTTTCTTTCTTTTTCATTCATTTCTGAAATCTGCCAAAATTCTGCTATTTAAGATGGTTATCCTCTCTGCACCCCAGATTATTTCCACCACCATCATGCTCAATCCAATCTAATTTTCCTTCTTTAGACAAACTGCCCACTTTCAATTCTCACTCTCAAATTTCCCTATCCTCATCTCCTGGCCTCATTTTTTAAAAAAATCTTCGTCTCCAAATGTCGCTGTCTTATCCATGAATTGCTACCTTGAGTAAAAAATGAGATCTGCAGATGCTGGAGATCAGAGCTGAAAATGTGTTCCTGGTTAAAGCACAGCAGGTCAGGCAGCATCCAAGGAGCAGGAAATTCGACGTTTCGGGCAAAAGCCCTTCATCAGGAATGAGGAAAATCAGGAATCAGGAATGAGCCTGCTGGACACATTTTCCTCATTGCTACCTTGAGTTTTACTGCCTGCCCCTTTCCTCACGTCCACATTCCCCATCCTTCTCCAAATTCCTGTCATTCTCCATCTCTTATTTGTTTCTAGTCCTGAAGTAGATCCATCTTACTCATTGATTCTAAAACAGCAATCTTCAAAAGCTTGGCAGACACACAATATGCTGTTCAGGGTCAGGAAACATATTTGACTAAATTTTCATCTTCTCAATTGTTTGTGAACATCGCATTGAGTCAAAACTTTGAACATTTTGGTGCTGTCCCAGTCCATTCTTCACCTGTAAGAGTCTCTCCTGTTCCCTCTTGGAAGGCACCGACGATAGTTGAGTTACGGTATCTGCTCCCTCAGCTCTTGTTCTTAATATGTCCAGTTCTCTGAGCACCAACTCTTAGCTGAATACAGTTGGCTAGGTGTTGGTGCTGGTTGTAGTATAGTTCCCTGGGTATCTGTCATGATTTTAAAATCTTTTTTTAACAGGGTGTGGGTATCACTAGCTAGGCCAGCGTTTGTTGCTCATCCCTAACTGCACTGGAGAAAGTGGGAGTGAGTGGCCTTGTTGAACTGCTGCAGTGTACGCTGGGTTTTGCTTTGCTAGCTGCTTCCTGTGATGGGGATACGTTTTGCAGACCCCAGTTATTGCTGAATTCCCTGTGGCAACAACAAAACATGACTCTTGAACTCAGTGAACACACCGTTCTTCGGGACATTATAAAACCTTGACCGCGTCATATTAAACCCGTTGTTGTCCTGACCTTGAGGGGGGCCACACAGACTCTCAAACTGTTTTTGCCACTGCAGCCAAATTAAACCAGATTTCAAAAAGAGAGCAGAATTAAAAGTTTTGAGTTGCACAATTACACTCCGTTGAAAGCCTCTTCCTAATGTTGCTTCCTCAGCTAATAAATAACCCAGCTGCAACTGAGGAACCTGTGCACTTTGGATAAACGGCTGACGACAGGATCTTGGCCTACTTTCAGCATTCCAGACTGTGTAATTATCATTCTAAATTATAAAGATATATTATATAATTATTATCAAACTGGAAATGGATGGAATCCAAATTAATATGTAAAACGTCTAGTCACTTTTAGCAACTATTTTTATCCTTGAATCTGTCAGTGATCAGGTTCCAGTCCTAATGCAATAATGACCACCTCCTGCCAAGGATTCTACATCAAATGTCCTGGCTGTGGTGCAGTTTGCTTGCCAACTGTCATAGTTCAGACCACGTCTACGTCCGCTGCGATTGCAATTCATCACGATCAGCATCTGCTGTGTGAAATTGCTGCTCATCTGTGCCCATCTTATTTGTCGAATTCCACTGCCCCTCTGTCTAATTTCCCTATCTTTTACTGTCTGGAAAATTGAGGCCCTCCAAAAGCCTGCTACCAATCTGCTAACTCGCACCAAATTCTATCCGTTCATCAGCCCCGTGCTGACTCATGCCAAATCCGAGTTAAGCAACATGCTGACTTTAAACACCTCATCCCTGTTTTCACATCCCTCTTTGGCCTCACTGTCCCCTATGTTCTGCACTCCAATCTTCTCCAGCTACACAAAGTGTCTCTTGCCCCTTGAGCATGTCAAAAGTTTACTGTTGCATGATTGGCATCTGTGCCTTTAGCTGAAGACGTCTTAAACACTCAAATTCCATCCCTACACCTTTCACTTTTCTTTCCATTTCTAAAACACTCCTTAAACCCTATCTTCTTGACAAGGCTTCAGTCTGTGAATTTTTAAGGCAATGCATTTAAGTTAAGGCAAGCGAGGCAAGGGAATACACAATAAATAATAAGATACTGACAAGTACAGAGGTACCTTTGAATGCAAGTTTGCCGATCTATCAATGCAGCAGGATAGGTGGTTAAGAAAGCATAAGGGAAATTTCCCTTTAATGGCTGAGGTATTACATATATCAGTAGGCTGATTAATCTAGAACTGTATAAAATGCTGGTCAGATTGTAGATAGAATACTGTATAGTTCTGGTCACATATTACAAGAGGGATATGATTGCATTTGAAGGAATACAGAAGAGATTTATATGCATACTGCCAATAATGCAGCAATGATTAAATAGGCTGGAGTGGGTTCTTTGGAACAGAGGAGACTGAGTTATCATTGAGGTCAAGATAGAATGGATAGCAAAAGGACATGTTTCCTGAGGAGGCACATGTTTAAATTAGCTCACAGAAGACTACAGGAGACTCGAGAAGAAGTTTTTGTCTGAATGTCACTACCTGAAAGGGCGGTTGAAACAGAAACTTTTATTGCTTTTTATATCGGGTTAGATAAGTACTTGGGTATGTAGTGTAAGTGCTGTTACCTGCAAACTTATGGAACATGAGTCTGAAAGATGGATTAAACAGATTGTTCTTTGCTGGCAGGCACAGATGGAATTGGCTGAATGGCCTCTCTCCATGACATTAATGTTCTGTTTTCTCCATGTGGCTCAGTGTCAAACATTTGCTCTTTAAGGCGTTTGTGAAGCGTCTTGGAACACCTTATTACGTTAAAAGGGCCACATGAATACAAATTGTTGTTGCTCCAGTCTTAAATTAGAAGGGGCACGTGGGTACTTGGCCAAATGCAGCAGATTGAAGGTCAGGGCGGGTGGGTATGTGTGTGTGAGAGACTGACAAAGGGAAACAGTCTGAAATAACTCTACAGGGGCCACTATCCCATCACCAATTCAACCTTCATTTACACGTGGAACGTCTTTTGACACTGATCAGGCAGCATCCGAGGAGCAGGAAAATCATCAGGATGAAGGGCTTTTGCCCAAAACATCGACTTTCCTGCTTCTCGGATGCTGCCTGACCTGCTGCGCTTTTTGAGCACCACTCTAATCTTGACTACAGGGATACATGAGGACAGTGAAAATTTTATAATGTCGCCATTTCCGGCACCATCTTAGGTATAAAGACATCTAGGTACAAAACCCTGAGGTATAAATTAGAAAAATAAAGAAATAAAGGTAAAAGTTCTGCATTACAGACATTCGAAAGCAGGGAGACCATGCTGGATGTCAGGGGTCTGCACTGATAAAGGAAATCCCAAAGTCTTCTCTCAGTATTTGAAGAGTAAAATGTGGGCAAAATGGGGGATGTGGATGATTAGGAACCAAAAAGTGAATTTATGATGAAGACAAGGGTATGGAGAAGATATTAAATGAATACAGTGTATTTACCAAAGAGGATCAGCATGTAAACAGCAAATTACTTCCTTAAGCACACATGCTCCAGGAAGGGATGATCGGATGGATAGATTGATACTTTTATAGCAAGAAAGATAGGATAAGTGGGTTTATGACACCAAGTTTCACCAACCTTCACACTTCTGTGTGCTCTCACTCTGCTTGTGTCCAGCTGGACATTTGCATTCGTAGGATCCCACGGTGTTGATGCAGTTTCCTCCCTGGCAGAGGCCTGGGATTGCCTGGCACTCATCCACATCTGCCGGACAAAACAGTCAACTTTAACTCACTGTTCAAGCTGGAAGGATGTTCAAGGCTTCTCCTGTCTCAACACAGGCTCTGCACACCCTGTGGTGGTAGATTTAGAGGAATCCAATTTCCAACCCTGATCTACAATCACCTGTAGGATTTATGATTAAGATTTAAAAAACAGAAACAGTCCGTTTGGCTGATCAAGTCTGCTCCTCTATTAACTGAGATCAGCTGAACTAATTATCTATAACACCACTTGCCTGATTTACCCGTGTGCACAGAGTTTATATCTGTAGCCCCCCAAATACTGACTCTGTATTTACTGTCTCTGATTAACCGAGTACACTGACTCTGTATTTACTGTCCCCGATTATTCGTGTACATTTACTCTGTATTTACTGTCCCTGATTACCTGTGTACACTGAATCTGTATTTATTTTACTTCATTACTTGTGTACATTGAGACTGTATTTACTGTCTCTGATTACCAACGTACACTGACTCTGTATTTCCTGTCCCTGATTACCCGTGTACACTGACTCTGTATTTACTGTCTTTGATTACCGTGTACACTTACTCTGTATCTACTGTCCCTGATAAACCGTATACACTGACTCGGTATTTTCTGTCCCTGATTACCCATGTACACGGACACTGTATTTACTGTCCCTGATTACCCATGTACACTGAATCTGTGTTTACTTTACTTCATTACTCGTGTACACTGACTCTGTATTTACTGTCCCTGATTACTCATGTACACTGACTCTGTATCTCTGTATTACCAGTGCCTCATTATCCGTTTACACGGTCTCTGTATTTCATGTCCCTGTATTTCATGTCCCTCACTACCCGTGTACAGAGACTTTGTATTCACTCTCCTTGATTCCTGTATATGCTGACTCTGTATTTCCTGTCCCTGATTACCAGTGTACACTGACTCTGTATTTACTGTCCCAGATTACCCATGTACACTGACTCTGTATTTCCTGTCCCTCATTACCCATGTACACTGACTCTCTATTTCCTGTCCTTGATTACCCGCTTACACTGACACTGTATTTACTGTCCTGATTACCCATGTACACTGACAATGTATTTTCTGTCCCTAATTACCCATATACACTGACCCTGTATTTACTGTCCCTGTTTATCTGTGTACATGGACACTGTATTTACTGTCTTTGATTATTCATGTACACTGACTGTATTTCCTGTCCCTGATTACCCATGTACACTGACCCTGTATTTACTGTCCCTGTTTATCCGTGTACACTGACTCTGTATTTACTGTCTTTGATTACCCGTGTATGCTGACAACATATTTACTGTCCTTGATTACCCACGTACACTGACTCTGTATTTCCTGTCCTTGATTACTCATGTACACTGACTCCGTATTTACTGTCCCTGATTACCCATGTACACTGATACTGTATTTCCTGTCCCTCATTACCCGTGTACACTGACTCTGTATTTACTGTCCCTGATTACCCATGTACACTGATACTGTATTTACTGTCCCTGATTACCCATGTACACTGATACTGTATTTCCTGTCCCTGATTACCCGTGTACACTGACTCTGTATTTCCTGTCCCTGATTACCCGTGTACATTGAATCTGTATTTACTTTCCTTGATTACCTGTATACACTGACTGTGTATTTCCTGTCCCTGACTATTCATGTACACTGACTCAGTATTTATTTTCCCTGATTATTGAGTACACTGGCTCTGTATTTCCTGTCCCTGACTACCCGTGTACATTGAATCTGTATTTACTTTCCTTGATTACCTGTATACACTGACTGTGTATTTCCTGTCCCTGACTATTCATGTACACTGACTCAGTATTTATTTTCCCTGATTATTGAGTACACTGGCTCTGTATTTCCTGTCCCTGACTACCCGTGTATACTGATTCTGTATTTCCTGTCCCTGTTGAAGCGTGTACACTAACTCTGTGTTTAATCTCCCTGATTACCTGTGGACACTGACCCTGTATTTACTGTCTCCGATTACCTGTGTACACTGACTCTGTATTTACTGCCCCTGATTAGTCATATACACTGACTCTGTATTTCCTGTCCCTGATTACCTGTGTACACTGACTCTGTATTCCCTGTCCCTGATTACTCATGTACACTGCCCCTGATTAGTCATATACACTGGCTCTGTATTTCCTGTCCCTGACTACCCGTGTATACTGATTCTGTATTTCCTGTCCCTGTTGAAGCGTGTACACTAACTCTGTGTTTAATCTCCCTGATTACCTGTGTACACTGACTCTGTATTTACTGCCCCTGATTAGTCATATACACTGACTCTGTATTTCCTGTCCCTGATTACCTGTGTACACTGACTCTGTATTCCCTGTCCCTGATTACTCATGTACACTGCCTCTGTATTTCCTGTCCCTGATTACCCATGTACACTGACTCTGTATTCCCTGTACCTAATTACTCATGTACACTGACTCTGTATTCCCTGTCCCTAATTACCCATGTACACTGACTCTGTATTCCCTGTACCTAATTACTCATGTACACTGACTCTGTATTCCCTGTCCCTAATTACCCATGTACACTGACTCTGTATTTCCTGTCCCGATTACCCGTGTACACAGACACTGTATTTACAGTCCCTCATTACTCATGTACACTGACTCTGTATTCCCTGTCCCTGATTACTCATGTACACTGACTCTGTATTCCTTGTCACTAATTACTCATGTACACTGACTCTGTATTTCCTGTCCCTGATTACCCGTGTACACTGACTCTGTATTTACTGTCCTGATTACCCGGGTACACTGATTCTGTATTTCCTGTCCCTGATTACTCATGTACTCTGACTCTGTATTTCCTGTCCCTGATTACCCGTGCACTCTGACTCTGTATTTACTGGCCCACCCTGTGCACAGGCTTTCCAATGATAGCAGCATCAGGCAGAGAAACGGCATGATCTCTTTGGTCACACCTTCTTGCAGTGGGATTGTGAACCTTTCAAGTGAACCCATCGAGATAAGCTCAGACAGAAAGGGAGAATCGAGTTTGGGCAAGAAACCAACAATAACAGAAAACAATCACAGAAGGAAATGTCCACTCTGTGTGTCAGTAATTTCCATAAACAATGACGGTTCTCACCTTGACAAGCACCACTGCGAATGTTGGGGATGAAACCACGGCGACAGGGATGGGGCTGAGCCGGACACATCTCACATGGATGACCCCATGCCCGACCAATGGTGGCACAGCAGAGAGTTTTGGTACAGACAATGCCACTCAGTTGTCCTTGGCACATTTGGTTATTGACTTGAGTGAAGCATGGTCCAGTCCGGTAATCTGTAGAAGAGAACCAATCTGGTTAGTTATCACTACTCACTGGTCCCCGCAGAGTACGCAACATCATTTAGTTATGCTCCCTAGGTTAAATAATTGAGTGCTGATTTTCAGGGTTGGCATTGTTTGTCAGAGACCCGCCAACTCCGATGAAATTCCAGTTGAATATTATGGGCTGTAACAACTACATCCATCGGTAGTTAGATTTTTGATAGACAAGAGAATCAAGGGTTATGGAGATCAGGCAGGATAAGGTCATAAGCAGGTCAGCCACAATCTTCTCTAATGGTGGATCAGAGCTGAGGAGCCAGGTGACCTAATCTTGCTCCTAATGTATCATTCGGGCTTAAGCTCCCACCAGTAATATAAACTCAGATATCCTTTGTGAGGTTTTTGAACAGAGGCTTCATCCTACTGAAGATTGTGGGCTCCAAATGGCATCACTAGTTGACTCAAAGAGTCAGAGTCATACAGCGCAGAAACAGACCCTTCGGCCCAACTCTTCCATGCTGACCATTCAGGTTTCCTAAACTGAATGCCATTTGCCAGCACTTGGCCCATATCCCTCCAGATGCCTTTTAAATTCTGTAATTGTACCAGCCTTTACCACTTCCTCTGGCAGCTCATTCCATACACGCACCACCCTCTGTGTGAAAAAGTTGCCCCTTGGGTCCCTTTTAAATCTTTCCCCTTTCGCCTTAACCTTCTTCCCTCTAGTTGCTCCAGCCTAACTGATATATTGTAAAATGTCAATTGGTCTGTTATTTTAGCATAAAGTACAGCTATATTAAAATGCACCAGAGACAGTCACCACTGGCAATGCATCCAGTTACATCTCATCTTTCATTTTGTTAAATTAACTCCAATAATATATTGGGTAACTGACAGGAAATTAAATAGATGCAAAGATTATCTCAGTACTTCTCCATGAATCTTTCATAGCCCACACACCCGGAGTAGATTTATCATGAAGCTTAGGTTTAATGTTCCTCAATAAAAATTTTATGTAAACACAATATGGCAAACATATCACTCGTTTCAGGTGAAATTTTATAACCCAAACAAAATCACAATCAATTAACTAACTAATCCCTGACAATGTGGGACATGATTGAGACACAACACACACACACACACACACACACACACACACACACACACACACACACACACACACACACACACACGTCAAATACAGCAAGACAGCTGAACTGTGTTCAGTGATCTGCTTTACAAAGCACTATCACATCGTAAATTAAATAAAATCCCATTTGCTGCATTGTGTCTTACATTTAGGCGAGAAAATCACTTCTTTGCAGTAAAATACTGAAACTCTTTTAACATCAGAAATGGTTCCATCACCTTAGCAACAACACTCACTCTGAGGAAGGGTTACTGGACCTGAAATATAAACTATGCATTCTCTCCATTGATGCTGCTGGACCTGCTGAGTTTCTCCAGGAATTTCTGTTTTTGTTTCAGGTTTCCAGCATCCACAGTTTTTTGTTTCATACTATTTTATTGCTTGAAAATTATGATTGAACCAGTTAACACTAGTTTTAATATTCAGCATGCAGTGTTTAGGGTTCTTACGAAATTTACTCTGGAAGCTGTTATAGAGTGAATCCAGATTTAACGGCTGAGAAACTGAATTCAGGCTCATGTGTCTCAGCTAGGCTTTGATGTTAGACAGTGGAGTGGAATACAAAATGTTCGGTTAACATACTAACTACGTTGGGATTATTATATTGGAATGAAGAGAAACTGCAAACACAAAGTTGAACCGTAGAGAAAGATTTAGGATGGAGTAGTTGAATAATGGATGAAAGTCTTCAGCTACTGGGATAAAAAGGGATGAAAATCCAACAAAAAAATTAATGGATGAAAATCTGCAAAGCTTAGGAGATGCAGATTCTGATTGTGGGGCAGGATGTAATCCCAAGGATAATGGGAGAAAGTGAGGACTGCAGGTGCTGAGAATCAGAGGCAAAAGGTGTAGCACTGGAAAAGGCCAGCAGGTCAGGCAGCATCCAAGCAGCAGGAGAAGTGACATTTCTGGTGTAAGGCCTTCATCCGAAATGTGATTACTGATGAATGGCTTATGCCCGAAACATTGACTCTCCTGCTCCTCAGATGCTGCCTGACCTGCTGGGCCATTCCAGTGCTACACCTTTTGTCTCCTAAGGAGTCAAAAATGCATAAGGATGAGGACATCGAAGATGTTAGGGGATGTGGACCCTGGCTTGGTAAGGGATGAGATCAAGAGATGACTGGATTCACATGTAGGTCAGACCAGGTAAAGACGGCAGTGTTCCTCCCTAATGGACATTAATGACCCAGAGGGTTTTTTCTGCCAACTGACATTTGGTTGAAGTGATTCTTCTTCCAAGGGAAGGGGATGGTAAAGTTAGTCTTTCTGGAGAAGAGTCCAGAAGTCTCTGCAGACAAAGAGAGCACAAAAGGTGATGTGTTGTTATAACTAGTACTGTGTATCACTGTTACAGTTTATTATGAAATATAGTACATTACATGTACATAACTACCTGGAATTTCATTAACTGGTTGAAAACTATCAGGGCTTGTGTGAGTGTTCACACAGTCATGACCAGACATGACCTGGTAGCAACTTCCTTCTCTTCACCACCATTGCGACCCACCTTTCCATCTCCTGAGCACACAACTAGCTCCCAGATGTTTATCCAGACAGTTTGTTTGATAACTGATGGCTCGGAAGTGGACTCCCCAACAACCTGAAATTTGCTCCATCAGCTTTGAGAAACATCTGACCCGATGATAGAAAGCAGACGAAGTACAAATGACACTCTGTCCTCTCGTTATTGTCCCTCGCAAGTGAAGAGCATCTCTACTGGGTGAAGTGCCAGAGACCCTCCACAATCCCATCAGGAACCTGTCTCCTCAGGACAGTAGGAAAACAGCAAAAGAGATTGGTCTCCGAATGTCTGATGATATCAAATGAGACAAATAGCAGCTGTACCTTGGTGAAGTTGGTGACAAGTGCACAATCTCTGCTGCAACTTAATAATGTCCAACATTAGAAAGCTTTTAATTATAGGACCATGTGCACAAAGATTTATTTTCAATATCAGTTAGTTATTTGATCAAGTCCTCTTAAACTTAAGAGGACTTTTGACCAGATACATAAAGATAAGTATTCCACTGCATAATGAAGTTCCAGATCACCACTGAAAGATCAGACAGGGTGATTAAGAGACTGTTTTTTATCAGTAAAACTGTCAGGCTATGGAAATCTCTGCCAGAAACAGATGCTAGGATCCAAATCCATGATGGCTTTTAAAAGAATGGAGCACAAATCCATAACAAGACGATGCTGTGGCTCAATGGTTAGCATTGCTGCCTCACAGCACCAGGGACCCAGGTTCAATTCCACCCGAGGGTGATTGTCTGTGTGGAGTTTGCACATTCTCCCCGTGTCTGCGTGGGTTTCCTCCCACAATGATGTGAGATTAGGTGGATTGTCCACAGATGTGTAGGCTAGCTTCTCTTGCCATGAGAAGGGTAGGGTAGGAGAAGGATCTGCGTGGAATGCTCTGTGGAGGGTTGGTGTGGAGTGGATGGGCTGAATGGCCTGCTTCCACACTGTATAGAGATTCTAAGGACCTGATCGATTCAATGCGGATCAAGGTGTCATTGAAATCTATGTTCCAACAACAATACAACTCTTCAAATGGTAAGGAGCCCTCTTTACAGCTCACCGACTTGTGTTAATCTTCACACTTAGGAATGAAGTATGAGAACAGTCAATGTTAACACCTTTCAACAACTGAAAATTCCTTTTTTGGAAAACTTCAACCCTGGAATGCAACTCTCCAAAGTCTTGTAGACCCTCTGTGATTTGGACATCTGGAATCTATCAATCGTCTGGAATCCTAGAAGTTTGCTCCCCCCAAGGCAGGGCTACAACTTATACACAGATGTCTGACTCTTTCTCAGGAACAGCCACCTTCAACTGAAGTTATTTGTTTATTTTACTTAAAGGGATCCTGACTTCAAATTTCTTCATTACTCTTTGATTGAAGGACTTGGAACACTGAGTTTCCTTACAGGCCCCATGTATTGTCTCTTTTTTAAAATGGCTGAGAACACATATTTATAATGGTAACTTATACCAGCTCCGAGATCCTGACAAATCTTAGTTCCAATCTATATTTCACCCACAGACACAAGTAGCAATAAAAATCACAGCAGGTCAGGCAGCATCCAAGGAACAGGAGATTCAACGTTTCGGGCATAAGCCCTTCTTCAGGGCTTATGCCCGAAACGTCAAATCTCCTGCTCCTTGGATGCTGCCTGACCTGCTGCGCTTTTCCAGCAACACATTTTCAGCTCTGATCTCCAGCATCTGCAGACCTCACTTTCTCCAGCAATAAAAATCACTCTAGGCATCTTCCATAATCTTTCTAGAATGAAGGAAACAATACCGTGTCCTCCCACTCACGTGTTCATCTCATGTACTGCCACCCAATTCCTGAATTTTATTGATTCGCATTTCTGGCTGTCCCTTCACACATCGAACTCCAAAGACAAGCCTTCCCAAAGTGGGAGTCGGGTCCTCAAAACCCGGGTCATGAGCAGGAATCTTGGGGTCAACAGCTCTCAGGCAGCACTGAACCCACTCGCTGAGAGTAATAAGTGCTGGAGATCACAACGAGTCATGCAGCATGCATGCAGAGAAAGCAAGCTAACGTTTCGAGTCTTAGACGACTCCTCATCAGAGCTCTGGAAGACTCTGCAAGAGTCATCTCGAGTTGAAGAGTTAGCTTGCTGTCTCTCCAAGGAATCTGCCTGACCCACCTTGATCATTTTCTGTACAGATTCCAGCACCTGCAGTAATTTACTCCTGAACCCCTCCTCTTCCACTCCTCAACTGCTCCCCTCAGACCTCTCACGCTACTCAAAAAATTTCCCAAACCTCAAATTTTAATCACAATGGTCATAAAGTTGGGAAGCACTGCCATAAAGTCTGGACTCCCCAACTCAGTCTCGCGATCTCTCACTCCTGCTTTATCCCAAACCTTTGAATGTAACTCTTGTAGAGAATTTTTATTTACTTTACATCATACATCTTCACAGCACCCAGGGTATGTTTATACAATTGAAGGCACTACCTTAATATAAGATGTTGTTGCATTAAGGTGCTATTTGTAAAGGTGGGTTTCTTTAAGCATTCAGAGGTTTCTATGATGTTATTTGAATGCCTATTTAGTTTTCCTATAATACAGGTTTGAATGATAGTTCCATTTTTAATAGGGAAGGGTGGATTTGTTGGGTCTGCTCACGTTGAGCTCAGCAGGTCAATGTGAAGTCATTAATTTTCGCAAAGCTACGCTGCCAATAAAAGGGTTGCATTTCATGGAATTTACGACTTCTGGCAGATTCTCACTCATAACAAAATTCACAATGAATCATGTCATGATGTCACCAGCGTGGTATTCAAACACAGCATTCTCCCTGTTGAACAAAATCACATAAAATGTATCGCATTGAAATAAATTCCCATTGTTATCCAATAACTCTTTAAATGCTGATAAAAAAATATAGCCCTTATTAAACCATAAGGTTCCAAGATTTGACATTCAAGCATTTTTTTAACCCTGGGATTAGGGCGAAGGATCCACCGCATTTTTTCATGCTGAAAATGTTAGCAGCAACTCAAGGAAATCAGTCTTTTCTGCATCAGAATCTAAATTCCAAAAGGACCTTAATGATCAATCAAAATGAATCAATTTACTATTTTGAATATGCATTGTGTCACTCTCCCTAATGTAGCCAGGTGCAGGCAGGCACACACCAAATGGTTCCCTAATTTGCTTGAACCACTCTCATTCTGTTTCTCATTTTAGTTCCATTAAAGACTAGTTCAAAGTGTTTTCTTTTCCTCATATTTGGAACAGGAAATTATTGGCAGGCCATTAGGACTAGGAACCTTGCCCTGTGAAAGGAGGACCATATATTAAGCTGTGACCCCTATCCCAGAAACCGTTTTATAAAGTCAATGTTCAGAACACCAATCCCATGTAGAGATGGCTTCACTGCATCCGGTTATTCTTTCCAGCACAGAATAATTTTCAAAACATCGAGCAAGATATTAATATTAGGATCTGATTTACTTCCATTTTTCAGCAATTCATTCTTTACATTTTCACCGGGCTGCAGATGGACTATAACTTCTAGTTTTCCATGAAAAAGTTGCTTTCTTGGTTTCACAATTCAATTAGATCAAAAAGGCTGCTCGCAACTTCCATATATGGTCACTTTGACAATGTAAGTGTCACACCTAGCCTCATCGCTCATTTAACACAGAGGAGTCCATTCATCCCTATAGCTCCTCTTTGAAGATGTGATCCAATTAGCCTTATACTCGTACCCTTTCTGTGTTGCTCAATATAGCCCTACATATTGCAGCTGGTTATTTTGCGTTATGGTAATGTTTTCTTTCATTGCTGAAACCCCCACAATTGGAAGCATTTTCTTTTTACTTACTGTCTCAAAAGTCTTAATCATTTTAAACAAACGTTTCCCAAACATTAAAGAGGATCAATTGTTCCCCTAATTCTTCCAGCCCCTGCCTGACACTCTCCCAGCCACAGCCTTTGCCCCATCACTCCCCCAGCCCCTGACCCGATCACTCCCCCAGCCCCTGACCCCGTCACTCCCCCAGCTCCTGTCCCCGATCACTCCCCCAGCCCCTGACCCAACCACTCTCCCAGCCCCTGACCCTGTTACTCCCCAGCCCCTGACCCCATCATCCCCCCGCTCCTGCCCCCATCACTCCCCCAGCCCGACCCCGTCACTCCCCCAGCCCCTGAACTGATCACTCCCCCAGCTCCTGACCCCATCAGTCCCCCAGCCCCTGACCCCGTCACTCCCCCAGCTCCTGCCCCCGTCACTCCCTCAGCCCCTGACCCCGTCACTCCCCCAGCCCCTGACCCCATCACTCCACCAGCCCCTGACCCGATCACTCCCTCAGCTCCTGGCCCCGTCACTCCCCCAGCCCCTTCCCCCATCACTCTCATTCAAATCTTAACTTGGTCAAGACGGTCATTCTTCCAAGTTACATGTAAGGTGGGCATTAGTCAAAAGCCAACTCCACTGTATCAAAGTAATGACTTTGACTCTGATAGAAGTCCATAGAATCGCGACAGTGTGGAAACAGGCCCTTCAGCTCAGCAAGTCCACACAGACCCTCTGAAGAGTATCCCACCCAGACCCATTCCCTTACTACTCTACATTTCCCCTGACTAGTGCACCCAACCAACACATCCCTGAACACTACGGGCAATTTAGCATGGCTAGTTCACCTGACCCCACATCTTCGGATTGTGGGAGGAAACCGGAGCACCCATAGGAAACCCACGCAGACACAGGGAGAATGTGCAAACTCCACACATACTGTCGCCCTAGGCTGGAATCGAACCCAGGACCCTGGCATTGTGAGGTAGCAGTGAGTCAACGTACCACCACCACTGTATACATACTGATGTCAGTACTGTGTCAATAATATAAAGAACTAATCAACCAGGATGTGAATTAATGAACTGCACTGAACTTCAGGAAGGGAATTAGCTATAGTTCACAAGAAACCAGAGGTACGTCCGTTAGAGAGAAACACACTCCACATCAGCCATAATTGAGTACAGCCAGTCCACACCATTGACATCATTCTAACCCAGTCTCTAGTTATCTGACTGACCCCTGAAACATTGAAAATAAATGAAAGATCATTACCTATTACCAGGTAAAAGTTAGAGAATAACAAACTCACTGAGAAACGAATTGCATTGCTTTTTATTTGCTCAGTGACAGGTTGAAAACATAAGTATTTTCAGGAATAATTTCAGGTTTTTCCCTGAGAAATAAAAGCTTAAACTAATTATTGAAATATTAATTATGAGTTTGTTCTTCTTTTAGTGAACAGAAGAAATTAAACTGGATGGAAACCTAACCATTAATCCAAGATTTATCTGGCTGAGGGCCAGTAATACTTTTTTTAAAGTGGACAGGGTGTGTGATCCCAGGTACTGACCAGGAGATTCCATGATTTTGTTGAAACAGCAATAAATTTTGCTCTACAAATTTCAACCCAGTGTACAATTTATTTTCTGGAATTAACTCAAGGTAAAGATGAGAAAAATAAACACTGAGTGACACACCGTGGTCACCAAAGAGTGCATCAAACACTAAGTGGGATGAAGAAAGAGCTGCTGGATTCTCAGTGACTCCTCGGTTATTAATGACACAGTAGGACACCAAATCTCATTAAAATTTTACAAGGGATTTTAATTGTTTACTGCTAAAGGTTGAGATTCAGAACTCTCTCAAAAACAACTTTGTCTCAAAGTACGTCAATGATTCCTCATGTTCTGGGAGTTTACTCTCCCAATTAGAAATGTACTCCCCTGGGTTCTGGACATTGCACTCCAGCAGGTGCACTTTCAACCTTTCACAGAGCGTTAGCTTCCCCCACATATCTCCAAGCTCTATCCTTGCTCAATTGCACAAAGCAAATACCCCTTGTGCACTTCCTTCATCTTTGCTCTCAGGTGCACTGAGCTGTTATTGGTACTTAGCATCTTCTAACTCCCCACGGCTCCCAAGGACATCAAGGTTTATGCGAAGATTTGTAGTTCGGGTGCTCGTTGTTGTGGTTCTATTCGCCGAGCCACCATGTGTCAGGTACAGACCACCAGTCAATAATCCACAAGCCAGGGAAACAGCCAAGCGGAACGGATTCAGGATGATCCAGGTAATGATCACAGATGCTCACAACCGACTGCACAAATACAAACAAGAAATTGCGCGCCAAAAGTCGTTAATTTCAAAAACCACTAATCATGAATGGACCCGGACCATAGAACAGGCTGTCACTATAGGACAGAACAGGACAACACACCGCAAAAAAACGGCACTAAAAGAAAAAATGGCCAAACTAACACACAAAAAAGAGAACACTACAACACACACCTGGGTTAAAAACCTCTCCCACAGACAGCTCACAGACATGGAAAGAACTATACTGGCCAAGGGACTCAACTACAACCACAGGGATGCCAAGACAGCAGACTTCCTAGCAGCACTAGAATGCACACTCAGGAACAATGGACTGACAGAAGAGACACAACAAACAGTGAGACAAACGGTCGTACCTATGATGATAAGAAAAAGACAAACACATAACCTCAACACCAAGGAGAGGGAAGCACTGAAAGCACTAAGAAACGATAAGAACATAATCATACTACCAGCAGATAAAGGCAGAATGACGGTCATCCTAGACAAATCAGATTACATCAAGAAAGCACAACAACTCGCAGATACCAACACCTACCAAATGAAGGATTCCGACCCCACACCACAACTCACCAATAGAATAAATAACACACTAAGGAATCTACAAAAAAATGGACAGATAACCAAAGCTGACCTACAAAGAAAATGCAACAAAAACTTCCAGCTCGGCGAACATCCCAAGGACATATCTGGGCGTTACCCCAGCACTTAGCCACACCTCCCTAGACATCTCCTCACAGCTCACAGCTAGCTACAGCAGCGTCTTTTCAAGATGGAGTATCTTCCCTCTGCTCCTAAGTATTTGATTAAAATCCCAAAATTAACAACTTTCTCCTCTGACTACCTCCGCCCAACTAAACCTTGACTATTCAGTGATCCTTGAAACTGTTCTGAGCGAACCATTGAAAATCCTAAACAAACTCTGCCCTTATTATTGAATTTAGCCAATATTTTGAACAGTCAAATATTGCAATTTGAGAGAACTGTCTGATTCCATAATGTCCCAATATTCACAGATTGCCGATCGGTTCTGTGCAAAATTGACACAATACTTTTAAAACTGATTTACTATTCTGAAATATTAATCTGAAGGAAATTATGAGTTTCTATTTATTTTCAATGTTTCCAAGAGATTGGTTAGCACAGTTGGCTAAACGACGAGAGGTTGGTGAAGGATAATGCCAGTCCCTGAACTGGCTGTGGTTGTTCATGGGGGGCTCTGAGACCTTGCCTTGCCCCATGCTCAGTGTGGAGTGCAGCCCTGCACAGTATATCATCGCTTGTCTCTCTTTCTCTCTCTAATAGTTACTAATGATCAATGTGGAGAAAATAATCTGCTCACTGACCCTCAGTTTGGGTTCCAACAGAGTCACTCAACTCCTTCTCTTATTACAACCTTGGTCCAACTATAGACAGGAGAAAGTGAGGACTGCAGATGCTGGAGATCAGAGCTGAAAATGTGTTGCTGGAAAAGCGCAGCAGGTCAGGCAGCATCCAAGGAGCAGGAGATTCAACGTTTCGGGCATAAGCCCCTCTTCAGGAATGGCTTCATTCCTGAAGAAGGGCTTATGCCCGAAACGTCAAATCTCCTGCTCCTTGGATGCTGCCTGACCTGCTGCGCTTTTCCAGCAACAAATTTTCAGCTCCAACTATAGACAAAAGAGCTAGGCTCCAATGAGGAAGTTAACTTGACCACCCTTGACAGCAAGGTGACCAAGTATGGCACCAAAGACCTCAAGCTGAACTAGAGGCAATGGGAACTGGGGAGAAAGACTCTACCTGGTTGGGGTCACTTCAAGAACAAGGAAAATGTTTATGGTTGTTGAAGATCAATCATCTCAGCACTATTATGTTACTGTAGATATTCCACAAGTAGGCGTCCTATGTCCAACCATCTTCACTTGTTTCATTAACAATCTTCCCTTCAACATAAGGTCAGAGTGGAGTTGTTCAATGATGATTGTACCATGTTCAGTGCCATTCATGATTCCTCAGACATTGGAGCAGTCCAAATCCAGATGCAGCAATGTGGTCAACATTCAGGATTGGGTTAATAAGAGGCAAGAGCATTCTGTCAGGCAATGGCCATCTTCAACAACAGACAACCTAACCACCACCCTTGATATTCAATAATATTCAATATAATCTTCCACCATCAAAATCCTGGGGTTACCATCAACGAGAAACATAATGAGATTGATGATATCCATACAGTTTCTATAAGAGCAGGACAGAGACTAGAAATCATGCAGTGAGAAACTCACCTCCTAATTCTGCAAACTCTGTCCAACGTCTACAAGTCAGGAGTATGATGGAATCCTCCCCACTTGCCTGCAAGAGTGCAGCTCCAACAACACTCAAGAAGCGAGACACCATGCAGCACAAAGCAGCCCGCTTGATAAGCAGCTCATCAAACACCTTCAATATTCACTCCCACTACCACCAACACTCAAGTGGCAGCAGGACGTACTGTCTACAAGAGGGGCTACAGAAATTCACTAAATCTCCTTTGGCACCACCTCAGAATCAATGGCTTCCACCTTCTAAGGACAAGGACATCAGGTGCATTGGTCGCAACTGCAAGTCCCCCTCTAAGCCAAGATGTCTCCCTTTTGAGACAAAAATGATGATTTATTTCCCTCCGTCAGAGGATTGTCAGTCTGTGGAATTCTCTTCCACAGGAAGTAGTGGAGGTTATGTCTTTGAAATTGTTCAAGGCACATTTAGAAAAATCTGTGATGGGTCAATAGAATTAAGGGCTATGGATGACAGACAGAAAGTGGGGCTGAGACCACAAACAGATGGGTCATGATTCTGTTGAATGGTGCAGTGGGTGCAAAGACCCATTTGGCCTACCCCCACTCCTAATTCTGATGTTCTTCAGCCAGACACCATCCTGACTCGGAATAATATAACTGTGCCTTCACTATCTCTCAATCAAAATCCTAGAACATCCTTCCTAACAGTACCTACGCTCTGTGAATTGCAGGCCTTCAAGAAGACAGCTCACCACCACCTTTTAAAGGGATGAGCAATAACTGCTACCTCGCCAGTGACATGTCATGAAACAATGTTTTAAAAAGTTACTTGACATCAGTAAATACTTTATTTTCATACCAATGGCCGAAAGTATAGTCTCATGATCGATTTTACAACGATAGGATTAAACTGAAATTGATAAGGGAGTCAAACTGGTCTCTCAGGCCAGGTACAGAGTTTGATTTGATATGAGGTAAATATTTTAGACTAAACGATCAGCAGGGCAATCCACAAGCGATGATATGTGTTAGTGAAATGGTAAGTGCATTGCTCAAGAGAGATAACAGACTGTCAGTGCAGTTTGTTGCATTTCCGGACAGTGTGGTAATTAAAGGTTAGGGCTAAATGCTGAGTAGATGGCCCTAAGATCTAACAAATTGAGGCAGGTCTTTGTCTAATGTCTATTTCCTGTTTCTAAAAATTCCTCTGTGGTTCATCACCCGTATTGGTTTTCTCAAATCAATTGAAGAAGACAGGATTGTTCAGTACTATTTAATTCCCTGCCAAGCATCTGGTTTGCATTTCATATGGAAAAGCAGCCACCACAAATGATCCTTTCATGTTGTAGTGGGATCACCATATTAGCAGTTACCAATCCACCATCACATGACAGCAACTTGGGAATTTCTAACTAAAGGTCGGACATATTTGCAGTATCTTCCAATGTTACATTGGCAGGAAGCAAGGTCAGATGGGAATGTGTATCACTTCGCCATGATATGTTATACAGTAGTGTGCCCAATTTGCACCTGGGTACTAGGGAATTCAGATGTGGCTGATTGTAAATATGAAGTGAATAACGATCACTGTTGGTCACTGACTCAGTCATCATTGGGATTGTGTATAACTGAGCACTTTAACATTTCTAGGAGAAAGTGAGGACTGCAGATGCTGGAGATCAGAGCTGAAAATGTGTTGCTGGAAAAGCGCAGCAGGTCAGGCAGTATCCAAGGAGCAGGAGAATCGACGTTTCGGGCATAAGCCCTTCTTCAGGAATGAGGAAGGTGTGCCTCATGGAGGAGGTTGAGGGCATGGGTGGTGTCCCAAACGTAGGTGGGGTGTTCTTGGACTAAGGGGGACAGGACCGTGTCGAGGTATGCAGAAATGGGTTCGGTGGGGCAGCAGCAGCTGAGACAATGGGTCGGCCGGGGCAGTCAGGTTTTTGGATTTTGGGCAGGAGGTAGAAACGGGCGGTGCGGGGCTGTGGGACTATGAGGTTGGAGGCGGTGGATGGGAGATCCCCTGAGGTGATGAGGTTATGGATGGTCTGGGAGCACTTTTCGGTAACACGGTGAGACTGAAAGCAAAATGTGCATGTGTCCCTTCTCAATATTTTTAATTGATTCTCTGCTAAAACATACAACATGGGTGATAATGTGGAGTCCAAAACCATCAACAACACGATCGGCTGGTCTGCTCGATCAGGCAGATTAAGCACTTCAGGCCAACGGTATAAAGCAAACCCACCCACTAAAGGGAAGCTCCAATCGGACACACACTCGAAGATCATAGAATCCCCACAGTATGGAAACAGGCCATTCAGCCCAATGAGTCCACACTGACACTCCAAAGAGGATCCCATTCTGAATACACTCCCCTACCTTATACTACACACTTCCTATAGCTGGTGGGCTTTTGCCTGAAACGTCGATTCTCCTGATCCTCGGATGCTGCCTGACCTGCTGTGTTTTTCCAGCACCACACTTACGACTCTGACCTCCAGCACCTGTAGTCCTCACTTTCCCCTATAGCTAACACTCCTAACCTACACATCCCTGAATATTATATGTAATTTAGCATGTCCAATCCAACCATCCTGCACATCTTTGGATCTTAGTGGGAAACCAGGGCACCCAGTCAAAACCCAAACAGGAGAATGTGCAAACTCCACACAGTCACCTGAGACTGGAACTGAACCCGGGTTCCTGGTGCTGTGATGCAGCAATGCTAACCACTGAGCCATCAAAAGGCAGAACTATATCAAACTATGCTGCAGGTAGACAGCAGGGCATGTTCTCATTGTGCAAATCAACTCTTTTTCACCAATTCCTGCAATTAAGTTAAACACAATGTCATATGTTAAAATAGCATTCCAGTATTTAGGTATGGATAGATAATTGATTGGAGAAAGTGAGGACTGCAGATGCTGGAGATCAGAGTCGAAAAGTGTGTTGCTGGAAAAGCGCAGCAGGTCAGGCAGCATCTGTGGAGCAGGAGAATCGACATTTCGAACATATGGGAAGGCTATGTGACTGTCTCTGCTGACCAGCACATTATACAACTGGTGTACTGCAGCATTAAGTGGCAAAGTATATTGTTCAGCATGTTGCAGTTCTAGCAAATCCACAAATGGAAGATGCAAAACAGGTTTCAAATAGCAAACTCTGCCCTACATCACTTTTATGTGACATGAAAGAAGATTTAAATAATTTTGTCTCAGGGGTTGCAAAATTCAATTATTTTCTGGCCACTTATCATTTAATTGAATGTAGGATCAAATAACTGCCTCATTATAATGCCTCATCTGTCTATTGCTCTCTCTGCAGTGCTGGGACTAGCAGCATCTGCTTTGAACTATAATAATTCTTGGGCAATGGAGAGAAAGCTGTTAGTAAGTGTCAATCAATTTCTCATCGACTGTACCAAGATTAGTCAGCACAGATTGTATTAAAGCTGCAATGTAAACCGATTCAGATTCAGGAACAGGGTCAAGGAATAAGGTCGAAATCACCACATGAAAAGTGGCCATTCGGCACGACCAGTCAGTGCTGCTGCTTACCCTCCACATGCACAGCGTTTCCATTCTGACGTGGCCCCTAGCTCAGGAAGTGCAGAGAGAAGTGGGAAAGTGAAATAAAAATCCAGCCAGTGAGGAGGAGATGGGGGGGGCGCGGTTGGGGGGGGGGGGGGAGAAGGAGAGAGAAAAGATAAAGAGAGAAAGAGAAAGGGAGAGAGAGAGAGAGAGAGAGAGAGAGAAAGAAAAGCAGAAACAGGAATGGAATCAGATATTTCAGTCATAATAATTCTTGGCCGATCGAGTGACATGTGAGGAAACACCTGCCAATTTCTCATTTGCAGTACCAGTATTAACCTGCATAACTTATATTAAAGCTGCAAAGCAAACCAACTGGGATTCATGCTGGGAGAACTTTTCTTCAGGAGCTGAGTGGCGTGGACTTGCCGAAAGCTTGTAGATCTTATTGACATCTTTCAGCTGTTTCTCATCGGTTTGGACATAGTTCAGTGAAGTATGAAGTATCAGGTTAACACAGCTCTTACCTCAATGCTGCGATACATCTCAACATGCTTTCAATAGTTTTTTTGTTTATGCTGCTGGCGGAGTTGTAGGTCAGAAGGGCTGATGGGAAGGATTGAAGTGGGCAAGGGAAGTTGTATAAGGCCGGGGGTATGGGGTAGGAAATGTTTTCCAGGGTTGGGGAGGTGAGGGAGGCAAGAGGGAAGGTGGGGAGGTGGTGGTGGGGGAGGCGGGAAACATACTGTGGAAGAGGGGCTAGACATTGATTGTGAAAATGATAGCGCCTTTTTATTGGTGGGTCTGGGGAAAGCATTTCTGTTCCACTTAGCCCACAAGACATGCTGGGGAAGAAAACACCTTGCAGCTAGCCTCAGCTCTCACACCTCCTCCAGCTGATGGGTTTCCGTAGCTCTGGCAACTCAGGTATTAAAACTAATATCTGGGAATATGTGAGGCAGACACTCCCCTGAAGATATTTAATTAACAAACCCAGCTTTGGAGAGCAGATTATTTGTACGTCTTTCTCTGTTAAAACTGCAAGTCAAAAGCAGAGTGGAGTGGGGTTTCGAATTTTTGAAACTGCAAACACCCCAGCACCACTTCTACACTGGTCAGTCCTCGGGCCTCATCTGTCCAGCCTGTCAAAGGGCTGATAATCGAATGAGTTTTGTCATCTGATTTTATACTGTGTCACAAAAATGCATTCAAGAAAAAGACACTGCAGAAAGGGTTCAATTAAGGTGATGTTTATCAGAGAATGCTCAAAGCAATGAAAAGACCAGAAGACTGATTTTGAATGCACTGGAAAATCGAATCAGCGTTGAAGTTGACAAGAAGCAAATGAGATTACAATTCAAGTCAGTTCAATGCTACTTAACCTGCACAAATGGAGGCGATTCACATGTTAGGAGGGCTATTCTGACAGAAGGTTTGATGGACAGTTATATTTATTGAGGAGGTCTGGGCATACTGCAGTTAGCTGTATAAATTATTTATGTCTAACACGCATCAATCCTTTAAACGATACTATTGGTTTGTACCCAGACTGTACATTTTGTTTTGTGACCAAATTACTACCATCCCACTAATTTCTCCAGCACTTAAATGTTCATAAACAATCCCTGAGATGTTTGTCAAAGGTTTTATGGAAGTTTATGTACAGTCTTCCATCTTAATTATCACCTCCTGTAAGAACTGAACCCATTCAGACTTTTGCGAACCTAAGCAAACATACAAATGCCCAGCAGCTGATGCAGAGTTAGCCAGCATAAATCTGAGTAAATATCCCATGAACAACGCAAATAGCAATAGGAAAAGTGAAAGAACTGCAGTGTGTCTGGCGTTGTGCTGTTTACGTCTGTATGTTCATATGTTTTTAAGACAATATCACTGCATCAGAGCATGTGATCAGAGTGTGTAAAGATCTCAAACTCCATCTTATCTCAAATCACTTGAAGCATGACACTCTACTGGAAGCATGCTCCTCTGTTGTAAGCTACTAGTTTAATACTAGGCCATAGATACTATGTACCTGAGGAGTATAATAGTTAGTTGTAATAAAGATCTGTCAGATTATTCAATACCATGACGTCCATGCCCAGTTTCTTATGTCACTGGCGATAACATCAGAATTGCAGCATCAGGTAAAATTTACAACGTTTCTTCCGTAAAAGACATTAGTGAACCAGATGGGTTTTTGCAACAATCGACAATGGATTCATGGTCATCATTCGACTCTTTAATTCCAGGTTTTTAAAATTGAATTCATATTCCACCATCTGCCAGGGCAGGATTCAAACCTACGTCCCCAGAACATTATCTGGGTCTCTGGATTAACAGTCCTGTGATAATACCACTCCACCATTCCCTCCTCCTGATGGTCTAAGACTGCAAACAGACTGAGGACCATCTTACAATGCAGGACCCCACTGCCTTCCCATGAACATCCTTGGCTTCTTAAAATCTACTGGCTTTTAATAATCAACACTCAGTATGAACTGATCATTCCTCTCCTTCAGCAAAAATCTCTCAATAGAAACTTGTTGAAGCTCAGCTGCTGCTGTGACTTTATTTCAGGACAGGACAGGGAGGTAGATACCAAGTCTGCTTTGGCCAGGAGGGGGATTGAACACCGTGCTGTAAGTATCATCCTGACTTGCAGACTAGCTATCTAGCCAACTGAGGTAACCTTTTCAACCTACTTTCTAGGTCTTGGTTAAGTTTTTCACTTCAAATCAAGGCAAACTTTAGTGTGGGAAATGTATACAATTACCGATTAAATTACACATTTGTCCAGATAAACTGTTAAATGCAAAAACAAAAGGCTTGTACTGACGAACTCCTGGCTTAAGTATCCCCTTAATGCTGGACAATTGAATTATTCCCAACTGTCAGTTTTCAGCAGTTTTTATTGGGAGCAGTTTTGCAGTTTGGAGAAAGCAGGATTGTTCACATTGATCAGCAAGACGCAAAGTCGGCAATGTTCCTGTTCAGATTCTGGTGTTTATTTGTCCAAATGTTGGAACTTCACAGTGTTAGCCAATTGAATTACACTCTCTGTGGAGACATTAGTGAATTGCACACTCAAGATTTCTTACAGTGGTTTTCATAGAGGAAATTAAAGTCACTTCCTGTTCAGGGAGGGCTGCGGGCGTTCTGTTGGCTGTGGTTTCTCCAGGAGGAGAGGTTGCTGCTGTGGGAGTTGGAGACGGCTCACAGTGCCGTGGGCCAGAGCTGGCAGCTGGGGAACCAGTTTTTAGAATTGAAGGAGAGAAAGAAGCAAAATGGAAAAGAAGACCCCCACTTGCTCTTCGATGAAACGTTATCTCAGGTTTTGTTTTACAGTTATAGTAAAATATAGTAAGGTGATTGCCAGTATTGTAAACTTGGCATTATGCCTCCATAGAGATTGGAATCCAATTGACAAAACTTTCTGTTTGCAAAACAGGCTGTCCATCAATAACCATTTGAAAATGAGCCCAGCTAACTCCCAGTCTTGGTGATCATTGAGAAGAGTCGCACTATTTTATTTTTTATTTTAAAAAGTTACTTTATTAATAAAAATATCTTTTCCATACATACATAGTCACTGTAGCAGTTCAGTTCTGTACAGTAATGTATGAAGAAACAAACATTAGAGTGTGACTCTATCCAGCAAACAAACCCAAGGCATTTCTTATTTGTACAAGATTATATTTACATTTATTTGAGGCACCGGGAGGGTCTGATAACTGAACGGACCCCCAGTTAACTTCGGCAGAAAGACCTTAGACTGTGGTCACTCGTCACTGCGCATTAGCGGCAGCTGCTCCAGCCTTTCATGCACCAGCACGTAGTCCTGGACCTTAGAATGTGCCCCTCTGCAACACTCAGTTGAGGTCAATCCCTTGCTCTGGAAGACGAACAAGGTTCGGGCAGACCAAGGAGTGTTTTTCACTGAGTTGATAATTCTCCAGATGCAGTCGGTATTTGTCTTGGTGAACTGTCCCATTACTCCCAACCTGAATAGTCACTTTTAATAAAAGCACTTGCTCACATTAGTGAGTTGGAAACAGTCCTGGCTGTCCATCAATAACCATCTTACACACAGCACCATTTCACATACAGCAGTGAGAGGAGGAACAGAGTGCACTCGGAGCACACAACTTTCTACTCATCACCTGATTGGCTCCTGGTCCTTATAATTTAAAACTCCTCTCTTTTTGTTCAAACTTTTCCACAGCCTTCCTGATAAAGGGCTTATGCCCGAAATGTCGAATCTCCTGTTCCTTGGATGCTGCCTGACCTGCTGCGCTTTTCCAGCAACACATTTTCAGCTCTGATCTCCAGCATCTGCAGTCCTCACTTTCTCCTTTTCCACTGCCTTGCCCATACCTGTGACTCCTTGCCCCTTCTCACCCAATTATCACATTTTTTGCTGTCCATGGCCATGCTTACTTCAATGTCTAGCATCACTGAGTTAGTTTTACAGGGTAAAGCTCACACAGAGGGTTAAAGGGAGGCACCTAAGAATGGTACCCTCGTACTTATGGCAGAACCACACATGAGGACAGCACTGAGATAACATTAGTGATGACCCTTCAAGATCTCTGCATTTCTCCAATTCTGGATTCTTTTGGAGTTATAGGGAAAGACTGGGGCTGTTTTTTCTACAACATCAGAGGCTGAGGGGTGACCTTATCGAGGTTTATAAAACCATGAGGGGCATGGTTAAGGTGAATGTCCAAGGTGTTTTTCCCAGGAAAGGGGAGTCAAAAACTAGAGGGCGTAGGTTTAAGGTGAGAGGAGTAAGATTTAAAAGAGACCTAAGAGGCAACGTTTTCATACAGAGGGTGGTACGTGTATGGAATGAGCTGCCAGAGGAAGCGGTGGAAGCTGGTACAACATTTAAAAGGCATCAGGATGGGTATGTGAATAGGAAGGGTTTAGAGGGATATGGGCCAGATGTTGGCAAATGGGACTAGATTAAGTTAGGATAACTGGTTGGCATGGATGAGTTGAACTGAAGGGTCTGTTTCCATGCTCTTCACCTCTATTATCTCCAGTTTCCTTTGTCACACTGTGGGTAGCTGTGCCTTGAGCTGACATGGTCTGAAGCTCTCCAGCTCCTTCCCGAACCTCTCTTTCCTCTTTTAAGATTCTTTAGAAATCAATTGTTTGATCAAACTGTCCCTTGACTGTGTTTAATCTGTCACAGTATGGCGCAGTGTCATGTTTTATTGAATACATGTCTTGGATGTTAAAGGCTCCACATAAATGCAAGCTGCTGCTATATCTGTCATACTTCAAAATAAAGTTAAATTCAGCCACCATGTCTACACGTAAAGAGGAACTCTCTTTAACAACTCACCCAATATTTATCCTTCAGTCAACATTTAAATGTGAACACATCATCTCTACTTTCACCCCTTTTTAAAATAAATTCTGTTCACCCCCTCCCAGCTCTCATCACAACTCCTTTCATTTCTCCCTGGAGTTTCTCACTGAGATATTGACTTCCTCTGTCAGCCATTGCATCAAGCAACTTCTCCTATTCTATGATTTTAACTTCCATCTCAATGCATCATGCTCTCTCTCCTGAAGTGACTGCCCTCTTAATCTTCTCTTCATTATTCTCTCTATGTAAACTGCTCCGATTATGCCCATCTCACATGACCTCACTATTCCCACAGTGTCAGTCACAGATTTGGCCATTTCTGATCACTTCACTGGACTGCTCCTCAGCCAGATTCACCTGCCCCTCCTCAATCCTGCGACGTCTTCCCCCTGCAGGAGAAAAATACGATCTTCAAATTCACTTAATATCTACAACTTCAGACTCCCTACCATCCAGAACTTGGCTCACCATAGAAAACACTTCTGCACCTTCCAACCTGCTGAATCGAGTGATGGAGGCAGTGTCAATAGGGGCTTTGTAGGGCAATGGGATAAACACCTGAAGAGAAGCACATTGCAGGACTCTGAGGAAAGGAGATTGTTTTTGCAGAGAGCCATCATATATACGACAGGCCAAATGGCCTCTATCTATGTGTTATATCCTATATGGCCTGAATCTTAACTTTTTTTTAGCTAAATTAGAGTTTTGTTAAGTTTGTTGGAGGTCTTTTCGCCTGGGGGTCTAGCATACAGTAAATCCTTGGTATCCATGCCAGAAAGTAAGTAGCAACAAAATGCAACATTCACAGGCAAAGTTGCATATCCGTGATTTTTAACCTATTTTGAACCTGTGTCCTCACGAGTTTCATTACTCACAGGGATCCTCAGAAATGGACCCCTCAGACACATGGAGGAATGACTCTATGTTCTCGCTGTATCTTACTAAGTTCTAACTATCCACCATTCGCTACTTACCTTGCCCCTATAACATCCGGCTCATCCGATCTAAGCCCCACTCTCACCACAAGCCATGTCCAGAACAATTTGCCACTTTGGATCTCTCGGAATAGATGGTGCCTGTGCTGTTTTTAAAAGGCCATTGTGCACCCAGCCAAGCACTGCAATTCCATAACTGTCTCATATGGCTCCTGACATTTGCCCTGGTCCTGGTGGACAGGGGATAGTCGGCACCCTGCTTTGTAGGCAGGGTTCCGGAGATCCTTCTGGATAGGGTGGTGCACTAGCAGGACATCCTCTTCTTCCAGAACCAGCAAAGGAGGCTTCGAACACACACACACACACACACCAAGCCCAGCCGTGCTCTGAGGGTGCCACCTCGGTCAGTGCACTCTCAGCTGTCACACAGCAATGTAGGAAGAAGATCAATGACCACCAGTTTACATGGCACCACCATCGTTCCAATACCTCACACTCACTCCATCTCTGCTACTGTGCCCACCTCCCAAGAAGGCGCATGATCTACTATTCTAACAGTTACCTGCAACACCTTCAAAATCCTACCCTTGATTTAGAATCCTTTCTAGGCTTTGCTCCTTCCTATCTCTGTACTTTCTTATCTCCCTATATTTCTCAAAAATGTCAGCACTCCTCCAATTCTAGCCTCTTAAGTATTCCTGTTTTCAATTGGTCTGCCAATTCCTCCCTAAATGTTTCTGCTTCTTTATTTCTCTTTCCTCCAATGAGTTGCCCTTTACATCCATTTCTTTGCCCACGTTTTTGATCATTTACCCTAATATCTCTGGTTGTGGCCTATGTTTCTTCCTTACGTGGCTTGTTCATCCTAATCTCTGTCTAGCACATCATATTCGTGTGAACATTGAGCCGTCTTACTATGTTAAAAACCTCGGCTTAAATGTAAGTTATTGAAGTAGAAACAGATTGGTCACCTTGATGTTGCCATTTGTGAGAATTTGCAATGCACAAGTGGGCGCTCTTGTGTTTTCCCAGACTGCACTTCAAAAGGTACTTCACTAGTTATTAGGTACTTTGTGAAATCCCAAGGTAGTGAGAGGTCCTATAAAAATACAGGTCTCTTTTCCTATCCAGATTTGTTATAAATGCTTTCATCCAATTGGGCGTCACTGTGAATCCAATGAGTTAGGCATACCCATAGCCACAGCGTCGTACTATGGAGAGCCTCAGGGAATGTGGTGCGACGAGAACGGGCAGTGCAATACAATCATAAAACACACTAACGAGCCCTCAGTATAAAGAGAGCTCAGTGTTGCAGCTGGAATATGTGAGGTTTCCACAGGATATTTATCCTGATCAGGTGACTCCAAAAATAATTGTAACCATTACTACACACTCCAAGGGTTATTTAGATTGAGTGATGGCTACAGTGATCGCCAAGCCATCAAATTACCGCTAATTAGTAACACTGGGGGTCAGTAATTATTCAGTATTTCACAGTCAAATGCATTTGAAAGATCATCAAGCCTTGTCACCATAGAAACCACCAGCCCTTCTCTCCACAGCTCTGGTGTGGCTTCTCGCAATGAAAAGTTCCAAAGGTGAGTTTATTAAGTCTTTACTGAATTTCAAATGAAAATACAATACAATGGTAACTCATAACTGAATTTACTTCCTTGCTTGCAAACAAAATTAAACAACATGCCAGCCTCGGGTGACTGTCTGTGTGGAGTTTGCACATTCTCCCTATGTCTACATGGGTTTCCTCTGGATGCTCCAGTTTCCCACAGTCCAAAGATGTGCGGGTTAGGTGAATTAGCCACGCTAAATTGCCCGTAGTGTTCAGGGATGTGTAGGTTAGCTGCATTAGTCGGGGAAAATGCAGAGTAATAGAGTAAAGGAATGGGTCTGGGTAGGAGAATGGGTCTGGTAAGATACTCTTTGGAGGGTCAGTGTGGACTTGTTGGGCTGAAGGACCTGTTTCTACACTATATCAAGATTATTTGTGATCCAACGAGAGTTAATTTGGTTTCTGCTCACCAATGTTGAATTTAGTACTTCTCAGTTTGAACAGGGGCAGAGTGGAAAGGTGCTTTCAAACATTGTGTCAAACCAGTGTCGATCCACCCAATGGCTCGGCCTGGTACTCTGCCTAGATCCCTGCTCTAACACAGAGACTTAATCTACTAAAATTTCTTTTATGTGTGAAGAAGGGTAACTGGACCCGAAACATTAACTCTGCGTTCTCTCCACACATGCTGCTCGGCCTGCTGAGCATTTCAGTTTTTGTTTCCAGCATTGTTTCAGTTTTTCTTTCATATCTGTTTCATGCCTAGACCAGATCTCTGATGAGTTGACAATGTCTCAATGCACACTGGTTCCATAAAACATTTTGTTCAGTGGACATAAGCTTCTAGATGTTAGATTCTAAGTACATGTCAGTACAAAAGGACCGAGCTGGGGCCTCTGAGCTTGGATGGCTGGTGTGAGGTGCAGAAATGATACTCTTGATGCAGGTTCAAGCCCATAACAGGTGAAAGTGGTGCTTGGGCTTTCTTTGCATTCATATTGTATGTAACACCACATATTTGCAACCCTTGAGCAACAAGATGGTTAAAATGAAAAAAAGAGAGATGTGAAGCCATGGTGCAGATTAGTGTACCTGGTTTATCTCCTTGACAATAAAGCCTCAGCAGAAGCCATTTTCTTATCTATGTGGCCTCTGTTTAAGAGTTGAGAGAAGCTGCAATGGGAGTGCTTTGGCCAAGAAGGGGTTAAGAGCCACAATATATGCAACAGCACAATTCCAACATTTTTCTGCACATTGTGCAAAAATTGCTGCCCCAGGAGCCTTGATGGTTTGGCCACATTTTGAAACAATTACTCCTGATTACCAACCCTCAATTTAAACCACATCTGCATCATTCTTCACTCGGTAATCGGTTTAAATGTAGCTTCACATCAAAGTTATTTCTGCAAGGTTTGAAATCTGAGGGGAACTCCTGTACCTTGAAGGCATTCCACGTACTTTCAGCAACATTCCACTTCCTATCGCAATCCCCCACTGCAAACAAGGAAATGTGGAGGTGCTCTAATTCTGCTTCTTATTCCCTGAAATCTGATCAACATTCTATTTCTTTTTCAAGTCACCCCCACTCCAAAACTGGTGTGATATTGGAACAAAGCTCCCAGGTTTGGTTCCTGCTTTTTCGTTAACTGATCTCAGTTGGAAACACTACAATTGCCTTTCATACTGTTGCTTTAAAAATGAAGCTGGAAAATGCAAGTGCGTTGGGAGTATGGGGTGAGAGTATCAGATGACAACAGCTATGGTTCTGGCTGCTTAATATTCACTCGTTAGGCCAATGACAGCACAGGAAGAAAATCCGATCAATCAAGTTAATGGAGGAAATCAATGCCTGAGGAATCATACTGCAAGTAAGACTTGGTGCCCTGCACAGTTTAATCGCCAACTTATTGAATCCAATGAGACTCTCAAAAATGAAGGGCAGGAAAATTGAGTGCTACAGAAAAGAAAGAAAATGAAATTGAAGGGAAAGGCATTTTTGTCAGTAACAAATAATTTGTGGGCGGCATGGTGGCACAGTGGTTAGCACTGCTGCCTCACAGCGCCAGAGACCCGGGTTCAATTCCCGACTCAGGCGACTGACTGTGTGGAGTTTGCACGTTCTCCCCGTGTCTGCGTGGGTTTCCTCCGGGTGCTCCGGTTTCCTCCCACAGTCCAAAGATGTGCGGGTCAGGTGAATTGGCCATGCTAAATTGCCCGTAGTGTTAGGTAAGGGGTAAATGTAGGGGTATGGGTGGGTTGCGCTTCGGCGGGTCGGTGTGGAAGTAATCTAATCTAATCTAAGTAAACTGGCAAATAATTCTGTACTTATGATATGTTCAGCCTGAGAGGTTTCAGCCAGAATGAAAGGGGCAGTGAGGAAGCAAGTCACTGTGAAACTGGCAGAGCCAGTGAGAGTTCAACAGGAATAAAGAGCAGAAAGCGCGTGAAAGAGTCACTGCTAATTTTCTCTTCAGTGATCTCTGCAAAGTAAGCCAAAAGCATGAATTCACATGAGTATTTCCTAACACAGTTTCTATAGCACAGAAACAGACCTTTCGGTCCGACCAATCCATGCCCACCATAATCCCAAACTAAACTTGGGTTATCTATGAATAATTATGAAGTTTTATTATTAGTAAGGTTTATGAACAACAGTAAAGATTATCAGTAGAAGCATGATTTTTTAATTATAAGTTAATTACGAAAAATAAATTAATTAACACATAATAAAGGTGGCAGGACAGATGGTGTGTGCTGCAGCGGTTCAAGAAGACAGCTCACAACCACCTCCTCAACGGTACCTAGGAATAGGCAAGACATGCTGGTCCAGCTAGTGACGCCCACATCCAATGAATGAATGAATAAAATATAAAACATACAAATTAGGATCAGGAGTAGGTCATTTGGTCTGAGTAGCCTGCTGTTTGATTTTATAAGATCATGGGTAATCTAACTGTTGCCTAAGCTGGGATCTAAATATTGGAGGATGTTCAACATTGCAAAAAGACAGAAAGCTAGGAAAATGTGGCGGGGTTGCTGTGTTAATTAAGGATGACAGTACTACAGACAGGAGAGATAACCTTAACTCAAAAGAGTAAGATGTGGAATCAATTTATGTAGAGATGGGAAATGCAATACCAAGGAGGTCACTTCTAAGAGTAAGCTTATAGGCACCCTGACAGCAGTTACATTGTATAACAAAGTATACAGAAAGACACAAGAAGTGTAAGAAGGATGTTGCAATAATCATGGGGGAATCAAATTGGCAAATCAGTTCACAGGAAAATCAGTTTTGGAGTCATAGAGATGTACAGCACGGAAACAGACCTTTCAGTCCAACTCATCCATGCCGACCAGATATCCTAAACTAATCCTAAACAATGTCCTGTACAGCTGCAACATGACCTCCCAACTCCTGTACTCAATACTCTGACCAATAAAGGAAAGTATACCAAACGCCTTCTACACTATCCTATCTACCTGCACCTCCACTTTCAAGGTGCTATGAACCGGCACTCCAAGGTCTCTTTGTTCAGCAACAGTCCCTAGAACCTTACCATTAAGTGTATACATGCTGCTCTGATTTGTCTTTCTAAAATGCAGCACCTCATATTTACCTGAATTACCTAAATTTTCATCCATTATATTTAGGACATAGAGAGCAGACAATCTAGACTTGGTTATGTTTAAGGAGACAGGATCAATAATTTCATGATGAAGAATCTACAAGGGTAACAGCGATCATAACTTAATAAAATTTCATCTTCGATTTGAAGGCAGAAGCATGGGTGTAGTTCTAAACTGTGCTTTGTGGTTAGCATGACTGCCTCATAGCACCGGGTCCCTGGGTTCAATTTCACCCTCGGGTAACCGTCTGTACGGATTTTGTACATTCCCCCCATGTATGTGTGTGTTTGTGCGCTCTGGTTTCCTCCCACTGTCTAAAGATGTGTCAGTTAGGTGTCTTAGCCATGGGAAATGCATGGTTACAGGGATGGGGTGGGTCTGGGGAGGATCCCCTTCAGAGGGTTGGTGTGGGCTCACTGGGCAAATTGCCTGCTTCTACCCTAAAGGGATTTTATAAGGATACAAAGGTAGAGCTAGTTAAAGAAGACTGGAAAACTATGTTTAAACATAGGACAGCAGAGTTGCAATGGAAGAATTTTAGGAGATATTAATAACTCTCAGCAAAGAGTTATCCTAGTGAGAAAGACTCTTTGAGAAGGATGGCTAAATAAATATAAGCATAAGTATCAAATTGTAGGAAATATGATATAATTCTACAAATTTGTTAACCATCATCTAACTGGTATGTTTACCAAGACAAAGCCACAACCAATCAGAGTCCATTGCCAACTAATCAGCACTCTCTTCTCATTCAATGTAAACTGTTATTCCCATTTACATTGGTATTCCTGGGAAAGCCCTGACAAAAAGCTTTGACAAAATGTTTTTTTTTAACCATATTTAGCATATAGATAGGTTAGATGAATGGGAAAAAAGTTGGCAAATGGTGCTTAATGATGACAAGGAGAACAGAAAAGTGTACGTTATTTAAATGGAAAGAGTCTGCAGAACTCAATGCTACAGTGCACTCTGGGTATCCGGGTACACGAATCACAATAAGTTAGCATGGCAATTAGAGCAAATGGTTAGGAATGCAAATAGAAGATGGCATTTATTGCAAGCAGATGGAATATAAAAGTAGGGAAGTTTTATTACAGCTGTACTGGGCCTTGGTGAGGCCACATCTTGAGTACTGTGTACAGTTTTGCTCTTTTCACTTCCAAAAGGATATGATTCCATTATTAGTAGTTCAGAGAAGGTTCATTTAACTCATTCCTGGGATGAAAAGCTTGTCCTATGAAAAAATGTTGAACACGCTGAGCCAGCACTCATTGGAGTTTAGAAGATTGACAAGTGATCTTATTGAAATGTATAGGTTCCGCAGGGCAATTGCAAAATTTGATACCACGATGGTGTTTCCTCTTGAGGGAGAGACAAGAACCAGGGTATACAGTTTAAGAAGTACAGATCTTCCTTTTAAGATGGCGATGGGGAGAGCGTTAGTCTCTCAAAAGGTCATTTGTCTGTGGTATTCTCTTCACCAGAAAGCAGTAATGGCTTGAACTTTTTCAATGAATATCAGAGTTAGATAGACTTTTGACCGACAATGGAGTCGAGGGTTATGGAATTCAGGCAGGAAATTGATGTTGAGACCACAACCAGCTCAGCCATACCTAATCACAAAGCATGAAGGGCCAATCAGCCTACTCTAGTCATTGATTATGTTCAAGACAGAAATCGATAGGTTCCCAGATATCAAGGGATTATGGTGATAGTGCGAATAATGTGGAAGAGGAGGATCAGCGTAAGGAGGGGAGGCTCAAGGGACCAAATGGCTTTGTCTCACTCTAATTTCCGACAAAGAATTAATGACTAATACTTCAGATGGCAATTCAGACACTGCTTTTTTTTAAGTGTCCATCAGCGAGTGTTTCATTCTTGAAGCTACATCTATTCCATATTCATATAAACTATTATTATTCTACAATGTTCTGTTGGTATAAACTGAGCCCCAGAAAGTAACAGCCTCACATCACTTCCATCTGGCCATCTCAATTCTTGGTGCTTTTTTTTCTTATCCAGAACTCTGTTTCTATACAGTGTCCAATTCTACTCAGGCTCATTCCAGGTCCCACTCACTGGGGTTGAATTTCCATCTGGGGTGGAATCAGGTATAAATGTGCTTGTTTTAAGAAATAGTTTTCCAACAAGTCCCATGTCATGCCCACCAGACTCCTGAATTTTACACATTAGCACATGTCCAAACGAAAACCCTGCCATGTACCAATAGGGATGTGTTTTAAAAGTGAACTTTGAAAATTATATAACTTCAAAAAATTTGAGGTTTTCAAGATTGGTGTTGTTTGATTAATACTACTGAGATTAAAGCTGAACAAGGAGGAAAAGGTATACTAGCATTTAGATAGCGCCATTCAAGAGTTTGTTCCAGCCAATGAGGTACTGTTGATGTGTAATATTTGTTGCAACATAGGTTATTAATTAAAAAAAAGCATTTTTATTTCAGTGTTAATTTATCACCTGTTGAGTAACCAGATTTTAAATGACTGAAAATAAAAAAAATTGAATATAATAATTGCTAACTATATTAAATTATCGTAATCAACTTTTGTAAACTAAAATAAAAATTACATTCAAAAGAGAAATACAACTGTTGTCACTTTTTTGCCTAAAACATTTAGCTAATTTTTTGGAGACTCCATGAAGAATTGTGAAGTCATCCAGGAGGCGTGACCAATTTTGTGAATGGGAAGGTGTGAAACGTGATTTTTCTTATTTTATTCCTAAGACTGATGAAATTTGAGCTGTATTTCCACTTAAAAGTTTGCCAATTTGGGAGGAATAGTGCAGCAAAAAATCAGTACACCATACAGAAAGTCTTGTACGTATCATGCACGAGTACCTTATTAAAACAAATAAACTTAATTAAGGATCTAAGCTCACCGACAACAGACTTCTGACAAGAAGATAGTTGTGTGTGTCTTGGCTTATGGTGTCACCATGTACCACTATACGTCTCAACTATGTCTCAGAGCTCTGTCTTTCCACATAGAGATTGGTCAAAGACAGAATCCCCAGTGACCAAAACAAAATAAGCCTTTCTTTTTCCTGAAATGTTTGGAAAGAGTGTGCAGTGATTTTAAGTAAACATTGTTTTATTGAACCCTTATGTGTATAAAAGGGACAAAACTATTCATGATTCATTTTCCAGCTGGTTAACATTGTAGTGCTCATGGGGACTGTTGCAATTTTAATATAACTGCCATTTTTAAAACAGTCAGTCTAGATTATGTGTTCCAACTACTGGGGGTAAGAATTGTTGGGTGGGTAGCAACATTATTATGGCCTTCATTAAACCATTTTTGTAAAATCAACTCATTAAATTCCATTGGTCAAACTTCATTCACCACATCCCATTCTCTAAACTGCATTCATTAAAACCTCGTTTATTAAACAAAATAGCTTTTGTCATGTTCATGAAATAGCATTCAATAAATTCCATTTATTAAATGGACTTTATTAAACAGCATTAATGAATTGACCTGCACTTAAACACAAATTCCATGTATGGCATGTATTAAGCAATGTTTATTAAATACAGTTGATTAAATCCATCCCTCTTTTCATTAACTTCAGTGCATTAATGACCTGCATCAAATGGCATTAATTAAACAAATCACTTTTATTGATTGATAATCATTAAATTGCATTCATTAAAAATCTTATTATCTTGCTCAATTATATTGTATTTCTTAAAAAGTGAACATTAATCTGTGTTCAATAAAATGCTTATTAAATAGTGTCCATCAATTAACCTTCATCAAATTCTGAATATTAAACAGCCTTCAGGAACAGCCCTGCTCATTAAATGGTTTCAGTAAAAGGGGCCTGCTTTAACATGGATTCATTAAGGCAGCTTCCAGTCATTAAAAGACCTTCATTAAATCTCATTAATTAAATTAATTAATTCAGCAGCTTTCAATAAATAGTGTTGATTAACTGACTTTCAATAAATGACCCTCATTAAATCCCATGAACTAAACAGAATTTATCAGAAAGCTTATTAAACAATATTCAGTAAAATATGTTTATTATGTGGCTTTCATTAAACCATGTTTATTAAATAGTGCATATTAATTACGTTTGTTACAATGTTTACAATAATGTTATATTAATATCTATTTAACAACATGCATCGAACTGAATTTATTAAGTTCGTTTCATTAACTATTCTGTATTAATTATAATAATTCAAATCAATTTGTTAAAATATGCATATCAAATGATCTGGGTTAATTTGCATACATAAAATCAATTCATCAAATCTTTTGCAACCAATTAACTTTATTTA
Organism: Hemiscyllium ocellatum; assembly: GCF_020745735.1. NCBI lineage: Eukaryota > Metazoa > Chordata > Chondrichthyes > Orectolobiformes > Hemiscylliidae > Hemiscyllium > Hemiscyllium ocellatum. Next base: position 29,772,587 of record NC_083428.1, on the reverse strand, counting down.
AAGTTGAGTTACTTTTGCAATGTAGTAGATGCAACAGCAAGATTCTAGGAAACAGCAATGTGATAACTTATGAAACGATGTGTTTGCTTAGAGAACTGCCCACACTCCTTTGAATCATTTTGGTATTTTTCAGTGCAACAATCTGCGACAATCTTCAGCTGTAAGTACTAAGTGGATGATCCAACTTGGCCTCGTCCAGACGTCACCAGTATCACAGATACCAGTCTTCAGCCAATTTGATTCACTCCATGCGAGATCAAGAAATGGCTGACGACACTGGATTCTGCAAAGGTTATTGACCCTGACAACATTCCGTAGACAATACTGAAGACTTATTCTCCAGAACTAGCTGCTCCCCTATCCAAACTCTTCCAGTAAAGCAACAATACTAGCAGCTACCCAGCAATGTGGAAGATTGCCTGGGTATGTGGTATACACAAAACCAGGACAAATCCAACCTGGCCAGTTGCCACCCCTCAATCTACGCTCAATCATCAGTACAGTGATGCAGGATTTAGTGAACACTGCTATCAAGCAGCACTTACTTAGCAATAACCTGCTCACTGACTCCCAGTTTGAGTTCCGCTAGGACCACTCAGCTCCTGACCTCATTACAGCCTTGGTTCAAACATGGACAAAAGAGCTGAATTTCAGAGGTGAGGTGAGAGTGACAGCCCTTGACATCAAGGCTGCATTTTACAGAGTATAAGAAACTCAAGCAGAACTAGAGTCAATGGGAATCAGAAGGAAAACTCTCTGCTGGTTAGGGTCATACCTGGAAGAATGGAAGATGTTTGTGGTTGTTTGAGGTCAGATATCACTGCAGGAATGCCTCAGGATAGTGTCCTCGGACCAACAATCTTCATCTGCTTCATCAATGACTTTGAACCCATCATAAGGTCAGAATGGGCATCTTCAGTGATGTTTGTACAATATTCATCATTTGCATCTCTTCAGTCTATGTTCAAATGCAACAAGACCTGGACAATATTCAGGTTTGGCAAGTAGCACATCACACAATTGCTAGGCAATAACCATCTCCAATGTGAAAGAATCTAATCATTGCCCCTTGACATTCATGGCATTACCATTGCTGCATCCCCTACCAGCAACACCCAGGCTGTTGCCAATGACCAGAAACTGAACTGGACCAGCTATATAAATATTGTGGCTGTAAGACCAAATCAGAGGCTAGGAACCATGTAGAAAATAACTCACCTTCTGACTCCCCAATACCAGTCATTTATCTACTAGGCACAATTCAGGAGTGTGATGGAATACTCCCCACTTGCTTAGATGGCTACAACTCCAACAGAACTCAGGAAGCTTCACACCATCCAGGAAAAAGCAGACTGCTTCAGCACCTTCTCATCTAACGTTTAGTAGCAGCAGTGTGTACCATCAATAAAGAGTCCTCAGCATCTCCCAAATTCAAGATCATTACCATCTAGAAGGTCAAGGGCAACAGATACATGTGAACACCACCACCTGCAAGATTGCCTCTAAGACACTCACCATCCTGACCTGGAAATATATTGCTATTCCTTCAGTGTCTGTGGGCCAAACTCCTGGAACTCTCTCCTTAATGGCACTGTTACCCACAGCAAATGGACTGCAGTTGTTGAAGAAGGCAGCTCACTGCCAGCTTTTCAAAGGTTGCTAGGGATGGGCTATAAATGCTGGCCCATCCAGTGACACCCACATCCCATGGATTAATAAAACTCCCCATGAGTTCAAATCAGGCCTTAGTGAAATCTCTCATCCCCAACAGTCTCACAGGAAAATCTTTCCTCAGTACCATCATGAAGTGTCAGCATAGAATATGTGTTCTAGACCAGGGAATGGGACTTGAACCCATGACTCTCAGGTGCAAGAGGCAAACATTACCCACTGATCTGAAACTGATACTTTGATGATTATTTCTAGCAATAATCTAAAGGTCAACATCATAAAAATCAGAGATAATTTCCATCAATATGGATAATGGCATTAAGACAGATAGTTAACACAACACCTCATCTCTCCTAAATATTCTTAAAGTACTTCAGATACAAAAATCTACTCTGTTCATTTGTTGTTTTATGAATATACAGAGACGTCTGTAACACTCTTCTATAGTGAAAACAGACAGTGATGATGGTTGGTCAGTACTGACTACAACTATTGAATATCCATAAACTGTCCCTGTGCAGTGTCTGTAGCTAAGGAACCTGACAGCTTTGAGCAATATCTGCTATTTCCGCAGAAATAGTGTAAGCTGAGTGCAGTCACAGATGGTGCCCGCTGTGTCTTCACATCGACACTAAAGGGAATTTGCAGAGAACTTTATGCAAAAACCTTGTATGTATAAATTGAGTTCCTCAGACTCTCAAAAACACCTTGGCTATAAAAAAATTATGATAGGCTTGAATTTCGAAAGACAATTTTAATTACCTAACCAGACTGATTTTCATGGGGAGCAAACTCTGAGTCCCTGCACACTCAAAAATCATTTCCTCAACCTATATCTTGCACCGTATCTTACAAATTAATAAACCAAGGAAAATTACTTGTCAATAAACAAACCTCAATAAACAAACAAGATGAAGCCTTTCTTAAAAGAATAGACAAACAAGTGCCATGTAAATGTATTAAGATATATTAAGATCACAAGATATATTAAGCTAATGTATTAAGATCACAAGATATATTAAGCTCATATAGTCAGATCACAAGTTATATGAATGGAACTCAAGCAGCAGATATAAACAGCAACATGTTCGAAGTGATGACTAGTGCCCCATCCCATGCACTCAGCCCTCAAACTGATCTTTGGTAATTCCTTGGGCGAGCAGATTGATCTTTGCTGGCAGCTGGGGACACGTGAACTTTGTCAGTGAGCCTAACAATAGATTAGATAGGGCCTGGCTCTATTATAATCTCTGGCTGAATGCCAGAGACTGTGCAGTAAGTTCCCAGTCTGGAGCTGCAGTGACAGGTTTTAACTAGACTGGACTGCACATTCCCCACATTTATTTCTGGAACAACAAGCAAAACCGATTCGTTTGTTATCAGCAACTTCATTTCTGGAACTCGGTCAATTGTTTTGGCACAAACTGAATGAAAAGACCCTGATCCCTGTCTATGTGTAGTCTGGGTGGAGGAATACACTGATACATGGAGCTGTTATTGCAGCCTGAATCTGTCTTTGCTTTAAAACGAAGAGGTCTTGTTGTGGCTGTACAGGACATTGGATAGGCCACTTTTGGAATACTGTGTTCAATTCTGGTCTCCCTGCTATAGGAAAGATGTTGTTTAACTTAAAAGAGTGCAGAAAAGATTAACAAGGATGTTGCCAGAGCTGGAAGTTTTGAGCTTTTGGGAGAGGCTGATTGATCCCTGGAATGTCGGATGCTGGGGATGACCGGATAAAAGTTTCTAAAATCATGAGGGGCATGAATAGGGTAAATAATCAGGTCGTTTCCTCAGGGTCGGGGTGTCCAAAACCAGAGGGCATAGATTTAAGGTGAGAGGGGAAAGATTTTAAAGGGATCTAAGGAGCAACATTTTCACACAGAGGGTGGTGTGTGTATGGAATGAGCTGCCAGAGGAAGTGGTGGAGAGTTGTACAATTACAATATTTAAAAGGATGGGTACATGAATGGGGAGGGTTTGGAGGGATATGGGCCAAATGTTGGCAAATGGGTTTAGGGTTAATTTAGGATATCTGTTCTGAATAGACAAGTTGAACGTAAGTTTTTGTTTCCATGCTGTACATCTCTATGACTCTATCACTCTAATAGTGACATGAAACCTATAAGGCAGGCAGGATTCAATCTCAATGAAACCCTAATGACCATGTGTAAACAATTTGCTTCAATGGGGTATTGCTACAAAGCCTGAACAATCATGCCAATTCCAAGTACATTAATTCTGTCCCCCGACCTACCTGTGAGAGCATCATGGCTGTCCCCCTATGAAGAAGCTTGTAGGCTCAGTATGGTGTACTAAAGCAGGACAAAGCTACACCCTGAAAATTGTTTGTGATCCTCCAGAGCAAGGGGTTGACCCTGACTGAGTGTTGCAGACTGGCACATTCCCAGGCCCAGGACCACCAGCTGAGGGATGTATTAAAGCTCAAGGCAGCTGCCACCAAGGTGCAGTGGAGAACGTTGAAGGTTGTTTTGCCAAAATATAATGAGGTTCTGTTAGGTTTCAAGATATCCTTGTAGCCTTAATGGGAATATAGTTCCCTTTCACGATGAGAAAATGTCCTTTTTGTTGTAACATGGATTAAAGCTGTGATGAGGAATGTCCAAATTTCACAGCAGTTTCTGTAGTCTGTATAGACCTGTATGTATTTATTTTTTTATTTATAGATAATTTATCAATAAAATATATTTTTCAAATGAAAAAGACTTGGAAATTGATTTTTTGCCAGTGCTATTCTGTTGCTCGTTAGTTCTTGCTTCAAAGGACAAGGAGAGACTGGACAGTGGGATACAATTCCCAACGACTGGAATGTCCTCAGATCTGCTTTCACTAACATAATAAGCCCATGAAATAAATCTTGGTCCCTGGTGTAAGCTCTACCAGAGTAATAATCACTGGTGTCAATCTCACTCAGAAATAGTTTCTGGAAACAGACCCTCAGGAGTAATAAATAGTCCCCACATGTGTCCTACCAGAGTAATAGTCCTTTGCCTCTATCCTGCCAGCGTAATGGTCTCTAACCTATATCTTGCCAGAGTAATAGTCCCTCACCTGTGTCCTGCCAGAGTAATAATCCCTAGCTTATATCCTATCAGAGTAATAGTCCCTATCCTTATATCCTGCCAGAGTAATAGTGTCTCATTTGTGTCCTGCTATAGTAATAGTCTCTTGCCTGTGTCTTGCCAGTCATAGTTCCTAGCCTGTGTCCTGCCAGAGTAATAGTTCCGAGCCTGTGTCCTGCCAAAGTAATAGTTCCTAGCCTGTGTCTTGCCATAGTAATAGTTCCTAGCCTGTGTCCTGCCAGAGTAATAGTTTCTAGCCTGTGTCCTGCCAGAGTAATAGTTCCTAGCCTGTGTCTTGCCAGAGTAATAGTTCCTAGCCTGTGTCCTGCCAGAGTAATAGTTTCTAGCCTGTGTCTTGCCAGAGTAATAGTTCCTAGCCTGTGTCCTGCCAGAGTAATAGTTCCGAGCCTGTGTCCTGCCAGAGTAATAGTTCCTAGCCTGTGTCTTGCCAGAGTAATAGTTCCTAGCCTGTGTCCTGCCAGAGTAATAGTTCCTAGCCTGTGTCCTGCCAGAGTAATAGTTCCTAGCCTGCGTCCTGCCAGAGTAATAGTTCCGAGCCTGTGTCCTGCCAGAGTAATAGTTTCTAGCCTGCGTCCTGCCAGAGTAATAGTTCCTAGCCTGTGTCTTGCCAGAGTAATAGTTCCGAGCCTGTGTCCTGCCAGAGTAATGGTTCCTAGACTGTGTCCTGCCAGAGTAATAGTTCCTAGCCTGTGTCCTGCCAGAGTAATAGTTCCTAGCCTGTGTCCTGCCAGAGTAATAGTTCCGAGCCTGTGTCCTGCCAGAGTAATAGTTCCTAGCCTGTGTCTTGCCAGAGTAATAGTTCCTAGCCTGTGTCCTGCCAGAGTAATAGTTCCTAGCCTGTGTCCTGCCAGAGTAATAGTTTCTAGCCTGCGTCCTGCCAGAGTAATAGTTCCTAGCCTGTGTCCTGCCAGAGTAATAGTTTCTAGCCTGCGTCCTGCCAGAGTAATAGTTCCTAGCCTGTGTCTTGCCAGAGTAATAGTTCCGAGCCTGTGTCCTGCCAGAGTAATAGTTCCGAGCCTGTGTCCTGCCAGAATAATGGTTCCTAGACTGTGTCCTGCCAGAGTAATAGTTCCTAGACTGTGTCTTGCCAGAGTAATAGTTCCTAGCCTGTGTCCTGCCAGAGTAATAGTTCCTAGCCTGTGTCCTACCAGAGTAATAGTTCCGAGCCTGTGTCCTGCCAGAGTAATAGTTCCTAGACTGTGTCTTGCCAGAGTAATAGTTCTTAGCCTGTATCCTGCCAGAGTAATAGTTCCGAGCCTGTGTCTTGCCAGAGTAATAGTTCCTAGACTGTGTCTTGCCAGAGTAATAGTTCCTAGCCTGTGTCCTGCCAGAGTAATAGTTCCGAGCCTGTGTCTTGCCAGAGTAATAGTTCCGAGCCTGTATCCTGCCAGAGTAATAGTTCCGAGCCTGTGTCTTGCCAGAGTAATAGTTCCTAGACTGTGTCCTGCCAGAGTAATAGTTCCTAGCCTGTGTCCTGCCAGAATAACAGTCTTTGGAGTGGGCCCCAAAAGGTATCAATGCTAATGCAGAACAGAACAAATTAGCAGAGCCATTCCTGCTGAGGCATTCATGCCCCAGGTCACTGATAAACACTTTCAAAGAGGCAGCTGAAACAGAATCTGTAGCTTCTGTAAAACAATGGGAGCTGTGGATCACCTGAAACCCAAAGGCACAAACAGGTACTTACTGCAGACAAATGAAGCCAGTCCTGGCGCTTCTGTAACACAATCACATGCTTCTCTCCTGTAAATTACCATCAGAAACCACTGGGTATCAGAGCCCTAGTGCTGACCAAGTGATGCTAACCCTGTGGGCTTCAAACGTGTTTATTGTACACTCGTCTATCCCCCCTTCACATTATGGACAGGACACCAGACAGACCAACTTATGAAAGGTAAATGCAGCCACCATTTAGTGCAGTGGCAACCCTACAGTTTAATGAATATTAGCAGGAATCTAATGGATGGGTGAAATGGTCAAAACCTGTATTTCTTAAATAGGAGTGGTGGCTATATGGTGTTAATAACATCCACCATAAAGTTACTATTTTTGTGCAGGTTTGTAATTTGAAAGCAGCAGACTTTCAATCCTGCTCACCCCGGATTATACTAATGAAAAAAGAGCAATATTATTAAATTAATTATTCAGCAGCCTAGAGTGCTCGCTATTCTAGATTTAAGTGAAGCAGTAGTGGGGAACAGTAAATGTTTTAGAGATTAAATTTGCATATTCAGATGAGGCTGAGGCCTGACGGAATGAGAAGAGAATATCACCCAATTGCAAGCTGGAGGAGAACTGCAAGCAGTTAAAATAATTCTTATTTCAGGCTGCAATGAAAATTAAATTAAGAACTATTTGTGTGTGTATATAATTATATATATATAGCATCTTCCATTGGATATCTCAGCAGTTTACAAGCAATAAATGACTTTTTGAAATCTGATCTCTGTGGCATTAGAGGAAAAACCGCAGCCAAGTAACACAGCAAGCTTCGACAAACAACAAAATGAAAATCTTGCTTTTTGTGCGATGTTGTTTAGGGGACAAATATTGTCCAGGCTATTGGGAATAACATCCCTGCTCCTCATAGGATCTGAATATTTTACATCCTCCAGTTTAGGTCAGTGGGGCCTGGTTTAATGTCTCATTCGGAAGACAGAACCTCTGAGAGAGCAGCTTTCCCTCTGTGCTTTACTATGGTGTCAGCCTTGGTCTTTATGCTCAAGGGGGCCAGAAAAGCAGCATTGAGCTGGGTAGCAGATTCATACGGGAGAGATCTGGCCAGGGATAACTCTCTGCAGACAGCAGGCCTCGGGGAGAGAAGCAAATAGCCACCAGGATACTTTGAATCTTCACGTGATATGTGGGGGCGCCCTCTGAAAGCCAAGGAATGGTGACCATAAGACCATAAGACATAGGAGCAGAAATTAGACCCTTCAGCCCATCGAGTCTGCTCCACCATTCAGTCGTGGCTGATAAGCTTCTCAACCCCATTCTCCCACTTTCTCCCCGTAACCTTGATCCCCTTGATACTCACAAACCTATCTCACAAATGAACGTCATTATGATTCACAATGGGCCAGTTGCTATGCTGCAGGAGATCACTACACCATTTGCACAGGGTGTCAGTGCAATATAGGAAGCTATTCCACCCATCTCCTCCTCTCTCCACCAGCAATCAAGAATATTGAATGTTTCTTTCGTGTGGACAGATGATCTCAAACACTGAAATGGGCTAAATGCAACTACTTGATCCAACTCCTTCTCACCGTGAAGTTCAGTAACTGCTCTACAGCTGGATTTGTCTCTTTGGTATTAATCCAGCTCCCTCACATGATTAAACTCAGCCATCCCCATCAGGCTGCAATGTGTGTGAATCAATTCCCATTAATGGTGAGCCTGTTCCCTCACATGACTGGGATCAGTAACTTCCACAAACCAATACCTTATATCATTGATCATTGCTGCTGATGTTAACCCAGCCCCACCACATTGTAAGACTTAATTTATCCCCACCTACACTTTGTGTAACAAACAATACATTGTAATGCTAATACAGTCACTCACTATACTGAACTTAATACTCCCTTTCAGCCTGCACTATGTCATTGACTCCTCGTTTATTGATATTAATCCAACTCATCCAGCACTGCTGACCTCTTATTTCTTTTTTCCAGTGTTTAAACTGTACTTCAACTGATAACGATATTATACAAGCAATGCTATTCATACCCAGGTGCAAGGAAAACTTCACTCTTCTGTTGATTTTTCAAACATTTTATTCACTGTCCAATGTCAAAGTTTGTGTGAGAGAATGGTACAGGTGCCATCAGTGTTATTGTATCACTGGTGCTTGCCTGGTCCAGTTTAAGAATGGCTACACCTAGCAGCTCAATTATATTCTATTACCTTCTCATTTTTTTTACAACTTAGCTGTAAACGAGAAGAAACACCCATCGGTGACTGGTCTCAAAATATTAACTCTGTTTTTCTCTCTCCGCAGATGCTGCCATACCTGCTGAATTTCTCCAGCAATTTCTCCGCAATTCTTTATTTTTAGTTTTTTGACAGCGAGGAATTATTTTTTTCTCTCCACCTTTTCTGAGTTTATTTGCCACTTCTGTTTTATTTGCTTTGTAATTTTGGTTTTTACCACAACAGTGACTGCCTTTCAAAAGTGCTTTGATAGCTGCAGAGCACTTTGGGTTGTCTCATGGTCACGTGAGTTGCTGCGTAAATGTAGATTTTAAAATTATTTATGTTTCTTGTTCATTTCAGGGCATATACATAATATTCAAGCATCGCATTTACACTATTAATGTATTTTCACATCTGTCCACATCCATGTGACATTTTCACATCACTGTGTCATAGTCACCCACTGGGAGTTTCATGTCCATCTATCACCTTCATATGGGACACTAATTTCAGTAAAAAAGCCCACCCAGAAAATCTTTGAACATGATTTTCAATCAGACAGCATTGAAGTTGACCCTGATCACTTGGAACTTGTGGTGATTCCAATGTAAATATTTGGGAACAAAATTCACATAGTGTTAAAGATTAATTCCTGGCATGTAGTCCACAACCCTAGAACTGAGCCATCCCTCAGACATTGCCTTACCTCGTTCACACTGTGGCCCAGTGAACCCGTACACACACGCACAGCGACTCGGTCCAATGCATCGCCCTCCATTCTGGCAGCCATTCTTACACACAGCTAATGATGGAAAGAAAAGATGTCACCCTTTGGCAATGTGCCCACATCATTGGTTTGAACAAAGACACAATAGCAATTCTTTTCTTAAAGCTATTTAAAATGCAATAAATATGGTTCGGATTAAATATGATATTTAGCGGAAACAAATGTAGCCGTTACAGATTCCCAGCTCAAGTCAGTGTGAAATAGTCCTGAAACGTATCCTTCACAAGCCAGATTCTTGTATGAATCATGGCTTCCTGGAAACTTCCAACTTTGTTCAGCAACAGACATGCCAAATAATGTCAAATATGACAGACAGATTGTCAGGGAGATAAGTTAAAGTATGTCTTCAAATGCCTTCCATATGGATTACATCAATGGTTAATGATACAGACCTGCCACTAGGGATATCACAGTCACTAGAATGTTCACCCCAGGCTTTATTTATATTATTAATCTATTCTTGAAATTATTGGAAATCCTTGTGTTTATTTTGGCAGAAATTCATTTTTTTTGAGTGATGCTAATTGTTTTATATGACAGGTAATGGTCAGTGTGACTACTAAATATTGAAGCCAGTAATCAAGGATAACCACTAGCCTAGATAGTTGAACTTACAAATTTATTGTATGAACAAAGACTGCCACAACTCTTCTACTGGACATTGATGTAAAACAGGCATTCAGTGCAGAAAGAACAATAAGTCTGCAATCAACCCACTGAACATTTAACAGTACAAGAGGTGGTCTTGTATCACTGCTGTACAGTTATAATCTCGCATGATTAGCAACAGACTGATGCTGTTTCCTAAATAGTTTTACTCAATGAATGCACTGAAATTACATGCAGCTCGGGAGTGGAAAACATTTGCCCTGATTAACATCTCTCACAGCCCTCAGCCCTCTGTGCTCTGAGATCCAAGGTAAAGTCTATTTGTAGTTGTGTGCAGTTGATACTCACGTTGCCCACAGTGCGTCCCAGTGTATCCTTTCTGGCAAATACAGCTGTCATCTGAGCAAGAGCCACCATTCATACATCTGACATTGCACTGCTGGACTGCAAGGAGAACAAAGCAGGTCAGCTGTCTGCACCTACAACATCACAAACTCAACTCTGTCTTCTTCACTTATGGTTTGGCTGCAGCTGCACTTAGATGTGGTTCAAAGGCTGTGCTATCAACATATACAGTAAGGCCGAAAACCCCATTCCCTTTATTATAGGCTGTTCTTATACAGAGGACGGCACAGTGGCACAGTGGTTAGCACTGCTGCCTCACAGCGCCTGAGACCCGGGTTCTATTCCCGACTCAGGCGACTGACTGTGTGGAGTTTGCACGTTCTCCCCGTGTCTGCGTGGGTTTCCTCCGGGTGCTCCGGTTTCCTCCCACAGTCCAAAGATGTGTGGATCAGGTGAATTGGCCATGCTAAATTGCCCGTAGTGTTAGGTAAGGGGTAAATGTAGGGGTATGGGTGGGTGGCGGGTCGGTGTGGACTTGTTGGGCCAAAGGGCCTGTTTCCACACTGTAAGTAATCTAAGGACAGGCTTAAATAAATGCTCAGCTCCTGACTCTGATTTCTCACTCTATATCTGACTGTGTGCCATCCATTCTTCAAAGTGATTCCCCTGGAAATTGATTTTCTACAATTGTAATTGAGATGCATTTATTTTAAAAAGGGTTTTATTAGAAGTACAGAAAAGTATTATTTTAGGTGGTTTAATATTGCATGGAACAGAAGAAGATTACTTTTGCTCGAAATAACTTTAAGCCAACCCATTTAAGAGGGAGATCACTCCTTTGTCCTTGTTCATATGGTTTTCCAATTTGAATTAGCTTCTGGGTGGGAACGGGGCTGAAAGGAGATCCTCAGTGTTGCAGAAAGAAAGGTGAAGGTCATTCACCTGAGTTACAAAATTCACAACCAACCGTGGTACTCCTGGATCAGTTTGTTTCTGCACCCTTTGTGCTTTTGATTAGAGTGTAGCAGAAACTTTCATCTCTAACTCTGGCCAAAATGCAGAGCGGCCCATCTAACAGAGAAGCATGGGATATTAGTATCATTTCCCCGTTTTTTTTTAGATTAGATTAGACTTACAGTGTGGAAACAGGCCCTTCGGCCCAACAAGTCCACACTGACCCGCCGAAGCGCAACCCACCCATACCCCTACATTTACCCCTTACCTAACACTACGGGCAATTTAGCATGGCCAATTCACCTGACCCGCACATCTTTGGACAGTGGGAGGAAACCGGAGCACCCGGAGGAAACCCACGCAGACACGGGGAGAATGTGCAAACTCCACACAGTCAGTCGCCTGAGTCGGGAATTGAACCCGGGTCTCAGGCGCTGTGAGGCAGCAGTGCTAACCACTGTGCCACCGTGCCGCCCACAATTTGTTTCAAATTAACCTAATAACAGTTGTGAATGTTCCATAACTGGCACATTATCTGCCCCATGCAGTCCTTCTCACCATATTCTCCCAGGTGACACTGAGCACATTAAAGATCAAAGACAGGAGCTCAAACTGCTGTCTCCTCCAATTTGGGAGATGACAGCAAGAGAAAGGGAATAGAAATCAATTTAAACAAGGCAAGATAAAGTTAATGGTGCTGGGCTTGGATCCTGCTTTGACTTGACCATTCAAAACTACTCATTGACATTGGCAACAATGAGCTGTCTGCTTTCTCAACCAGCTCACACCTTTGCATAAATTTCTTGGAATTCTTATTTCAAAGGTTAAGGGAGAACATGTGGAACCTGATGATGGACGGATGGGGAAGGGGGTGGGTGGAAATTTGTAGCAAGCAGATGGACGAAACATTAGCATATTTGTAATTCCTTGTGAGCGTAGTATGGCTGCCAGCTGTGATAACAGAAGAGAGAAGCGGCCTCAAATCATTTAGACATGTAACAATATGACCATTGCCCTCCCTCTATAGGAGAATGTTACTGGATATGTTTCATTTTCCAGACCCAATAACGAGCAAAGATTCAATTGGTAAACAGTCTCATCGAGTGCTGAGCCATTCTGTCACTGCAAAATCTTACAAAATTGTCAAAAATATTTACCTGTGTTTTGTTTATTTTTTTGTGTAAAATTCGAAGCCACCAGATCACCACACTAACAAAAGGGGAACCATTTGCAAATGTATTTTACCTTTTTTTTTCATGTTCCAGCTATTTCAAAATAACTAAGATTTATCTGCCCCAATCTTTTACAGTCTTGGTGGAAACTGAATGAAATGCCGAACAATGATCTGTAGTTTCCCCAAATATTCTCTTGATCTTCTGATGAAGACCAAAACTACACCAAAGTTGCATAGCAATTTTGCCCCAAAATGTATTATTCCCAGACATGCAAGGATTTTAATCACACTTTATCATGTTTGAAATATTAACTAAACATTATATCTAAATGACCAAAACAAATGACTTATTAATTGAGGAACAGGAAATTTTGCTGCAGAAAAGGGCTTTCAAATAAGAGACCTTCTCAATGAATTAATGTGTCTTGCCCTTGGCTCTCAACTTTGTCCTGTTCTGATTTCCACAATTACTGAGGTTTTCCTAATGGGGCTATGAAAGGCATGGTATAGATGTCAGACCGCAGTCATGAAACATGCAACACTCATGTTTACAGTGTAAAATAATATTCAAAGTGACCTCCAAATGGCGAGCTTGCTTACAAATGTGTTTACAATTTCAAATAGACCTGTATCAATTGTGGTTCAGTGGGGACCTCTGAAACAAAGACGTTGAGAGACACTTGAGCACAGAAGTCGAAGATGCAATGCCAGCTCATGACTAAGTGAGTGCTACATCTTCTTTTGGATGTGAAGGAAGTAAAGTGGGCTTCTGTCTGCCTTCACACATGGTCTTAAAAGATTGCAAGGCACTGTTCTGAAGAAGACAGAAGATTTTTCCCTGGCGCTCTGCCGAATATTTCTCAAACAATATCACTGAAATGGTTGAGCCAGTCATAATCCCTAGTTTGTTTGCTGAACCGTGGGCTGTCCTGATTCTTATACTACAACAGTGTCTACATTACATCACTTCAAATATACTTCACTGGCTGAAAAACACTTTCAAACATCCTGAGGTTCTCAAAACACAAACTACATGGACACTTTCTTTCATCCTGTGAAATACAATCTCTCAAAATGGCTTTCAAATGTCATCCCCAGGAACAACCATCTTAGCCTACGTACTCACTCCACCATTGCTGTTGTAACCTCCTGTTCCCTCTGCGATTCCTCACTTCCAGCCACTTTCTCCTCTCACTTCCCATGCAGCCTCTTTCTCCCCCACCCCAACCACTCCCCAACCTTATAGTCACCTATTCCCATATCCCAATTCTCCACTCACTCCAGTTTCCTTCCCTCCTCCAGAATTCCAGCCTGCTTCTCCCTCCCTAAACTCTCTAGTAGCCTCCACTGCCCTTTGGGCCCTTCTGGCTGACATTCCGAACACAAATCCAGCAGACAGAATTCCCAGATCCAGTAAAAAGCCCTTCCAGCTTTAGTTGACGGACACTCCACCGAAAGCTCCTCCTCCCATCCCTAGCCAAAGGCAGCTCTTGGTGTCCCATCCTGACTAGCTCTCAACCCCCTGTTTCTGGCCTTTGGTCCCTAAGGCCTGCATCTTTGCTGCCAGTCATGGCTGTTGGCCCTTGGTCTCAGCTCTCAGCCTCCCATTCCACCAGCGATTCCTCTGGCAACTCCCCCAGTGACTCCCCTGGCGATTAGCCTGGGGATTCCCCCAATGACTTCCCCAGCAACTCCCCTGGCAACTCCACCAACGATTCCCCCGGCAACTCCCCGACGATAAATTGCTCACTGCTCCTCTTCACTGGTGAACCTATCAGCAGCAAGCATGGGAGAGAACCTGACCATGATTGGAGGAGCCGTTCCTCCAATTGGCTTCGAAAAAAAAGACACTGAGAACCAGGAGGAAAACTAGTTTCTCCAAACTTGACTGACAGAGAAATTTAATTCTAAGGCTCTAGAGCTTAGATATGGCATATGATAACGAGGAAGGGGAGTTATCTATTAAACGAGCAAGTTTTTATCTTTCCCCTGCCATTATCTAGAAAGTGAAACTTATCTTGTGAGGGATCGTTACCTGCCCTATAAATCTTTGATATATACATGTCAATGTAAGACTAAACAGAAAAAACAATCCAGAAAATAGGATAAGAAACTAAAATAAAGCAAAGAACTGCAGATTCTTAAACAAAAACTGAAATTGTTGGAGGAATTCAGCAGGTCTCGCAGCGCCTCTGGACCGGCAACAGAAAAGGGTCACTGGACTTGGAACATTGACTCTACTTCCTCTGCTTGGATGCTACCAGACTTGCTGAGTTTCTCTAGATATTTGTTTAGGATAAAAAACTAGGAGATTTTATGGGCTGATCGACAAGTGGAGTCATCAATCCTAAATTACCAAATCCAGGCTTTTATATCCTGGCACCTAAAAAAAGCAGCCAGTCACCTGACAACATTCCGTATAATATCCAAATACATTCTGTGGAAAATTGAAATTGAGTCTGGTTCCTGGAAAGGTGAAGTCAGGGACAACCCAATTTGTTACTGGCACAAAATTTTTGATGTAGCAATCCGCTATTACTCATACATTCTGCTCCAACACAGCCTGTCCATGCAAAGATACCTATAAGAGAGATAAATGGGAGGGGGTGGGGTTGGAGGGAAGTTAGCTGAGAGTGTGATAGGTAGCTGAAAGTGTGGGAGAAGATACTGATAACCCAATCACTGCTTACCAATGAGAGAATCGCTTGTCATCATACCTAAAGCTGCAAGGATTGGTAGGATCTACCATCAGGTCTTGTTCCTGAGTTTCTATGCACCTAGACTTTGTTATATTAATACTCCTGAGTTAATGCTCCCAATTTTAATTTCTACTTTAGCTGAGCTGTTGTGCTATTATTAATTAGGGGGACAGGCTTAGTCATTGGCTATGTCCCTCTCAGTTAAAATTGAACCTGGAATAAAAAGATGAAATATTCCCCCATCTGTTGGATGTAACATTGCAATACATGTTGAGGTTCAATAGGTGATGTGAGGAAGCTTGACTTTGCATTATTTCATGTTGTGCCTGGCTTGAGAATGTTCATTGGGCCAACTTGGATACAGTTGTACCCTGCATCTAACTTGCATTGCATGTGATATGATAGTGTTTGATAGGCCAATGTAGAGATTTCATTATTCTATATCTAACCATTAAATTGATTAGATGAAGGGCTTTGGTGCCTGCATGTTATCGCATTGTCCATACAGTCAATGTTATGCCACTTACTTGAACCAGATCCACAACCTGGGGAGAGTTGCCCGTTGGCACAGGTGCACATGTTTGGTCTGGAGCAGAATCCATCGCCACACGTGTTCCGACAAATTGCTAAATAATTACAGAAGGAAACACACTTTAAAAACTGTTGATTTAATGTAAAGCAAACAAAGATATATAATGATATGGCTATCATTAGGTCACCTTTAACTTGGTTGAAACCAAGACTCATTCATGTCAATTGTGGATATGTTGATGGTTGGTAACACCATGATAAATATACTATGACCCTACACTGCTATGTCTGCAGTGATATTGTGCTGTTATGCAGTGAGTGACAGTCTTTCCCAGTTTGAAACAGTTTAACATGGTCAAGAATTGGCTTTCTATGTCCTTGTCACAAGAATCCTTCACTTTCAACTGACTGTCAACACCCGTTTCTTTTCCTGGTTAAAGCTTATCAACTCCTAAAAATTGCAGTTCACCTCAAATGAGAGAAGATGGAAATAAAATTATTCAGAGCTGAAAATGTGTTGCTGGAAAAGCTCAGCAGGTCAGGCAGCATCCAAGGAGCAGATTCCTGAAGAAGGGCTCATGCCCGAAACGTCGACTCTCCTGCTCCTTGGATGCTGCCTGACCTGCTGCGCTTTTCCAGCAACACATTTTCAGCTCTGATCTCCCGCATCTGCAGTCCTCACTTTCTCCTATAAAATTATTCAGAACAAGTACAATCGGTCCAGTTGGATTGACAAGAGAAACAATCTAAATGGAAGAGGGAAAAGAGAGGAGGAATGGAGAAGCAACAGTAAATATTTTTATTTTCATTTTAAGTGACTAAGTTTGTGGGTTAATGATGAGAATATCTGAAATCTAAGAAGCTATCTGATGACAAGAGTAACATCTGGCTCTGTCAGGTTGTGTGAAATGGAATTTTATTTTAAACATTCGCTGGCCAAGGACTCGTTTAGATTCATAGCTCAGTCAAGTTGATCAATTGACTGGCTGCATTCACATCACTCCCACCTTCAATAGTTAATTAGTAATTTATGTTTCGATTTTTAATATTTCTGAAACTATTAAACAAGAACATTCACAGGATGTAAGTGAAACATGATAATCGTTCAAGTTACTGAAACTTTCTTCACAGGTCGCTGGCAGCGTTCAGGACATTTATCTTCAATTCCCGGAGTTTCCAGGACAATCCTGGAGGCTTGGCAACTCAACAGGACAGTCCAAGAGCCAATGTCAGCTGCAAAACTGAGACTAGGTGGAAAAATTCTGGGTTATTTTTGGAATATGGCCGTCAATCACTGCATCAGCAACTCAGTCTCAAACCAACTCCAAAAATGGTCTACACTGTGATAGACTGGAATTAGCTTTGAAGAGAAAAAGCACATAACCCAAAGAGGCCCAGATTAAAATATGTTTCCCCAGTGGATAGTGCTGGCAATACTTACGCACAATACATTGGTTGCCACCAGGCAATGTTTTCCATCCAGGACAACAGTAGGAATGAAATCGAGATCCACAAACATTTGGCCTGAAAGGAAATGAGAGCTATCAGTTACAGAGCTTCCTGTAACCTTGATGATCCCTGTAGTGTTAGCTCAACTCAAACTTACAGTTAATAGTGGAGCAGACATTTAGACTAGGCTGATTGCAGTTACTCCTTCCAATCACCATCTATATGAACGCTGCTTGCTATGGTTATAATATCGTAATATGAAAGTGATGGAAAAAGTTCTGCCCTGCAAATTGCAGTTTGGTCCCTTTTATACCAAACTATTTGAAAGGTTCATTTCAAGTATTTCTTCATACATGGAAAATACTGTTGGATAACTGTATAAGATTATGAAAATGTGCAAAATTGCAGTAAGATCACAATTCAATTCAAGAATAAATATACTCAAATCATGGTAGCCATAGTTTAAAAAACTTTTGTTTTCCATTTTGAATGTAAATGCCAGCTCCTTGCTGGAGACTTGCCTGTTCTGGTCTGCATTCACGTAGAAAATATTCTTTGGTCAATAAATGATGTATCTGGGCAATTCATTGCCTCTCATTTAGACATCTCATCCTCAAATGCTTTGAGAATAAGGGAACTCAAATATGAGCTAACACATAGAGTCATAGAGATGTACAGCATGGAAACAAACCCTTCGGTCCAACCTGTCCATGTCGACCAGGTATCCCAACCCAATCTAGTCCCACCTGCCAGCACCCGGCCCACATCCCTCCAAACCCTTCCTATTCATATACCCATCCAAACACCTCTTAAATGGTGCAATTGTACCAGCCTCCACCACTTCCTCTGGCTGCACATTCCATACCCGTACCACTCTCTGTGTGAAAAAGTTGCCCCATAGGTCTCTTTTATATCTTTCCCCTCTCGCCCTAAACCTATGCCCTCCAGTTCTGGACTTGAGAATTCCTATTGATAGGAACAATACAATGTGTTTAACACTGAAGTCCAATTGCCAATGTTATAATGGACCTTAGTGGCTCTCTTTCTGATCTGGCATTCTACACTAAGCAGAAGATAAAATTACGATACCCCATAAAGAGAATCTTGCAGTTACTTCAGGAACACACTGTCACTACAGTCAAAGTGATATTGGCACAACATTCAATTATGTGCATGGATAATTCCCTCTATTGCTATTAGAAGCTTCCTTTTAGGTGATATAATCTAATTGGAATGGTGAACTGTCTCATTTCTCTGTTCCACTCCTCCACTAGTCACAACCAAGTCTGTATTTAAAAAGGTAGTATTGGCAATAGTTTGGCTGTATCTATCTGACTGTATATGGCTCAGTATAAGAAACGAGTCAGCCAGGTTCTTTAAATAACAAGAACTAGATTATTGCAAACAGTACTCACTTCAGCTTGATGCAAAGATTATTAACAAGCTTTTTAAACTGTGCAGATATTTACATTTACCCCCCCACTCCCCCCCCCCCTCCACACACACGTATAATCTTATTATTGCAGAGTATTATCTTAAAAGTACACTCTCCCATTGACAGTTAAAGTCAAGAAAATGAATGATTTGCAGATTGTCCCAAATGTTGGTCTGCAGCCGAAATCACTTAGTGCACAAACTGAAGGCATTTGGACTTCTTCCTGGATCAGTTATATCTGGTTGGATTTGCGTTTTTTTGGAGGCAGTAGTAGTAGAATCTGAATTCTCCTTTAAAACCCTCTGCTTACGGTGATAAAGGACAGCAGAGGGTTTTCAACTCACACTTTGGTGTTCGTGAAAAAAAAGAGAAGACAAAAGTTGTTGCTCCAATTACAAGTTATTTCAGGCTGCGTCCAAATCCAACACTACTTCAACCACAAACGGAGTCATGTGAACTCTCTCAGTATTTTGCAGATTTGGTGACTCCATCCAGGCAACTTGTCCCTTGCAAATGCAACATTATTGCTGCTGTGGCCAATCTCATCGTTTGTAAAGTTTTCTAAAACATTCTGTATAATATGTATATAATATATAAACGGTCAATGATAATATAAATAAATATCTTGGATAACACATCTTCAGGGTCTGTTTCCATGCTGTACATCTCTATGACTCTATAACTCTATGAGTTGAAGTAACTTTTCCCAAAATCTGCACTTAGTTGGTTCAGGTCAATAAAGAATCTAAGTTATCAATAGACAACTGGAGCCAAGAACTGATGGTCTGTAAGAGTCATAGAGATGTACAGCATGGAAACAGACCCTTCGGTCCAACCTGTCCATGCTGACCAGATATCCCAACCCAATCTAGTCCCACCTGCCAGCACCCTGCCCATATCCCTTTAAACTCTTCCTATTCATATACCCATCCAAATGCCTCTTAAATGGTGCAATTGTACCAGCCTCCACCACACCCTCTGGCAGCTGATTCCATACACATGCCACCCTCTGTGTGAAACAATTGCCCCTTAGGTCTCTTTTATATCTTTCCCCTCTCACCCTAAACCTATGCCCTCTAGTTCTGGACTCCCCCACCCCAGGGAAACGACTTTGTCTATTTATCCGATCCATGCCCCTCATAATTTTATAAACCTCTATAAGGTCACCCCTCAGCCTCCGACGATCCAGGGAAAACAGCCCCAGTCTGTTCAGCCTCTCCCCATAGCTCAATTCCTCCAACCCTGGCAACATCCTTGTAAATCTTTTCTGAACCCTTTCAAGTTTCACAACATCTTTCCGATAGGAAGGAGACCAGAATTGCACATAATATTCCAACAGTGGCCTAACCAATGTCCTGTACAGCCGCAACATGACCTCCCAACTCCTGTACTCTTTCGAGGAGCTATGAACCTGCACTCCAAGGTCTCTTTGTTCAGCAACACTCCCTAGCACCTTACCATTAAGTGTATAAGTCCTGCTAAGATTTGCTTTCCCAAAATGCAGCACCTCATATTTATCTGAATTAAACCCCATCTGCCACCTCTCAGCCCATTGGCCCACCTGGTCAAGATCCTGTTGTAATCTGAGGTAACCCTCTTCGCTGTCCACTACACCTCGAATTTTGGTGTCATCTGCAAACTTACTAACTTTACCTCTTATTCTCACATCCAAATCATTTATGTAAATGACAAAAAGTAGAGGACCCAGCACCGATCCTTGTGGCACTCCACTGGTCACAGGCCTCCAGTCTGAACAACAACCCTCCACCACCACCCTCTGTCTTCTATCTTTGAGCCAGTTCTGTATCCAAATGGCTCATTCTCCCTGTATTCCATGAGATCTAACCTTGCTAATCAGTCTCCCATGGGGAACCTTGTCGAACGCCTTACTGAAGTCCATATAGATCACATCTACTGCTCTGCCCTCATCAATCTTCTTTGTTACTTCTTCAAAAAACTCAATCAAGTTTGTGATACATGATTTCCCACGCACAAAGCCATGTTGACTATCCCTAATCAGTCCTTGCCTTTCCAAATACATGTACATCCTGTCCCTCAGGATTCCCTCAACAACTTGCCCACCAGAATTTAACAACTTCAGTGAGATCTGTTATATTAAATTTTACATGTAAATAGTTCAAACAAAAATTAGATTAGATTACTTACATTGTGGAAACAGGCCCTTCGGCCCAACAAGTCCACACCGACCCGCCGAAGCACAACCCACCCATACATTTACCCCGTCACCTAACACTACGGGCAATTTAGCATGGCCAATTCACCTGACCTGCACATCTTTGGACTGTGGGAGGAAACCGGAGCACCCGGAGGAAACCCACGCAGGCACAGGGAGAATGTGCAAACTCCACACAGTCAGTCGTCTGAGGAAGGAATTGAACCCGGGTCTCTGGCGCTGTGAGGCAGCAGTACAATGGTGAAAATTTCCTCTCATGTGACTTAACAAATAATGCAAATGAAATATTCAGCCCATGCTGTGATTATGAATGTGCTAGTGTTCAATAGAGAGACAGTAAGGCAGATTCTCTTCCAGGAGGACATGAGGTTGATGGGAAATGTATTTCAGGGTTGGTTTAAACAGTTTCACGTATTTCATATGTCTGCATATAACAGTGGATCACGGGCAATACTTACAGAAGGACACATACTTGGCATTACCCCTTCGCTTTCCATTATGCAAACACTGGGAATAAGTAGAACTGAGTTGATACGAATATCAGAGTTGGATTAAAGTAATAAGGCTATTTTATCATAGCGTCACATCCACACTTGCCAACTTTTGTTTGTGCTTCTTAATGAATTCCTGGCTTGATGTGCTCACTACAGTTTCCATTGCACCATCAGTTACTAGGCTCTGTGTTCTGGAGTACCATCCCTGAACCTCCTCTACTTCTTTTATGATGCTTTTTAAAACATTCTGCTCTGACCAAACTTCTGGCGACCTGTCCTATTATGATTTGGTTTTCCATTTTCTTGCTGTAGACTCCCCTCCCCGGATAATTCTCCCATGAAGCAACTTGGGATGTCTTACTATATTAAAGGCACTACATAGGCATAAGTTGTAGTTGTTGTTGCTCCTGAGGAACTGATTTGTCCCAACATCAGTTTAAAACTCAGTCACCTCCAGATAAAGATCCCAAAAGGAAATCCCAATCTTCCGCCCCAAACTCTTTATACTGATGCCCATTGGATCTGACTGCTTTATAAGCAAATCATTCCAATATAAACTCCAGATCCAAAGATAGCATGTTCTCTAATCAACTATTTTAACAAAAGCCCACTGCTCTAAATCCATTTTAATAGTTGAACTATGATTAGATAAAATAGACAGTCTTATTATCTCTTAATATTCAAATGAGAACGTTGAAAGCCGAAGTGGAGAAGGGTTCCATGTGAGCAGCAGTTGAACATGGGTCAGTCGGTCCTAAGAGATAGGTGACTGCCGTTCTGAAGGGATGGGCGATGGCCGCCATTGCCCTCAGCCGTGCAACACAAACTCCCAGCTCGGCGAACAGAACCACAACAAGGACAGTCTTATTACTGTATGGTTTTATTCAGCTTGAATTACTAACTGATGACTGATTAAAGAAGATAAATTAATCAGTGCCCATTATTCTGCAACAGGAACAGGATAGGAATTAAAGGTTCGGGAGCATTTATCCATCAAGATATCAGTTGCCTGAGAATGGCTAAGAACTGCACAGCAGGATATCCACATAATTAGAAAGATAAGATGAACCGAATCAAGTAGTAATTAAGTGGCATCAAGTTGAGTTGTAAAAGACTAAATTGTATGAAAAAAAACTGAAGTAAGGAATGTTAAATTCCTGAAAAATAATTATTTTCAGTCGAAGAGAGTATGTTCAGTGTTAATTTTGGGACATTGTAAGGGCAAGAGAAGAGGAAGCTACAGTGAGATGTAATTCCTGAGTTTAGGATGAGTTAGACAGGTGAGTTCTAATACAGACTAATCACCGCTTTGTCAATCACCGATTACAGTGTGATACCCTCTGAATAAATTAGTATAATCACTAATCTCACACGGACAGGACAGAGGTAAACACGGGCCTTAAATGCAGCTGACAACTGACAGCTCTACACCCATTCTAAGTTAATTTCTCCAAGAATAACGTGCTTTTGAGGGTTTATAGACATTGGTGGCCAAACAGGATTACTGTTAAACTAAGATTTCGTTGATTAGGATTTGGTCCCAAGGTAATTGAAAAATGCTGAAAGCATGTTTGAATATCCGGACTTTGTTCCTGAAGTAAATCTCAGAGGCGAAACCAGCGACATGTTAAGGTAGACTATTAGTTGTTTTACTGTGTAAACACACTTGTTCTGTGCTTTGTGTGACAGGAGAAGCATTGAGGAATTTTGATGATTTATTGCCGAACTGGAGGCAAAGAACTTTGACTCCATTGATGTTTAAGGGCCCTAAAGCTGAAGATTAGAAAATATAATTGGGTACCAATGAAACATAAATGCCTAATCATCTGGTTTCATTTGGGTTAAGGGCTCAAGATCAAGAGGACAATAATTCACTTAAGGTCTTGCTCCTGCTCTGGCTCCTCATGTCTATCTATCACACCTGTAATAGCAGAGAATCATTGAATCATAGAATCCCGACAGTGCAGAGGCAGGCCATTCAGCCCTTCAAGACCACACCAACCCTCTGATGCGTATCCCACCCATACCAGTACTCCTAATTTATCCCTGTAATCCCACATTAATCATGGTTAACCCATCTAGCCTGCACATTCCTAGACGCTATGGGGCAATTTAGGATGGCCAATCTCACCTAAGTTACACATCTTTGAACAAGATTGCATTGAGATTGGCATCCCCTCAAATTCCTTCCTCACTACACCCGTGGGATTGTGCTTTCCTAACAGTCAAAGCTTTCTTAACGGTAAATGAAAAGGACAGGATGAATCCAGAACAACAGAAGACTCACACTGTCCCACCTTACAATATCAGACTGAGACCACATTCAAACCCTCTATCCTTCATCTCTTTTCCTGAATCTATACCCCTGTGAACGGGTGCAATTCACAGCGTCCAGACTGTGACTGGGGTACAGTTCTCTGGGCACTGACTGTGACTGGGGTACAGTTCGTTCAGCACTGACTGTGACTGGGGTACAGTTCTCGGGGCATTGACTGTGACCATGCCTACAGTTCACTGTGCGCTGACTGTGACTGGGGTACAGTTCACTGTGCATTGACTGTGACTGGGGTACAGTTTGCTGGGCACTGACTGTGACTGGGGTACAGTTCACTGTGCACTGATTGTGACCGGGTTACAGTGTCGGGGGACTGACTGTGACCATGCCTACAGTTCTCTGTGCACTGACTATGACTGGGGTACAGTTCACTGTGCACTGACTGTGACTGGGGTACAGTTTGCTGGGCACTGACTGTGACCGGTGTACAGTTCCCTGCGCACTGACTGTGACTGGGGTACAGTTCACTGTGCACTGATTGTGACTGGGTTACAGTGTCGGGAGACTGACTGTGACTGGGGTACAGGTCTCTGGGCACTAATTGTGACTGGGTTATAGTTCTCTGGGCACTGACTGTGATTGGGTTATAGTTCTCTGGGCACTGACTGTGACTGGGGAACAGTTCTCAGGGCACTGACTGTGACTGGGGTACAGTTTGCTGGGCACAGACTGTGACTCGGGTATAGTTCTCTGGGCACTGACTGTGATTGGGTTATAGTTCTCTGTGCACTGACTGTGACTGGGGAACAGTTCTCTGGGCACTGACTGTGACTGGGGTACAGTTCTCTGGGTCCTGACGCTGACCAGGGTACATTTCACTGGCTCCTGATTCTGACCAGGGTACAGTTCACTGGGCCATGACTCTGGCCGGGGTACAGTTCACTGGGTCCTGAATCAGAACTGGATAAAGTTCACTGGGTCCTGACTCTGACCAGGTTACAATTCACTGGGTCCGGACTTTGACCAGGGTAAATTTCCCTGGGTCCTGACTCTGACCAGGGTACAGTTCACTGGGCCATGACTCTGGCTGGGGTACACTTCACTGTGTCCTGACTCTGACCGGGGTACATTTCACTGGGTCCTGACTCTGACCGGGGTACAGTTCACTGGGTGCTGAATCTGACCGGGGTACAGTTCACTGGGTGCTGAATCTGACCAGGGTACAGTTCGCTGGATCAAGACTCTGACCAGGGTACAATTCAATGGGTCCTGACTCTGATCAGGGTACGTTTCACTGGGTCCTGACTCTGACCGGGGTACAGTTCACTGGGCCGTGACTCTGACCGGGGTACAGTTCACTGGATCCTGATTCTGACCGGGGTACAGTTCACTGGGTCCGGATTCTGATCAGGGTAACTTTCACTGGGTCCTGGCTCTGATCAGGGTACAGTTCACTGGCTCCTGACTCTGATCGGGGTACAGTTCACTCGGTCCTGCCTCTGATCGGGGTACAGTTCACTGGGCCCTGACTTCGACCAGGGTACAGGTCACTGGGTCATGACTCTGACCGGGGTACAGTTCACTGTGTCCTGAATCTGACCAGGGTACAGTTCACTGGGTCCTGACTCTGACCAGGGTCCATTTCACTGGGCCGTGACTCTGACCAGGGTACAGTTCACTGGGTCCTGAATCTGACCGGGCTACAGTTCACTGGATGCTGAATCTGATCAGGGTAACTTTCACTGGGTACTGACTCTGACCGGGGTACAGTTAACTGGATCCTGAATCTGACCAGGGTACATTTCACTGGGTCCTGACTCTGACCAGGGTATATTTCACTGGGTCCGGACATTGACCGGGGTACAGTTCACTGGGTCCTGACTCTGATCGGAGTTACATTTCACTGGGTCCGGACTTTGACCAGGGTGCAGTTCACTGTCTCCTGACTCTGACCGGGTACATTTTGCTGGGTCCGGACTTTGACCAGGGTTCAGTTCACTGGGTCCTGACTCTGACCAGGGTACATTTCACTGGGTCGTGACTCTGACAAGGGTACAGATCACTGGTTACTGACTCTAATCGGGATACAGATCGCTGGGTATTGACTCTGACCAGGGTACATTTCACTGGGTCCGGACTTTGGCTAGGGTACAGTTCACTGGGTCCTGGCTCTGATCGGGGTACAGTTCATTGGGCCCTGACTCTGACCAGGGTACAGTTCACTGAGTCCTGACTCTGACCAGGGTACAGTTCACTGGGCCGTGACTCTGACTGGGGTACAGTTCACTGGGTCCTGACTCTGACAGGGGAAAAGTTCACTGGGTCCTGTCTCTGAATGGGGTACAGTTCGCTGGGTCCAGACTGAGCAGGGTACATTTCACTGGGTCCTGACTTTGACCAGGGTACATTTCACTGTGTCCTGACTCTGACCGGTGTACAGTTCACTGGCTCCTGACTCTGACCGGGGTACAGTTCGCTGCATCCTGACTCTGACCGGGGAACAATTCACTGTGTCCTGACTCTGACCGGGGTACATTTCACTGGGTCCTGACTCTGATCGGGGTACAGTTCACTGGGTGCTGAATCTGTCCGGGGTACAGTTCGCTGGATCCAGACTCTGACCAGGTTACAGTTCACTGGGTCCTGATTCTGAGCAGAGTAACTTTCACTGGGTACTTACTCTGACTGGGGTACAGTTCACTGGATCCTGAATCTGACCAGGGTACAGTTCACTGGGTCCTGAATCTGACCAGGATACAGTGCACTGGGTCCTGACTCTGATCGGAGTTACATTTCACTGGGTCCGGACTTTGACCAGGGTACAGTTCACTGGCTCCTGACTCTGATCGGGGTATATTTCACTTGCTCCTGACTCTGATCGGAGTACAGTTCACTGGGTCCTGCCTCTGATCGGGGTACAGGTCACTGGGTCCTGACTCTGACCAGGGTACATTTCACTGGGTCATGACTCTGACCGGGGTACAGTTCACTGTGTCCTGAATCTGACCAGGGTACAGTTCACTGGGTCCTGACTCTGGCCGGGTTACAGTTCACTGGGTCCTGACTCTGACCAGGGTCCATTTCACTGGGCCGTGACTCTGACCAGGGTACAGTTCACTGGATCCTGAATCTGACCGGGCTACAGTTCACTGGATCCTGAATCTGACCAGGGTACATTTCACTGGGTCCTGACTCTGACCAGGGTATATTTCACTGGGTCCGGACTTTGACCAGTGTGCAGTTCACTGGGTCCTGACTCTGACAGTGGTACAGCTCACTGGCTCCTGACTCTGATCGGAGTTACATTTCACTGGGTCCTGACTCTGACCTGGGTACAGTTCACTGGCTCCTGACTCTGACCGGAGAACAATTCACTGTGTCCTGACTCTGAGCGGGGTACAGTTCACTGGGTGCTGAATCTGACCGGGGTACAGTTCACTGGGTCCTGACTCTGACCAGGGTCCATTTCACTGGGCCATGACTCTGACCAGGGTACAGTTCACTGGGTCCTGAATCTGACCGGGCTACAGTTCACTGGAGGCTGAATCTGACCAGGGTACATTTCACTGGGTCCTGACTCTGACCAGGGTATATTTCACTGGATCCTTACTTTGACCAGGGTACAGTTCAAGGGGTCCTGACTCTGACCGGGGTACAGTTCACTGGGTCCAGAATCTGACCGGGGTACAGTTCATTGCGTCCTGACTCTGACCAGGGTACAGTTCACTGCATACTGACTCTGACCGGGGTACAGGTCGCTGGATGCTGACTCTGACCGGGGTACAGTTCGCTGGGTCCTGAATGTGACATGGGTACAGTTCATTGATTCCTGACTCTGACTGGGGTACAGTTCACTGGGTCCTGAATTTAACCGGGGTACAGTTCATTGGGGCCTGACTCTGTCCCGGGCACATTTCACTGGGTCCTGACTCTGACCAAGGAACAAATCACTGGGTTCTGACTCTGACCAGGGTACAAAACACTGAGCAATGACTCTGATCGGGGAACAGATCGCTGAGTCCTGACTCTGACCAGGGTACAGTTCAATGGGTCCAGAATCTGACCGGAGTACAGTTTGCTGGGTCCTGAATCTGACAGAGGTACAGTTCATTGCATCCTGAATCTGACCAGTGTAAAGTTCACTGGGTCCTGACTCTGACCGAGGTACAGTTCACTGGGTCCTGACTTCGAACAGGGTACACTTCACTGGGTCCAGCTCTGACCAGGCTACAGTTCACTGTGTCCTGACTCTGACCGGGGTACAGTTTGCTGGGTTCTGAGTCTGACCAGGGTACAGATCACTAGGCCCTGACTCTAACCGGGGTACAGTTCACCGGGTCCTGACTCTGACCAGGGTACAGTTCACTGGATCCTGACTCTGACCGGGGTACAGATAGCTGGATGCTGACTCTGACCAGGGTAGAGTTCACTGGGTCCTGACTCTGACTGGGGTACATTTCGCTGGGTCCTGAATGTGACCGGGTTACGGTTCATTGATTCCTGACTCTGACTGGGGTAC
The DNA here is from genome assembly GCF_020745735.1 of Hemiscyllium ocellatum. Taxonomy (NCBI): domain Eukaryota; kingdom Metazoa; phylum Chordata; class Chondrichthyes; order Orectolobiformes; family Hemiscylliidae; genus Hemiscyllium; species Hemiscyllium ocellatum. The sequence continues at coordinate 29,744,429 of NC_083428.1, read as the reverse complement.
AGTTCACTGGGTCCTGAATCTGACCGGAGTACAGTTCACTGGGTCCTGAATCTGACCAGGGTACAGTTCATTGATTCCTGACTCTGACTGGGGTACAGTTCACTGGGTCCTGACTTCGACCGGGGTACAGTTCACTGGGTCCTGACTCTGACAGGGGTACAGTTCATTGCGTCCTGAATCTGACCAGGGTAAAGTTCACTGGCTCCTGACTCTGACCGGGAAAACAGTTCACTGGGTCCAGAATCTGACCGGAGTACAGTTTGCTGGGTCCTATATCAGACAGGGGTACTGTTCATTGCATCCTGAATCTGACCGGGGTAAAGTTCACTGGGTCCGGACTCTGACTGGGTAAACAGTTCACTGGGTCCTGACCCTGAAAGGGGTACAGTTGATTGGGTCCTGACTCTGATCGGGGCACAGTTCACTGGGTCCTGACTCTGACCCGGGCACATTTCACTGGGTCCTGACTCTGACCTGGGTAAACAGTTCACTGGGTCCAGACCGGAAGGGGATGCAGTTCATTGGGCCTTAACTCTGATCGTGGTTCAGTTGACTGGGTCCTGACTCTGACCGGGGTACAGTTCACTGCGTCCAGAATCTGACCGGAGTACACTTTCCTGGGTCCTGAATCTGACAGGGGTACAGTTCATTGCATCCTGAATCTGACCAGGGTAAAGTTCTCAGGGTCCTGACTCTGACCAGGGTAACGTTCACTGGGTCCTGACTCTGACCGGAGTACAGTTTGCTGGGTCCTGAATCTGACAGGGGTACAGTTCATTGTGTCCTGAATCTGACTCGGGTCAATTTCACTGGGTCCTGACTCTGACCGAGTAAACAGTTCACTGGGTCCTGACTCTGAGCCGGGCACATTTCACTGGGTCCTGACTCTGACCTGGGTAAACAGTTCACTGGGTCCGGACCCTGAATGGGGTACAGTTCACTGGGTCCTGATTCTGGATAGGGTACAGGTCACTGGGTCCTGACTCTGACCGGGGTATAGTTCACTGGGTCCTGAATCTGACCGGGTACAGTTCACTGGGTCCTGACTCTGACCCGGGCACTTTTCACTGGGTCCTGACTCTGACCAGGGTACAGATCACTGGGCAATGACTCTGACCAGGGTAGAGATCGCTGGATCCTGACTCTGACCAGGGTACAGTTCAAGGGGTCCTGACTCTGATCGGGGTACAGTTCACTCGGTCCTGATTCTGACTTGGGTACATCACTGGGTCCTGACTCTGACCAGGGTACAGTTCAATGGGTCCTGACTCTGACCAGAGTACAGACCACTGGGCAATGACTCTGACCGGTGTACAGATCGCTGGGTCCTGATTCTGACCAGGGTACAGTTCACTGGATCCGGACTCTGAATGGGGTACAGTTCACTGGGTCCTGACTCTGTTACGGGAACATTTCACTGGGTCCTGACTCTGATCTGGGTACATTCCCTGGCTCCTGACTCTGACCGGGGTACAGTTCATTGATTCCTGACTCTGACTGTGGTACAGTTCACTGGGTCCGGAATCTGACCAGGGTACAGTTCACTGGGTCCTGAACAATTCACTGGGTCCTGACTCTGACCAGGGTACAGATCACTGGACAATGACTCTGACCGGGGTACAGATCGCTTCGTCCTGACTCTGACCAGGGTACAGTTCAATGGGTGCTGACTCTGATCGGGGTACAGTTCACTGGGTCCTGATTCTGAATGGGGCACAGTTCACTGGGTCCTGACTCTGACCCGGGCACATGTCACTGGGTCCTGAATCTGACCGGGTTACAGTTCATTGATTCCTGACTCTGACCGGGGCACATTTCTCTGGGTCCTGACTCTGACCAGGGAACAATTCACTGGGTCCTGACTCTGATCGGGGTACAAATCACTGGGCAATGACTCAGACTGGGGTACAGATCGTTGGGGCCTGACTCTGACCAGGTTACAGTTCAATTTGTCCTGACTCTGACCGGGGTACAGTTCACTGCGTCCAGAATCTGACCGGAGTACACTTTCCTGGGTCCTGAATCTGACAGGGGTACAGTTCATTGCATCCTGAATCTGACCAGGGTAAAGTTCACTGGGTCCTGACTCAGACCGGGTAAACAGTTCACTGGGTCCTGACTCTGACCCGGGCACATCTCTGACCTGGGTACAGTTCATTGGGTCCTGACTCTGACCAGGGAACAATTCACTGGGTCCTGACTCTGACCAGGGTACAGATCACTGGGCAATGACTCTGACCAGGGTACAGATCGCTGGGTCGTGACTCTGACCAGGGCACAGTTCAATGGGTTGAGTCTGACCGGGGTACAGTTTGCTGGGTCCTGAATCTGACAGGGGTACAGTTCATTGCGACCTGAATCTGACCAGGGTAAAGTTCACTGGGTCCTGACTCTGACTGGGGTACAGTTCACTGGGTCCTGAATCTGACCAGGGTAAAGTTCACTGGGTCCATATTTGTCCGGGTAAACGGTTCACTGGGTCCTGACTCTGATCTGGGTACATTCACTGGGTCCTGACTCTGACCCGGATACAGTTCATTGATTCCTGACTCTGAACGGGGTACAGTTCACTGGGTCGTGAATCTGACCAGGGTACAGTTCATTGCGTCCTGACTCTGATCGGAGCACATTTCACTGGGTCCTGACTCTGACCAGGGTACAGTTCACAGGGCAATGAGTCTGACCAGGGTAAAGTTCACTGGGTCCTGACTCTGACCGGGGTACAGTTCACTGGGTCCTGAATCTGACCAGGGTACAGTTCATTGATTCCTGACTCTGACTGGGGTACAGTTCACTGGGTCCTGAATCTGACCGGAGTACAGTTCACTGGGTCCTGAATCTGACCAGGGTACAGTTCATTGATTCCTGACTCTGACCGGGGTACAGTTCACTGGGTCCTGACTTCGACCGGGGTACAGTTCACTGGGTCCTGACTCTGACAGGGGTACAGTTCATTGCGTCCTGAATCTGACCAGGGTAAAGTTCACTGGCTCCTGACTCTGACTGGGTAAACAGTTCACTGGGTCCAGAATCTGACCGGAGTACAGTTTGCTGGGTCCTATATCAGACAGGGGTACTGTTCATTGCATCCTGAATCTGACCGGGGTAAAGTTCACTGGGTCCGGACTCTGACTGGGTAAACAGTTCACTGGGTCCTGACCCTGAACGGGGTACAGTTGATTGGGTCCTGACTCTGATCGGGGCACAGTTCACTGGGTCCTGACTCTGACCCGGGCACATTTCACTGGGTCCTGACTCTGACCTGGGTAAACAGTTCACTGGGTCCAGACCGGAAGGGGATGCAGTTCATTGGGCCTTAACTCTGATCGTGGTTCAGTTGACTGGGTCCTGACTCTGACCGGGGTACAGTTCACTGCGTCCAGAATCTGACCGGAGTACACTTTCCTGGGTCCTGAATCTGACAGGGGTACAGTTCATTGCATCCTGAATCTGACCAGGGTAAAGTTCTCAGGGTCCTGACTCTGACCAGGGTAACGTTCACTGGGTCCTGACTCTGACCGGAGTACAGTTTGCTGGGTCCTGAATCTGACATGGCTACAGTTCATTGTGTCCTGAATCTGACCCGGGTCAATTTCACTGGGTCCTGACTCTGACCTGGGTAAACAGTTCACTGGGTCCGGACCCTGAATGGGGTACAGTTCACTGGGTCCTGATTCTGGATAGGGTACAGGTCACTGGGTCCTGACTCTGACCGGGGTATAGTTCACTGGGTCCTGAATCTGACCGGGTACAGTTCACTGGGTCCTGACTCTGACCCGGGCACTTTTCACTGGGTCCTGACTCTGACCAGTGTACAGATCACTGGGCAATGACTCTGACCAGGGTAGAGATCACTGGGTCCTGACTCTGACCAGGGTACAGTTCAAGGGGTCCTGACTCTGATCGGGGTACAGTTCACTCGGTCCTGATTCTGACTTGGGTACATCACTGGGTCCTGATTCTGACTTGGGTACATCACTGGGTCCTGACTCTGACCAGGGTACAGACCACTGGGCAATGACTCTGACCGGTGTACAGATCGCTGGGTCCTGATTCTGACCAGGGTACAGTTCACTGGATCCGGACTCTGAATGGGGTACAGTTCACTGGGTCCTGACTCTGTTACGGGAACATTTCACTGGGTCCTGACTCTGATCTGGGTACATTCCCTGGCTCCTGACTCTGACCGGGGTACAGTTCATTGATTCCTGACTCTGACTGTGGTACAGTTCACTGGGTCCGGAATCTGACCAGGGTACAGTTCACTGGGTCCTGAACAATTCACTGGGTCCTGACTCTGACCAGGGAACAGATCACTGGACAATGACTCTGACCGGGGTACAGATCGCTTCGTCCTGACTCTGACCAGGGTACAGTTCAATGGGTCCTGACTCTGATCGGGGTACAGTTCACTGGGTCCTGATTCTGAATGGGGCACAGTTCACTGGGTCCTGACTCTGACCCGGGCACATGTCACTGGGTCCTGAATCTGACCTGGGTACATTCACTGGGTCCTGACTCTGACCGGGTTACAGTTCATTGATTCCTGACTCTGACCGGGGCACATTTCTCTGGGTCCTGACTCTGACCAGGGAACAATTCACTGGGTCCTGACTCTGATCGGGGTACAAATCACTGGGCAATGACTCAGACTGGGGTACAGATCGTTGGGGCCTGACTCTGACCAGGTTACAGTTCAATTTGTCCTGACTCTGACCGGGGTACAGTTCATTGCATCCTGAATCTGACCAGGGTAAAGTTCACTGGGTCCTGACTCAGACCGGGTAAACAGTTCACTGGGTCCTGACTCTGACCCGGGCACATCTCTGACCTGGGTACAGTTCATTGGGTCCTGACTCTGACCAGGGAACAATTCACTGGGTCCTGACTCTGACCAGGGTACAGATCACTGGGCAATGACTCTGACCAGGGTACAGATCGCTGGGTCGTGACTCTGACCAGGGCACAGTTCAATGGGTTGAGTCTGACCGGGGTACAGTTTGCTGGGTCCTGAATCTGACAGGGGTACAGTTCATTGCGACCTGAATCTGACCAGGGTAAAGTTCACTGGGTCCATATTTGTCCGGGTAAACGGTTCACTGGGTCCTGACTCTGATCTGGGTACATTCACTGGGTCCTGACTCTGACCCGGATACAGTTCATTGATTCCTGACTCTGAACGGGGTACAGTTCACTGGGTCGTGAATCTGACCAGGGTACAGTTCATTGCGTCCTGACTCTGATCGGAGCACATTTCACTGGGTCCTGACTCTGACCAGGGTACAGTTCAATAGTCCTGACTCGGACCAGAGTACAGATCACAGGGCAATGAGTCTGACCAGGGTAAAGTTCACTGGGTCCTGACTCTGACCGGGGTACAGTTCACTGGGTCCTGAATCTGACCAGGGTACAGTTCATTGATTCCTGACTCTGACTGGGGTACAGTTCACTGGGTCCTGAATCTGACCGGAGTACAGTTCACTGGGTCCTGAATCTGACCAGGGTACAGTTCATTGATTCCTGACTCTGACCGGGGTACAGTTCACTGGGTCCTGACTTCGACCGGGGTACAGTTCACTGGGTCCTGACTCTGACAGGGGTACAGTTCATTGCGTCCTGAATCTGACCAGGGTAAAGTTCACTGGCTCCTGACTCTGACCGGGGTATAGTTCACTGGGTCCTGAATCTGACCGGGTACAGTTCACTGGGTCCTGACTCTGACCCGGGCACTTTTCACTGGGTCCTGACTCTGACCAGTGTACAGATCACTGGGCAATGACTCTGACCAGGGTAGAGATCACTGGGTCCTGACTCTGACCAGGGTACAGTTCAAGGGGTCCTGACTCTGATCGGGGTACAGTTCACTCGGTCCTGATTCTGACTTGGGTACATCACTGGGTCCTGACTCTGACCAGGGTACAGTTCAATGGGTCCTGACTCTGACCAGAGTACAGACCACTGGGCAATGACTCTGACCGGTGTACAGATCGCTGGGTCCTGATTCTGACCAGGGTACAGTTCACTGGATCCGGACTCTGAATGGGGTACAGTTCACTGGGTCCTGACTCTGTTACGGGAACATTTCACTGGGTCCTGACTCTGATCTGGGTACATTCCCTGGCTCCTGACTCTGACCGGGGTACAGTTCATTGATTCCTGACTCTGACTGTGGTACAGTTCACTGGGTCCGGAATCTGACCAGGGTACAGTTCACTGGGTCCTGAACAATTCACTGGGTCCTGACTCTGACCAGGGTACAGTTCAATGGGTCCTGACTCTGATCGGGGTACAGTTCACTGGGTCCTGATTCTGAATGGGGCACAGTTCACTGGGTCCTGACTCTGACCCGGGCACAGGTCACTGGGTCCTGACTCTGACCCGGGCACATGTCACTGGGTCCTGAATCTGACCTGGGTACATTCACTGGGTCCTGACTCTGACCGGGTTACAGTTCATTGATTCCTGACTCTGACCGGGACACATTTCTCTGGGTCCTGACTCTGACCAGGGAACAATTCACTGGGTCCTGACTCTGATCGGGGTACAAATCACTGGGCAATGACTCAGACTGGGGTACAGATCGTTGGGGCCTGACTCTGACCAGGGTACAGTTCAATTTGTCCTGACTCTGACTGGGGTACAGTTCACTGCGTCCAGAATCTGACCGGAGTACACTTTCCTGGGTCCTGAATCTGACAGGGGTACAGTTCATTGCATCCTGAATCTGACCAGGGTAAAGTTCACTGGGTCCTGACTCAGACCGGGTAAACAGTTCACTGGGTCCTGACTCTGACCCGGGCACATCTCTGACCTGGGTACATTTCACTGGGTCCTGACTCTGACCAGGGTACAGATCACTGGGCAATGACTCTGACCAGGGTACAGATCGCTGGGTCGTGACTCTGACCAGGGCACAGTTCAATGGGTTGAGTCTGACCGGGGTACAGTTTGCTGGGTCCTGAATCTGACAGGGGTACAGTTCATTGCGACCTGAATCTGACCAGGGTAAAGTTCACTGGGTCCTGACTCTGACCGGGTAAACAGTTCACTGGGTCGTGACTCAGAGCATGCTACTGTTCACTGGGTCCTGAGTCAGAATGGGGTACAGTTCACTGGGTCCTGACCCTGAACGGGGTACAGTTCAACGGTTCCTGACTCTGACCGGGGAACTGTTCACTGGGTCCAGAATCTGACCGGGGTACAGTTCATTGCGTCCTGAAACTGACCCGGGTAAAGTTCACTGGGTCCTGACTCTGAACGGGTAAACAGTTCAATGGGTGCTGAATCTGACTGGGGTACAGTTCACCGGCTCCTGACTCTGACAGGGGCACTTTTCACTGGGTCCTGACTCTGACCAGGGTACAGATCACTGGGCAATGACTCTGACCAGGGTAGAGATCGCTGGGTCCTGACTCTGACCAGGGTACAGTTCAAGGGGTCCTGACTCTGATCGGGGTACAGTTCACTCGGTCCTGATTCTGACTTGGGTACATCACTGGGTCCTGACTCTGACCAGGGAACAATTCACTGGGTCCTGACTCTGACCAGGGTACAAATCACTGGGCAATGATTCTGATCGGGGTACAGTTCATTGCGACCTGACTCTGACCGGGGTACAGTTTGCTGGGTCCTGAATCTGACAGGGGTGCAGTTCATTGTGTCCTGAATCTGACCAGAGTAAAGTTCACTGGGTCCTGACTCTGACCGGGAAAACAGTTCACTGGGTCCTGACTTCAACCAGGGTACAGATCACTGGGTCCAGAATCTGACCGGAGTACAGTTTGCTGGGTCCTGAATCTGACCGGAGTACAGTTCATTGCGTCCTGAATCTGACCGGGGTAAAGTTCACTGGGTCTGGACTCTGACCGGCTAAACAGTTGACTGGGTCCACACACTGACCGGGGTACAGTTCATTGCGTCCTGAATCTGACCGGGGTACAGTTCACTGGGTCTTGACTCTGACCAGGGTACAGTTCAATGGGTCCTGACTCTGACCAGAGTACAGATCACTGGGCAATGACTCTGACCGGTGTACTGATCGCTGGGTCCTGACTCTGACCAGGGTACAGTTCACTGGATCCGGACTCTGAATGGGGTACAGTTCACTGGGTCCTGACTCTGTTACGGGAACATTTCACTGGGTCCTGACTCTGATCTGGGTACATTCCCTGGCTCCTGACTCTGACCGGGGTACAGTTCACTGGGTCCTGAATCTGACCAGGGTACAGTTCATTGATTCCTGACTCTGACTGGGGTACAGTTCACTGGGTCCTGACTTCGACCGGGGTACAGTTCACTGGGTCCTGACTCTGACAGGGGTACAGTTCATTGCGTCCTGAATCTGACCAGGGTAAAGTTCACTGGCTCCTGACTCTGACCGGGAAAACAGTTCACTGGGTCCAGAATCTGACCGGAGTACAGTTTGCTGGGTCCTATATCAGACAGGGGTACTGTTCATTGCATCCTGAATCTGACCGGGGTAAAGTTCACTGGGTCCGGACTCTGACTGGGTAAACAGTTCACTGGGTCCTGACCCTGAACGGGGTACAGTTGATTGGGTCCTGACTCTGATCGGGGCACAGTTCACTGGGTCCTGACTGACCCGGGCACATTTCACTGGGTCCTGACTCTGACCTGGGTAAACAGTTCACTGGGTCCAGACCGGAAGGGGATGCAGTTCATTGGGCCTTAACTCTGATCGTGGTTCAGTTGACTGGGTCCTGACTCTGACCGGGGTACAGTTCACTGCGTCCAGAATCTGACCGGAGTACACTTTCCTGGGTCCTGAATCTGACAGGGGTACAGTTCATTGCATCCTGAATCTGACCAGGGTAAAGTTCTCAGGGTCCTGACTCTGACCAGGGTAACGTTCACTGGGTCCTGACTCTGACCGGAGTACAGTTTGCTGGGTCCTGAATCTGACAGGGGTACAGTTCATTGTGTCCTGAATCTGACCCGGGTCAATTTCACTGGGTCCTGACTCTGACCGAGTAAACAGTTCACTGGGTCCTGACTCTGAGCCGGGCACATTTCACTGGGTCCTGACTCTGACCTGGGTAAACAGTTCACTGGGTCCGGACCCTGAATGGGGTACAGTTCACTGGGTCCTGATTCTGGATAGGGTACAGGTCACTGGGTCCTGACTCTGACCGGGGTATAGTTCACTGGTTCCTGAATCTGACCGGGTACAGTTCACTGGGTCCTGACTCTGACCCGGGCACTTTTCACTGGGTCCTGACTCTGACCAGGGTACAAATCACTGGGCAATGATTCTGATCGGGGTACAGTTCATTGCGACCTGACTCTGACCGGGGTACAGTTTGCTGGGTCCTGAATCTGACAGGGGTACAGTTCATTGTGTCCTGAATCTGACCAGAGTAAAGTTCACTGGGTCCTGACTCTGACCGGGAAAACAGTTCACTGGGTCCTGACTCTGACCAGGGTACAGTTCACTTGGCCCTGACTTCAACCAGGGTACAGATCACTGGGTCCAGAATCTGACCGGAGTACAGTTTGCTGGGTCCTGAATCTGACCGGAGTACAGTTCATTGCGTCCTGAATCTGACCGGGGTAAAGTTCACTGGGTCTGGACTCTGACCGGCTAAACAGTTGACTGGGTCCACACACTGACCGGGGTACAGTTCATTGCGTCCTGAATCTGACCGGGGTACAGTTCACTGGGTCTTGACTCTGACCAGGGTACAGTTCAATGGGTCCTGACTCTGACCAGAGTACAGATCACTGGGCAATGACTCTGACCGGTGTACTGATCGCTGGGTCCTGACTCTGACCAGGGTACAGTTCACTGGATCCGGACTCTGAATGGGGTACAGTTCACTGGGTCCTGACTCTGTTACGGGAACATTTCACTGGGTCCTGACTCTGATCTGGGTACATTCCCTGGCTCCTGACTCTGACCGGGGTACAGTTCACTGGGTCCTGAATCTGACCAGGGTACAGTTCATTGATTCCTGACTCTGACTGGGGTACAGTTCACTGGGTCCTGAATCTGACCGGAGTACAGTTCACTGGGTCCTGAATCTGACCAGGGTACAGTTCATTGATTCCTGACTCTGACTGGGGTACAGTTCACTGGGTCCTGACTTCGACCGGGGTACAGTTCACTGGGTCCTGACTCTGACAGGGGTACAGTTCATTGCGTCCTGAATCTGACCAGGGTAAAGTTCACTGGCTCCTGACTCTGACCGGGAAAACAGTTCACTGGGTCCAGAATCTGACCGGAGTACAGTTTGCTGGGTCCTATATCAGACAGGGGTACTGTTCATTGCATCCTGAATCTGACCGGGGTAAAGTTCACTGGGTCCGGACTCTGACTGGGTAAACAGTTCACTGGGTCCTGACCCTGAACAGGGTACAGTTGATTGGGTCCTGACTCTGATCGGGGCACAGTTCACTGGGTCCTGACTGACCCGGGCACATTTCACTGGGTCCTGACTCTGACCTGGGTAAACAGTTCACTGGGTCCAGACCGGAAGGGGATGCAGTTCATTGGGCCTTAACTCTGATCGTGGTTCAGTTGACTGGGTCCTGACTCTGACCGGGGTACAGTTCACTGCGTCCAGAATCTGACCGGAGTACACTTTCCTGGGTCCTGAATCTGACAGGGGTACAGTTCATTGCATCCTGAATCTGACCAGGGTAAAGTTCTCAGGGTCCTGACTCTGACCAGGGTAACGTTCACTGGGTCCTGACTCTGACCGGAGTACAGTTTGCTGGGTCCTGAATCTGACAGGGGTACAGTTCATTGTGTCCTGAATCTGACCCGGGTCAATTTCACTGGGTCCTGACTCTGACCGAGTAAACAGTTCACTGGGTCCTGACTCTGAGCCGGGCACATTTCACTGGGTCCTGACTCTGACCTGGGTAAACAGTTCACTGGGTCCGGACCCTGAATGGGGTACAGTTCACTGGGTCCTGATTCTGGATAGGGTACAGGTCACTGGGTCCTGACTCTGACCGGGGTATAGTTCACTGGGTCCTGAATCTGACCGGGTACAGTTCACTGGGTCCTGACTCTGTCCCGGGCACTTTTCACTGGGTCCTGACTCTGACCAGGGTACAGATCACTGGGCAATGACTCTGACCAGGGTAGAGATCGCTGGATCCTGACTCTGACCAGGGTACAGTTCAAGGGGTCCTGACTCTGATCGGGGTACAGTTCACTCGGTCCTGATTCTGACTTGGGTACATCACTGGGTCCTGACTCTGACCAGGGTACAGACCACTGGGCAATGACTCTGACCGGTGTACAGATCGCTGGGTCCTGATTCTGACCAGGGTACAGTTCACTGGATCCGGACTCTGAATGGGGTACAGTTCACTGGGTCCTGACTCTGTTACGGGAACATTTCACTGGGTCCTGACTCTGATCTGGGTACATTCCCTGGCTCCTGACTCTGACCGGGGTACAGTTCATTGATTCCTGACTCTGACTGTGGTACAGTTCACTGGGTCCGGAATCTGACCAGGGTACAGTTCACTGGGTCCTGAACAATTCACTGGGTCCTGACTCTGACCAGGGTACAGATCACTGGACAATGACTCTGACCGGGGTACAGATCGCTTCTTCCTGACTCTGACCAGGGTACAGTTCAATGGGTCCTGACTCTGATCGGGGTACAGTTCACTGGGTCCTGATTCTGAATGGGGCACAGTTCACTGGGTCCTGACTCTGACCCGGGCACATGTCACTGGGTCCTGAATCTGACCTGGGTACATTCACTGGGTCCTGACTCTGACCGGGTTACAGTTCACTGGGTCCAGAATCTGACCGGAGTACAGTTTGCTGGGTCCTATATCAGACAGGGGTACTGTTCATTGCATCCTGAATCTGACCGGGGTAAAGTTCACTGGGTCCGGACTCTGACTGGGTAAACAGTTCACTGGGTCCTGACCCTGAACGGGGTACAGTTGATTGGGTCCTGACTCTGATCGGGGCACAGTTCACTGGGTCCTGACTCTGACCCGGGCACATTTCACTGGGTCCTGACTCTGACCTGGGTAAACAGTTCACTGGGTCCAGACCGGAAGGGGATGCAGTTCATTGGGCCTTAACTCTGATCGTGGTTCAGTTGACTGGGTCCTGACTCTGACCGGGGTACAGTTCACTGCGTCCAGAATCTGACCGGAGTACACTTTCCTGGGTCCTGAATCTGACAGGGGTACAGTTCATTGCATCCTGAATCTGACCAGGGTAAAGTTCTCAGGGTCCTGACTCTGACCAGGGTAACGTTCACTGGGTCCTGACTCTGACCGGAGTACAGTTTGCTGGGTCCTGAATCTGACAGGGGTACAGTTCATTGTGTCCTGAATCTGACCCGGGTCAATTTCACTGGGTCCTGACTCTGACCGAGTAAACAGTTCACTGGGTCCTGACTCTGAGCCGGGCACATTTCACTGGGTCCTGACTCTGACCTGGGTAAACAGTTCACTGGGTCCGGACCCTGAATGGGGTACAGTTCACTGGGTCCTGATTCTGGATAGGGTACAGGTCACTGGGTCCTGACTCTGACCGGGGTATAGTTCACTGGGTCCTGAATCTGACCGGGTACAGTTCACTGGGTCCTGACTCTGACCCGGGCACTTTTCACTGGGTCCTGACTCTGACCAGGGTACAGATCACTGGGCAATGACTCTGACCAGGGTAGAGATCGCTGGATCCTGACTCTGACCAGGGTACAGTTCAAGGGGTCCTGACTCTGATCGGGGTACAGTTCACTCGGTCCTGATTCTGACTTGGGTACATCACTGGGTCCTGACTCTGACCAGGGTACAGTTCAATGGGTCCTGACTCTGACCAGAGTACAGACCACTGGGCAATGACTCTGACCGGTGTACAGATCGCTGGGTCCTGATTCTGACCAGGGTACAGTTCACTGGATCCGGACTCTGAATGGGGTACAGTTCACTGGGTCCTGACTCTGTTACGGGAACATTTCACTGGGTCCTGACTCTGATCTGGGTACATTCCCTGGCTCCTGACTCTGACCGGGGTACCGTTCATTGATTCCTGACTCTGACTGTGGTACAGTTCACTGGGTCCGGAATCTGACCAGGGTACAGTTCACTGGGTCCTGAACAATTCACTGGGTCCTGACTCTGACCAGGGTACAGTTCAATGGGTCCTGACTCTGATCGGGGTACAGTTCACTGGGTCCTGATTCTGAATGGGGCACAGTTCACTGGGTCCTGACTCTGACCCGGGCACAGGTCACTGGGTCCTGACTCTGACCCGGGCACATGTCACTGGGTCCTGAATCTGACCTGGGTACATTCACTGGGTCCTGACTCTGACCGGGTTACAGTTCATTGATTCCTGACTCTGACCGGGACACATTTCTCTGGGTCCTGACTCTGACCAGGGAACAATTCACTGGGTCCTGACTCTGATCGGGGTACAAATCACTGGGCAATGACTCAGACTGGGGTACAGATCGTTGGGGCCTGACTCTGACCAGGGTACAGTTCAATTTGTCCTGACTCTGACCGGGGTACAGTTCACTGCGTCCAGAATCTGACCGGAGTACACTTTCCTGGGTCCTGAATCTGACAGGGGTACAGTTCATTGCATCCTGAATCTGACCAGGGTAAAGTTCACTGGGTCCTGACTCAGACCGGGTAAACAGTTCACTGGGTCCTGACTCTGACCCGGGCACATCTCTGACCTGGGTACATTTCACTGGGTCCTGACTCTGACCAGGGTACAGATCACTGGGCAATGACTCTGACCAGGGTACAGATCGCTGGGTCGTGACTCTGACCAGGGCACAGTTCAATGGGTTGAGTCTGACCGGGGTACAGTTTGCTGGGTCCTGAATCTGACAGGGGTACAGTTCATTGCGACCTGAATCTGACCAGGGTAAAGTTCACTGGGTCCTGACTCTGACCGGGTAAACAGTTCACTGGGTCGTGACTCAGAGCATGCTACTGTTCACTGGGTCCTGAGTCAGAATGGGGTACAGTTCACTGGGTCCTGACCCTGAACGGGGTACAGTTCAAGGGTTCCTGACTCTGACCGGGGAACTGTTCACTGGGTCCAGAATCTGAAAGGAGAACAGGTTTCTGGGTCCTGAATCTGACCGGGGTCCAGTTCATTGCGTCCTGAAACTGACCCAGGTAAAGTTCACTGGGTCCTGACTCTGACCGGGTAAACAGTTCAATGGGTGCTGAATCTGACCGGGGTACAGTTCACCGGCTCCTGACTCTGACAGGGGAACAATTCACTGGGTCCTGACTCTGACCAGGGTACAGATCACTGGGCAATGACTCTGACCTGGGTAAACAGTTCACTGGGTCCGGACCAGAACGGGGTACAGTTCATTGGGTCTTAACTCTGATCGGGATACAGTTGACTGAGGTCCTGATTCTGACAGGGGTACAGTTCATTGCGTCCTGAATCTGACCAGGGCAAAGTTCACTGGGTCCTGACTCTGACCGAGGTACAGATCACTGGTCCGGACTTCGAACAGGGTACACTTCATTGGGTCCTGTCTCCGACCAGGGTACAGTTCACTGTGTCCTGACTCTGACCAGGGTACAGTTCGCTGGGTTCTGAGTCTGACCAGGGCACAGATCACTAGGCCCTAAGTCTAACCGGGGTACAGTTCACCGGGTCCGGACTCTGACCAGGGTACAGTTCATTGGGTCCTGACTCTGGCCGGGGTACAGTTCACTGAGTCCTGACTCTGACCTGGGTAAACAGTTCACTGGGTCCGGACCCTGACCTGGGTACAGTTCATTGGATCTTGACTCTGATCAGGGTACAGTTCACTGGGTCCTGATTCTGGATAGGCTACAGTTCACTGGGTCCTGACTCTGACCTGGATACATTCACTGGTCCTGACTCTGACTGGGGTACAGTGCATTGATTCCTGACTCTGACCGGGGTAGAGTTCACTGGGTCCTGACTCTGACCGGGGCGCATTTCACTAGATCCTGACTCTAACCAGGGAACAATTCACTGGGTCCTGACTCTGACCAGGGTACAAATCACTGGGCAATAACTGATCGGGTTACAGCTCGCTGAGTCCTGAGTCTGACCAGGGTACAGTTCAATGGATCCTGACTCTGACCGGGGTACAGTTCACTGGGTCCTGAATCTGACCGGGGTACAGTTTGCTGGGTCCTGACACTGACAGGGGTACAGTTCACTGCGACCTGACTCTGACCGGGCAAACAGTTCACTGGGTCGTGACTCAGAGCATGGTACTGTTCATTGGGTCCTGACCCTGAATGGGGTACAGTTCAAGGGGTCCTGACTCTGACCGGGGTACTGTTCACTAGGTCCAGAATCTGACCGGAGTACAGTTTTCTGGGTCCTGAATCTGACCAGGGTACAGTTCATTGCGTCCTGAATCTGACCCGGGTAAATTTCACTGGCTCCTAACTCTGACCGGGTAAACGGTTCACTGGGTCCTGACTCTGACCGGGGTACAATTCATTGATTCCTGCCTCTGACTGGGGTAAAGTTCACTGGTTCCTGACTCTGACCGGGAAAACAGTTCACTGGGTCCTGACTCTGACAGGGATACAGTTCACTGGGTCCTGACACTGACTTGGATACATTCACTGGGTCCTGACTCTGACCGGGGTAGAGTTCACTGGGTCCTGACTCTGACCCGGGCGCATTTCACTAGATCCGGACTCTAACCAGGGAACAATTCACTGGGTCCTGACGCTGACCAGGGTACAAATCACTGGGCAATAACTGATCGGGGTACAGATCGCTGGATCCTGACTCTGACCGGGGTACAGTTCATTGCGACCTGACTCTGACCGGGTAAACAGTTCACTGGGTCGTGACTCAGAGCATGGTACTGTTCCCTGGGTCCTGAGTCAGAATGGGGTACAGTTCACTGGGTCCTGACCCTGAACGGGGTACAGTTCAAGGGGTCCTGACTGTGACCGGGGTACTGTTCACTGGGTCTAGAATCTGACCGGAGTACAGTTTTCTGGGTCCTGAATCTGACCAGGGTACAGTTCATTGCCTCCTGAATCTGACCGGGGTAAAGTTCACTGCGTCCTAACTCTGACCGGGTAAACAGTTCACTGGGTCCAGAATCTGACCCGAGTACAAGTTTGCTGGGTCCTGAATCTGACAGGGGTACAGTTCATTGCGTCCTGAATCTGACCCGGATAAAGTTCACTGGGTCCTGATTTTGACCGGGTAAACAGTTCACTGGGTCCTGACTCTGACCTGGGTAAACAGTTAACTGGGTCCAGACCGGAAGGGGATGCAGTTCATTGGGCCTTAACTCTGATCGTGGTTCAGTTGACTGGGTCCTGATTCTGACCGGGGTACAGTTCACTGGGTCCTGACTCTGACCGGGGTACAGTTCGCTGGATCCTGACCATGACCGGGGTACATATCGCTGGATGCTGACTCTGACCAAGGTACAGTTCATTGGCTCCTGACTCTGACCTGGATAAACAGTTCATTGGGTACGGACGCTGAACGGGGTACAGTTCATTGGGTCTTGACTATGATCGGGGTACAGTTCACTGGGTCCTGACTCTGACCTGGATACATTCACTGGGTCCTGACTCTGACCCGGGCACATTTCACTGGCTTCTGACTCTGACCAGGGTGCAGTTCATTGCGTCCTGAATCTGACCAGGGTAAAGTTCACTGGTTCCTGACTCTTATCGGGGTACAGTTCACCGGCACCTGACTCTGACAGGGGTACAGTTCACTTGGTCCTGACTCTGACCAGAGTACAGATCACTAGGCAATGACTCTGACCAGGGTACAGTTCACTGGGTCCAGAATCTGACTGGAGTACAGTTTGCTGGGTCCTGAATCTGACAGGGGTACAGTCCACTTGGTCCTGACTCTGACCAGTGTAAAGTTCACTAGCTCCTGACTCTGACCGGGTAAACAGTTCACTGTGTCCTGATTCTGACCCGGGCACATTTCACTGGGTCCTGACTCTGTTCGGGGTACAGTTCACTGTACGTGACTCTGACCTGGGTACATTTCACTAGGTAGTGACTCCGACCAGGAAACAATTCACTGGGTCCTGACTCTGACCAGGGTACAGTTCACTGGATCCTGACCATGACCGGGGTACATATCGCTGGATGCTGACTCTGACCAAGGTACAGTTCATTGGCTCCTGACTCTGACCTGGATAAACAGTTCACTGGGTACGGACGCTGAACGGGGTACAGTTCATTGGGTCTTGACTCTGATCGGGGTACAGTTCACTGGGTCCTGATTCTGGATGGGGTACAGTTCATTGGGTCTTGACTCTGACCTGGATACATTCACTGGGTCCTGACTCTGACCCGGGCGCATTTCACTCGATCCTGACTCAACCAGGGAACAAATCACTGGGTTCTGAATCTGACCAGAGTGCAGTTCATTGCGTCCTGAATCTGACCAGGGTAAAGTTCACTGGGTCCTGACTCTGATCGGGGTACAGTTCACTGGCTCCTGACTCTGACCCGGGCACATTTCACTGGGTCCTGACTCTGACCAGGGAACAATTCACTGCGTCCAGACTCTGACCAGGGTACAGATCACTGGGCAATGACTCTGATCGAGGAACAGATCGCTGGGTCCTGAATCTGACTGGGGTACAGTTCACGGGGTCCTGAATCTGACCGGGTAAACAGTTCACTGGGTCCTGAATCTGACCGGAGTACAGTTTCCTGGGTCCTGAATCTGACTGGGGTACAGTTCATTGCGTCCTGATTCTGGGTGGGGTGCAGTTCACTGGGTCCTGACTCTGACTGGGGTATAGTTCATTGATTCCTGACTCTGACCGGGGTAGAGTTTACTGGGTCCTGAATCTGACCGGGGTACAGTTCACTGGGTCCTGACTCTGACCCGTGCGCATTTCACTAGATCCTGACACTAACCAGGGAACAATTCACTGGGTCCTGACTCTGACCAGGGTACAGTTCACTGGGTCCTGATTCTAACCAGGGTACAATTCACTGGGTCCTGACTCTGACTCGGGCACATTTCACTGGGTCCTGACTCTGACCTGGGTAAACAGTTCACTCGGTCCGGACCGGAAGGGGATACAGTTCATTGGGTCTTAACTCTGATCGGGGTTCAGTTGACTGGGTCCTGATTCTGACAGGTGTACAGTTCATTGCGTCCTGAATCTGACCAGGGTAAATTTCACCGGGTCCGGACTTCGAACAGGGTACACTTCACTGGGTCCTGTCTCTGACCAGGGTACAGTTCACTGGGTCCTGACTCTGACTGGATACATTCACTGCGTCCTGACTCTGACCGGGGTAGAGTTCACTAGGTAGTGACTCCGACCAGGGAACAATTCACTGGGTCCTGAATCTGACCAGGGTACAGTTCAATGTGTCCTGACTCTGACCAGGGTACAGTTCACTGGGTCCTGAATCTGACGGGAGTACTGTTTGCTGGGTCCTGAATCTGACAGGGGTACAGTTCATTGCGTCCTGTCTCTGACCAGGGTACAGTTCACTGTGTCGTGACTCTGACCGGGGTACAGTTCGCTGGGTTCTGAGTCTGACCAGGGTACAGATCACTAGGCCCTAACTCTAACCGGGGTACAGTTCGCCGGGTCCTGACTCTGACCGGGGTACAGTTCATTGGGTCCTGACTCTGACCGGGTAAACAGTTCACTGGGGGCAGAATCTGACTGGAGTACAGTTTCCTGGGTTCTGAATCTGACAGGGGTACAGTTCATTGCATCCTGAATTTGACCAGGGTAAAGTTCACTGGCTCCTGACTCTGACCGGTAAACAGTTCACTGGGTTCTGACTCTGACCCGGGCACGTTTCACTGGGTCCTGACTCTGACCCGGGTACATTTCACTGGGTCCTGACTCTGACCGGGGTACAGTTTGCTGGGTCCTGAAACTGACAGGGGTACAGTTCATTGCGACCTGACTCTGACCGGGTAAACAGTTCTCTGGGTCATGACTCAGAGCATGCTACTGTTCACTGGGTCCTGAGTCAGAATGGGGTACAGTTCACTGGGTCCTGACCCTGAACGGGGTACAGTTCAAGGGGTCCTGACCTTGACCGGGGTACAGTTCACTGGGTCCTGACTCTGACCGGGGTACAGTTCACTGGGTCCTGACTCTGACCTGGATCCATTCACTGGGTCCTGACTCTGACCCGGGCGCATTTCGCTAGATCCTGACTCTAACCAGGGAACAATTCACTGGGTCCTGACTCTGACCAGGGAAGAAATCACTGGGCAATAACTGATTGGGGTACAGATCGCTGGATCCTGACTCTGACCGGGGTACAGTTCCCTGGGTCCTGAAACTGACAGGGGTACAGTTCATTGCGACCTGACTCTGACCGGGTAAACAGTTCAGTGGGTCGTGACTCAGAGCATGGTACTGTTCACTGGGTCCTGAGTCAGAATGGGGTACAGTTCACTGGGTCCTGACCCTGAACGGGGTACAGTTCAAGGGGTCCTGACTCTGACCGGGATACTGTTCACTGGGTCCAGAATCTGACCAGGGTACAGTTCATTGCGTCCTGAATCTGACCCGGGCACATTTCACTGGGTCCTGACTCTGACCTGGGTAAACAATTCACTGGGTCCGCACCGGAAGGGGATACAGTTCATTGGGTCTTAACTCTGATCGGGGTTCAGTTGACTGGGTCCTGTTTCTGACAGGGGTACAGTTCATTGTGTCCTGAATCTGACCAGGGTAAATTTCACTGGGTCCGGACTTCGAACAGGGTACAGTTCACTGGGTTCTGACTCTGACCGGGGTACAGTTCGCTGGGTTCTGAGTCTGACCATATTACAGATCACTAGGCCCTAACTCTAACCGGGGTACAGTTCACTGGGTCCTGACTCTGACCAGGGTACAGTTCACTGGATCCTGACCATGACCCGGGTACAGATCGCGGCATGCTGACTCTGACCAGGGTACAGTTCATTGGGTCCTGACTCTGACCGGGTAAACAGTTCACTGGGTCCAGAATCTGACCGTAGTACCGTTTCCTGGGTCCTGAATCTGACAGGGGTACAGTACATTGCTTCCTGAATCTGACCGGGGTGCAGTTCACTGGGTCCTGACTCTGACCTGGATAAACAGTTCACTGGGTCCGGACGCTGAACGAGGTACAGTTCATTGGGTCTTGACTCTGATCGGGGTACAGTTCACTGGGTCCTGATTCTGGATGGGGTACAGTTCACTGCGTCCTGACTCTGACCCGGGCGCATTTCACTAGATCTTGACTCTAACCAGGGAACAATTCACTGGGTTCTGACTCTGACCAGGGTTCAGTTCATTGCGTCCTGAATCTGACCAGGGTTCAGTTCAATGGGTCCTGACTCTGACAGGGGTACAGTTCATTGTGTCCTGAATCTGACCCGGGTAAAGTTCACTGGGTCCTGACTCTGACTGGGGTACAGTTGACTGGTTCCAGAATCTGACCGGGGTACAGTTTGCTGGGTCCTGAAACTGACAGGGGTACAGTTCACTGGGTCGTGACTCAGAGCATGGTACTGTTCACTGGGTCCTGAGTCAGAATCGGGTACTGTTCACGGGTTCCTGACTCTGACCGGGGTACAGTTTTCTGGGTCCTGACTCTGACCAGGGTACAGTTCATTGCGTCCTGAATCTGACCCGGGTAAAGTTCACTGGGTCCTAACTCTGACCGGGTAAACGGTTCACTGGGTCCTGACTCTGATCTGGGTACATTCACTGGGTCCTGACTCTGACCGGGGTACAGTTCATTGATTCCTGACTCTGACCGGGGTAAAGTTCACTGGTTCCTGACTCTGACCGGGGTACAGTTCACTGGGTCCTGAATCTGACCAGGGTACAGTTCATAGATTCCTTACGCTGACCGGGGTACAGTTCACTATGTCCTGACCCTGACCTGGGTACATTCACCGGGTCCTGATGCAGACCAGGGTACATTTCACTGGGTCCTGACTCTGACCGGGGTACAGTTCATTGATTCCTGACTCTGACCGGGGTAAAGTTCACTGGTTCCTGACTCTGACCGGGAAAACAGTTCACTGGGTCCAGAATCTGACCAGAGTACAGTTTGCTGGGTCCTGAATCTGACAGGGGTACAGTTCATAACGTCCTGAATCTGACCCGGGTAAACAGTTCACTGGGTCCTGACTCTGACTCGGGCACATTTCACTGAGTCCTGACTCTGACCTGGGTAAACAATTCACTGGGTCCGGACCGGAAGGGGATACAGTTCATTGGGTCTTAACTCTGATCGGGGTTCAGTTGACTGGGTCCTGATTCTGACAGGGGTACAGTTCATTGCATCCTGAATCTGACAGGGATACAGTTCACTGGGTCTTGACACTGACCCGGGCGCATTTCACTAGATCCTGACTCTAACCAGGGAACAATTCACTGGGTCCTGACTCTGACCAGGGTACAGTTCACTGGGTCCTGACTCTGTTTGGGGCACAGTTCACTGTACGTGACTCTGACCTGGGTACATTTCACTAGGTAGTGACTCGGACCAGGGAACAATTCACTGGGTCCTGATACTGACCAGGGTACAAATCACTGGACAATGACTCTGATCGGGGTACAGATCGATGGGTCCTGACTCTGACCAGGGTACAGTTCAATGGGTCCTGACTCTGACCGGGGTACAGTTCACTGGGTCCAGAATCTGAACGGAGTACAGTTTGCTGGGTCCTAAATCTGACAGGGGTACAGTTCATTGCATCCTGAATCTGACCAGGGTAAAGATCACTGGGTCCTGACACTGACCGGGGTACAGTTGACTGGGTCCTGAAACTGACCGGGTAAATAGTTCACTGGGTCGTGACTCAGAGCATGGTACTGTTCACTGGGTCCTGAGTCAGAATGGGGTACTGTTCACGGGGGTCCTGACCATAAACGGGATACAGTTCAAGGGTTCCTGACTCTGACCGGTGTACAGTTTTCTGGGTCCTGAATCTGACCAGGGTACAGTTCATTGCGTCCTGAATCTGACCCGGGTAAAGTTCACTGGGTCCTAACTCTGACCGGGTAAACGGTTCACTGGGTCCTGACTCTGACCGGGGTACAGTTCATTGATTCCTGACTCTGACCAGGGTAAAGTTCACTGGTTCCTGACTCTGACCGGGTAAACAGTTCACTGGGTCCAGAATCTGACCAGAGTACAGTTTGCTGGGTCCTGAATCTGACAGGGTTACAGTTCATTACGTCCTGAATCTGACCCGGGTAAACAGTTCACTGGGTCCTGACTCTGACTCGGGCACATTTCACTGAGTCCTGACTCTGACCTGGGTAAACAGTTCACTGGGTCCGGACCGGAAGGGGATACAGTTCATTGGGTCTTAACTCTGATTGGGGTTCAGTTGACTGGGTCCTGATTCTGACAGGGGTACAGTTCATTGCGTCCTGAATCTGACCAGGGTAAATTTCACCAGGTCCGGACTTCGAACAGGGTACACTTCACTGGGTCCTGTCTCTGACCAGGGTACAGTTCACTGGGTCCTGACTCTGACTGGGTAAACAGTTCACTATGTCCTGAATCTGGCCTGGGTAAAGTTCACTGGGTCTTGACTCTGAACGGGGTACATTTCACTGGGTCAGGATTCTGACCAGGATACATTTCACTGGGTCCTGACTCTGATCAGGGAACATTTCACTGGGTTCTGACTCTGACCAGGGTCCAGTTCACTGGCTCTTGCCTAAGACCGGGGTACAGTTCACTGGGTCCAGAATCTGACCGGAGTACAGTTTGCTGGGTCCTGAATCTGACCGGAGTACAGTTTGCTGGGTCCTGAATCTGACAGGGGTACAGTTCATTGCGTCCTGAATCTGACCCGGGCACATTTCGCTAGATCCTGACTCTAACCAGGGAACAATTCACTGGGTCCTGACTCTGACCAGGGAAGAAATCACTGGGCAATAACTGATTGGGGTACAGATCGCTGGATCCTGACCATGACCGGGGTACATATCGCTGGATGCTGACTCTGACCAAGGTACAGTTCATTGGCTCCTGACTCTGACCTGGATAAACAGTTCACTGGGTACGGACGCTGAACGGGGTACAGTTCATTGGGTCTTGACTCTGATCGGGGTACAGTTCACTGGGTCCTGATTCTGGATGGGGTACAGTTCATTGGGTCTTGACTCTGACCTGGATACATTCACTGGGTCCTGACTCTGACCCGGGCGCATTTCACTCGATCCTGACTCAACCAGGGAACAAATCACTGGGTTCTGAATCTGACCAGAGTGCAGTTCATTGCGTCCTGAATCTGACCAGGGTAAAGTTCACTGGGTCCTGACTCTGATCGGGGTACAGTTCACTGGCTCCTGACTCTGACCCGGGCACATTTCACTGGGTCCTGACTCTGACCAGGGAACAATTCACTGCGTCCAGACTCTGACCAGGGTACAGATCACTGGGCAATGACTCTGATCGAGGAACAGATCGCTGGGTCCTGAATCTGACTGGGGTACAGTTCACGGGGTCCTGAATCTGACCGGGTAAACAGTTCACTGGGTCCTGAATCTGACCGGAGTACAGTTTCCTGGGTCCTGAATCTGACTGGGGTACAGTTCATTGCGTCCTGATTCTGGGTGGGGTGCAGTTCACTGGGTCCTGACTCTGACTGGGGTATAGTTCATTGATTCCTGACTCTGACCGGGGTAGAGTTTACTGGGTCCTGAATCTGACCGGGGTACAGTTCACTGGGTCCTGACTCTGACCCGTGCGCATTTCACTAGATCCTGACACTAACCAGGGAACAATTCACTGGGTCCTGACTCTGACCAGGGTACAGTTCACTGGGTCCTGATTCTAACCAGGGTACAATTCACTGGGTCCTGACTCTGACTCGGGCACATTTCACTGGGTCCTGATTCTAACCAGGGTACAGTTCACTGGGTCCTGATTCTAACCAGGGTACAATTCACTGGGTCCTGACTCTGACCTGGGTAAACAGTTCACTCGGTCCGGACCGGAAGGGGATACAGTTCATTGGGTCTTAACTCTGATCGGGGTTCAGTTGACTGGGTCCTGATTCTGACAGGTGTACAGTTCATTGCGTCCTGAATCTGACCAGGGTAAATTTCACCGGGTCCGGACTTCGAACAGGGTACACTTCACTGGGTCCTGTCTCTGACCAGGGTACAGTTCACTGGGTCCTGACTCTGACTGGATACATTCACTGCGTCCTGACTCTGACCGGGGTAGAGTTCACTAGGTAGTGACTCCGACCAGGGAACAATTCACTGGGTCCTGAATCTGACCAGGGTACAGTTCAATGTGTCCTGACTCTGACCAGGGTACAGTTCACTGGGTCCTGAATCTGACGGGAGTACTGTTTGCTGGGTCCTGAATCTGACAGGGGTACAGTTCATTGCGTCCTGTCTCTGACCAGGGTACAGTTCACTGTGTCGTGACTCTGACCGGGGTACAGTTCGCTGGGTTCTGAGTCTGACCAGGGTACAGATCACTAGGCCCTAACTCTAACCGGGGTACAGTTCGCCGGGTCCTGACTCTGACCGGGGTACAGTTCATTGGGTCCTGACTCTGACCGGGTAAACAGTTCACTGGGGGCAGAATCTGACTGGAGTACAGTTTCCTGGGTTCTGAATCTGACAGGGGTACAGTTCATTGCATCCTGAATTTGACCAGGGTAAAGTTCACTGGCTCCTGACTCTGACCGGTAAACAGTTCACTGGGTTCTGACTCTGACCCGGGCACGTTTCACTGGGTCCTGACTCTGACCCGGGTACATTTCACTGGGTCCTGACTCTGACCGGGGTACAGTTTGCTGGGTCCTGAAACTGACAGGGGTACAGTTCATTGCGACCTGACTCTGACCGGGTAAACAGTTCTCTGGGTCATGACTCAGAGCATGCTACTGTTCACTGGGTCCTGAGTCAGAATGGGGTACAGTTCACTGGGTCCTGACCCTGAACGGGGTACAGTTCAAGGGGTCCTGACCTTGACCGGGGTACAGTTCACTGGGTCCTGACTCTGACCGGGGTACAGTTCACTGGGTCCTGACTCTGACCTGGATCCATTCACTGGGTCCTGACTCTGACCCGGGCGCATTTCGCTAGATCCTGACTCTAACCAGGGAACAATTCACTGGGTCCTGACTCTGACCAGGGAAGAAATCACTGGGCAATAACTGATTGGGGTACAGATCGCTGGATCCTGACTCTGACCGGGGTACAGTTCCCTGGGTCCTGAAACTGACAGGGGTACAGTTCATTGCGACCTGACTCTGACCGGGTAAACAGTTCAGTGGGTCGTGACTCAGAGCATGGTACTGTTCACTGGGTCCTGAGTCAGAATGGGGTACAGTTCACTGGGTCCTGACCCTGAACGGGGTACAGTTCAAGGGGTCCTGACTCTGACCGGGATACTGTTCACTGGGTCCAGAATCTGACCAGGGTACAGTTCATTGCGTCCTGAATCTGACCCGGGCACATTTCACTGGGTCCTGACTCTGACCTGGGTAAACAATTCACTGGGTCCGCACCGGAAGGGGATACAGTTCATTGGGTCTTAACTCTGATCGGGGTTCAGTTGACTGGGTCCTGTTTCTGACAGGGGTACAGTTCATTGTGTCCTGAATCTGACCAGGGTAAATTTCACTGGGTCCGGACTTCGAACAGGGTACAGTTCACTGGGTTCTGACTCTGACCGGGGTACAGTTCGCTGGGTTCTGAGTCTGACCAGGGTACAGATCACTAGGCCCTAACTCTAACCGGGGTACAGTTCACTGGGTCCTGACTCTGACCAGGGTACAGTTCACTGGATCCTGACCATGACCCGGGTACAGATCGCGGCATGCTGACTCTGACCAGGGTACAGTTCATTGGGTCCTGACTCTGACCGGGTAAACAGTTCACTGGGTCCAGAATCTGACCGTAGTACCGTTTCCTGGGTCCTGAATCTGACAGGGGTACAGTACATTGCTTCCTGAATCTGACCGGGGTGCAGTTCACTGGGTCCTGACTCTGACCTGGATAAACAGTTCACTGGGTCCGGACGCTGAACGAGGTACAGTTCATTGGGTCTTGACTCTGATCGGGGTACAGTTCACTGGGTCCTGATTCTGGATGGGGTACAGTTCACTGCGTCCTGACTCTGACCCGGGCGCATTTCACTAGATCTTGACTCTAACCAGGGAACAATTCACTGGGTTCTGACTCTGACCAGGGTTCAGTTCATTGCGTCCTGAATCTGACCAGGGTTCAGTTCAATGGGTCCTGACTCTGACAGGGGTACAGTTCATTGTGTCCTGAATCTGACCCGGGTAAAGTTCACTGGGTCCTGACTCTGACTGGGGTACAGTTGACTGGTTCCAGAATCTGACCGGGGTACAGTTTGCTGGGTCCTGAAACTGACAGGGGTACAGTTCACTGGGTCGTGACTCAGAGCATGGTACTGTTCACTGGGTCCTGAGTCAGAATCGGGTACTGTTCACGGGTTCCTGACTCTGACCGGGGTACAGTTTTCTGGGTCCTGACTCTGACCAGGGTACAGTTCATTGCGTCCTGAATCTGACCCGGGTAAAGTTCACTGGGTCCTAACTCTGACCGGGTAAACGGTTCACTGGGTCCTGACTCTGATCTGGGTACATTCACTGGGTCCTGACTCTGACCGGGGTACAGTTCATTGATTCCTGACTCTGACCGGGGTAAAGTTCACTGGTTCCTGACTCTGACCGGGGTACAGTTCACTGGGTCCTGAATCTGACCAGGGTACAGTTCATAGATTCCTTACGCTGACCGGGGTACAGTTCACTATGTCCTGACCCTGACCTGGGTACATTCACCGGGTCCTGATGCAGACCAGGGTACATTTCACTGGGTCCTGACTCTGACCGGGGTACAGTTCATTGATTCCTGACTCTGACCGGGGTAAAGTTCACTGGTTCCTGACTCTGACCGGGAAAACAGTTCACTGGGTCCAGAATCTGACCAGAGTACAGTTTGCTGGGTCCTGAATCTGACAGGGGTACAGTTCATAACGTCCTGAATCTGACCCGGGTAAACAGTTCACTGGGTCCTGACTCTGACTCGGGCACATTTCACTGAGTCCTGACTCTGACCTGGGTAAACAATTCACTGGGTCCGGACCGGAAGGGGATACAGTTCATTGGGTCTTAACTCTGATCGGGGTTCAGTTGACTGGGTCCTGATTCTGACAGGGGTACAGTTCATTGCATCCTGAATCTGACAGGGATACAGTTCACTGGGTCTTGACACTGACCCGGGCGCATTTCACTAGATCCTGACTCTAACCAGGGAACAATTCACT
This sequence comes from Hemiscyllium ocellatum, assembly GCF_020745735.1. Lineage (NCBI taxonomy): Eukaryota > Metazoa > Chordata > Chondrichthyes > Orectolobiformes > Hemiscylliidae > Hemiscyllium > Hemiscyllium ocellatum. The sequence continues at coordinate 29,717,168 of NC_083428.1, read as the reverse complement.
GGGTCCTGACTCTGACCAGGGTACAGTTCACTGGGTCCTGACTCTGTTTGGGGCACAGTTCACTGTACGTGACTCTGACCTGGGTACATTTCACTAGGTAGTGACTCGGACCAGGGAACAATTCACTGGGTCCTGATACTGACCAGGGTACAAATCACTGGACAATGACTCTGATCGGGGTACAGATCGATGGGTCCTGACTCTGACCAGGGTACAGTTCAATGGGTCCTGACTCTGACCGGGGTACAGTTCACTGGGTCCAGAATCTGAACGGAGTACAGTTTGCTGGGTCCTAAATCTGACAGGGGTACAGTTCATTGCATCCTGAATCTGACCAGGGTAAAGATCACTGGGTCCTGACACTGACCGGGGTACAGTTGACTGGGTCCTGAAACTGACCGGGTAAATAGTTCACTGGGTCGTGACTCAGAGCATGGTACTGTTCACTGGGTCCTGAGTCAGAATGGGGTACTGTTCACGGGGGTCCTGACCATAAACGGGATACAGTTCAAGGGTTCCTGACTCTGACCGGTGTACAGTTTTCTGGGTCCTGAATCTGACCAGGGTACAGTTCATTGCGTCCTGAATCTGACCCGGGTAAAGTTCACTGGGTCCTAACTCTGACCGGGTAAACGGTTCACTGGGTCCTGACTCTGACCGGGGTACAGTTCATTGATTCCTGACTCTGACCAGGGTAAAGTTCACTGGTTCCTGACTCTGACCGGGTAAACAGTTCACTGGGTCCAGAATCTGACCAGAGTACAGTTTGCTGGGTCCTGAATCTGACAGGGTTACAGTTCATTACGTCCTGAATCTGACCCGGGTAAACAGTTCACTGGGTCCTGACTCTGACTCGGGCACATTTCACTGAGTCCTGACTCTGACCTGGGTAAACAGTTCACTGGGTCCGGACCGGAAGGGGATACAGTTCATTGGGTCTTAACTCTGATTGGGGTTCAGTTGACTGGGTCCTGATTCTGACAGGGGTACAGTTCATTGCGTCCTGAATCTGACCAGGGTAAATTTCACCAGGTCCGGACTTCGAACAGGGTACACTTCACTGGGTCCTGTCTCTGACCAGGGTACAGTTCACTGGGTCCTGACTCTGACTGGGTAAACAGTTCACTATGTCCTGAATCTGGCCTGGGTAAAGTTCACTGGGTCTTGACTCTGAACGGGGTACATTTCACTGGGTCAGGATTCTGACCAGGATACATTTCACTGGGTCCTGACTCTGATCAGGGAACATTTCACTGGGTTCTGACTCTGACCAGGGTCCAGTTCACTGGCTCTTGCCTAAGACCGGGGTACAGTTCACTGGGTCCAGAATCTGACCGGAGTACAGTTTGCTGGGTCCTGAATCTGACCGGAGTACAGTTTGCTGGGTCCTGAATCTGACAGGGGTACAGTTCATTGCGTCCTGAATCTGACCCGGGCACATTTCGCTAGATCCTGACTCTAACCAGGGAACAATTCACTGGGTCCTGACTCTGACCAGGGAAGAAATCACTGGGCAATAACTGATTGGGGTACAGATCGCTGGATCCTGACCATGACCGGGGTACATATCGCTGGATGCTGACTCTGACCAAGGTACAGTTCATTGGCTCCTGACTCTGACCTGGATAAACAGTTCACTGGGTACGGACGCTGAACGGGGTACAGTTCATTGGGTCTTGACTCTGATCGGGGTACAGTTCACTGGGTCCTGATTCTGGATGGGGTACAGTTCATTGGGTCTTGACTCTGACCTGGATACATTCACTGGGTCCTGACTCTGACCCGGGCGCATTTCACTCGATCCTGACTCAACCAGGGAACAAATCACTGGGTTCTGAATCTGACCAGAGTGCAGTTCATTGCGTCCTGAATCTGACCAGGGTAAAGTTCACTGGGTCCTGACTCTGATCGGGGTACAGTTCACTGGCTCCTGACTCTGACCCGGGCACATTTCACTGGGTCCTGACTCTGACCAGGGAACAATTCACTGCGTCCAGACTCTGACCAGGGTACAGATCACTGGGCAATGACTCTGATCGAGGAACAGATCGCTGGGTCCTGAATCTGACTGGGGTACAGTTCACGGGGTCCTGAATCTGACCGGGTAAACAGTTCACTGGGTCCTGAATCTGACCGGAGTACAGTTTCCTGGGTCCTGAATCTGACTGGGGTACAGTTCATTGCGTCCTGATTCTGGGTGGGGTGCAGTTCACTGGGTCCTGACTCTGACTGGGGTATAGTTCATTGATTCCTGACTCTGACCGGGGTAGAGTTTACTGGGTCCTGAATCTGACCGGGGTACAGTTCACTGGGTCCTGACTCTGACCCGTGCGCATTTCACTAGATCCTGACACTAACCAGGGAACAATTCACTGGGTCCTGACTCTGACCAGGGTACAGTTCACTGGGTCCTGATTCTAACCAGGGTACAATTCACTGGGTCCTGACTCTGACTCGGGCACATTTCACTGGGTCCTGACTCTGACCTGGGTAAACAGTTCACTCGGTCCGGACCGGAAGGGGATACAGTTCATTGGGTCTTAACTCTGATCGGGGTTCAGTTGACTGGGTCCTGATTCTGACAGGTGTACAGTTCATTGCGTCCTGAATCTGACCAGGGTAAATTTCACCGGGTCCGGACTTCGAACAGGGTACACTTCACTGGGTCCTGTCTCTGACCAGGGTACAGTTCACTGGGTCCTGACTCTGACTGGATACATTCACTGCGTCCTGACTCTGACCGGGGTAGAGTTCACTAGGTAGTGACTCCGACCAGGGAACAATTCACTGGGTCCTGAATCTGACCAGGGTACAGTTCAATGTGTCCTGACTCTGACCAGGGTACAGTTCACTGGGTCCTGAATCTGACGGGAGTACTGTTTGCTGGGTCCTGAATCTGACAGGGGTACAGTTCATTGCGTCCTGTCTCTGACCAGGGTACAGTTCACTGTGTCGTGACTCTGACCGGGGTACAGTTCGCTGGGTTCTGAGTCTGACCAGGGTACAGATCACTAGGCCCTAACTCTAACCGGGGTACAGTTCGCCGGGTCCTGACTCTGACCGGGGTACAGTTCATTGGGTCCTGACTCTGACCGGGTAAACAGTTCACTGGGGGCAGAATCTGACTGGAGTACAGTTTCCTGGGTTCTGAATCTGACAGGGGTACAGTTCATTGCATCCTGAATTTGACCAGGGTAAAGTTCACTGGCTCCTGACTCTGACCGGTAAACAGTTCACTGGGTTCTGACTCTGACCCGGGCACGTTTCACTGGGTCCTGACTCTGACCCGGGTACATTTCACTGGGTCCTGACTCTGACCGGGGTACAGTTTGCTGGGTCCTGAAACTGACAGGGGTACAGTTCATTGCGACCTGACTCTGACCGGGTAAACAGTTCTCTGGGTCATGACTCAGAGCATGCTACTGTTCACTGGGTCCTGAGTCAGAATGGGGTACAGTTCACTGGGTCCTGACCCTGAACGGGGTACAGTTCAAGGGGTCCTGACCTTGACCGGGGTACAGTTCACTGGGTCCTGACTCTGACCGGGGTACAGTTCACTGGGTCCTGACTCTGACCTGGATCCATTCACTGGGTCCTGACTCTGACCCGGGCGCATTTCGCTAGATCCTGACTCTAACCAGGGAACAATTCACTGGGTCCTGACTCTGACCAGGGAAGAAATCACTGGGCAATAACTGATTGGGGTACAGATCGCTGGATCCTGACTCTGACCGGGGTACAGTTCCCTGGGTCCTGAAACTGACAGGGGTACAGTTCATTGCGACCTGACTCTGACCGGGTAAACAGTTCAGTGGGTCGTGACTCAGAGCATGGTACTGTTCACTGGGTCCTGAGTCAGAATGGGGTACAGTTCACTGGGTCCTGACCCTGAACGGGGTACAGTTCAAGGGGTCCTGACTCTGACCGGGATACTGTTCACTGGGTCCAGAATCTGACCAGGGTACAGTTCATTGCGTCCTGAATCTGACCCGGGCACATTTCACTGGGTCCTGACTCTGACCTGGGTAAACAATTCACTGGGTCCGCACCGGAAGGGGATACAGTTCATTGGGTCTTAACTCTGATCGGGGTTCAGTTGACTGGGTCCTGTTTCTGACAGGGGTACAGTTCATTGTGTCCTGAATCTGACCAGGGTAAATTTCACTGGGTCCGGACTTCGAACAGGGTACAGTTCACTGGGTTCTGACTCTGACCGGGGTACAGTTCGCTGGGTTCTGAGTCTGACCATATTACAGATCACTAGGCCCTAACTCTAACCGGGGTACAGTTCACTGGGTCCTGACTCTGACCAGGGTACAGTTCACTGGATCCTGACCATGACCCGGGTACAGATCGCGGCATGCTGACTCTGACCAGGGTACAGTTCATTGGGTCCTGACTCTGACCGGGTAAACAGTTCACTGGGTCCAGAATCTGACCGTAGTACCGTTTCCTGGGTCCTGAATCTGACAGGGGTACAGTACATTGCTTCCTGAATCTGACCGGGGTGCAGTTCACTGGGTCCTGACTCTGACCTGGATAAACAGTTCACTGGGTCCGGACGCTGAACGAGGTACAGTTCATTGGGTCTTGACTCTGATCGGGGTACAGTTCACTGGGTCCTGATTCTGGATGGGGTACAGTTCACTGCGTCCTGACTCTGACCCGGGCGCATTTCACTAGATCTTGACTCTAACCAGGGAACAATTCACTGGGTTCTGACTCTGACCAGGGTTCAGTTCATTGCGTCCTGAATCTGACCAGGGTTCAGTTCAATGGGTCCTGACTCTGACAGGGGTACAGTTCATTGTGTCCTGAATCTGACCCGGGTAAAGTTCACTGGGTCCTGACTCTGACTGGGGTACAGTTGACTGGTTCCAGAATCTGACCGGGGTACAGTTTGCTGGGTCCTGAAACTGACAGGGGTACAGTTCACTGGGTCGTGACTCAGAGCATGGTACTGTTCACTGGGTCCTGAGTCAGAATCGGGTACTGTTCACGGGTTCCTGACTCTGACCGGGGTACAGTTTTCTGGGTCCTGACTCTGACCAGGGTACAGTTCATTGCGTCCTGAATCTGACCCGGGTAAAGTTCACTGGGTCCTAACTCTGACCGGGTAAACGGTTCACTGGGTCCTGACTCTGATCTGGGTACATTCACTGGGTCCTGACTCTGACCGGGGTACAGTTCATTGATTCCTGACTCTGACCGGGGTAAAGTTCACTGGTTCCTGACTCTGACCGGGGTACAGTTCACTGGGTCCTGAATCTGACCAGGGTACAGTTCATAGATTCCTTACGCTGACCGGGGTACAGTTCACTATGTCCTGACCCTGACCTGGGTACATTCACCGGGTCCTGATGCAGACCAGGGTACATTTCACTGGGTCCTGACTCTGACCGGGGTACAGTTCATTGATTCCTGACTCTGACCGGGGTAAAGTTCACTGGTTCCTGACTCTGACCGGGAAAACAGTTCACTGGGTCCAGAATCTGACCAGAGTACAGTTTGCTGGGTCCTGAATCTGACAGGGGTACAGTTCATAACGTCCTGAATCTGACCCGGGTAAACAGTTCACTGGGTCCTGACTCTGACTCGGGCACATTTCACTGAGTCCTGACTCTGACCTGGGTAAACAATTCACTGGGTCCGGACCGGAAGGGGATACAGTTCATTGGGTCTTAACTCTGATCGGGGTTCAGTTGACTGGGTCCTGATTCTGACAGGGGTACAGTTCATTGCATCCTGAATCTGACAGGGATACAGTTCACTGGGTCTTGACACTGACCCGGGCGCATTTCACTAGATCCTGACTCTAACCAGGGAACAATTCACTGGGTCCTGACTCTGACCAGGGTACAGTTCACTGGGTCCTGACTCTGTTTGGGGCACAGTTCACTGTACGTGACTCTGACCTGGGTACATTTCACTAGGTAGTGACTCGGACCAGGGAACAATTCACTGGGTCCTGATACTGACCAGGGTACAAATCACTGGACAATGACTCTGATCGGGGTACAGATCGATGGGTCCTGACTCTGACCAGGGTACAGTTCAATGGGTCCTGACTCTGACCGGGGTACAGTTCACTGGGTCCAGAATCTGAACGGAGTACAGTTTGCTGGGTCCTAAATCTGACAGGGGTACAGTTCATTGCATCCTGAATCTGACCAGGGTAAAGATCACTGGGTCCTGACACTGACCGGGGTACAGTTGACTGGGTCCTGAAACTGACCGGGTAAATAGTTCACTGGGTCGTGACTCAGAGCATGGTACTGTTCACTGGGTCCTGAGTCAGAATGGGGTACTGTTCACGGGGGTCCTGACCATAAACGGGATACAGTTCAAGGGTTCCTGACTCTGACCGGTGTACAGTTTTCTGGGTCCTGAATCTGACCAGGGTACAGTTCATTGCGTCCTGAATCTGACCCGGGTAAAGTTCACTGGGTCCTAACTCTGACCGGGTAAACGGTTCACTGGGTCCTGACTCTGACCGGGGTACAGTTCATTGATTCCTGACTCTGACCAGGGTAAAGTTCACTGGTTCCTGACTCTGACCGGGTAAACAGTTCACTGGGTCCAGAATCTGACCAGAGTACAGTTTGCTGGGTCCTGAATCTGACAGGGTTACAGTTCATTACGTCCTGAATCTGACCCGGGTAAACAGTTCACTGGGTCCTGACTCTGACTCGGGCACATTTCACTGAGTCCTGACTCTGACCTGGGTAAACAGTTCACTGGGTCCGGACCGGAAGGGGATACAGTTCATTGGGTCTTAACTCTGATTGGGGTTCAGTTGACTGGGTCCTGATTCTGACAGGGGTACAGTTCATTGCGTCCTGAATCTGACCAGGGTAAATTTCACCAGGTCCGGACTTCGAACAGGGTACACTTCACTGGGTCCTGTCTCTGACCAGGGTACAGTTCACTGGGTCCTGACTCTGTTCGGGGCACAGTTCACTGGGTTCTGAGACTGACCAGGGTACAGATCACTAGGCCCTAACTCTAACCGGGGTACAGTTCACCGGGTCCTGACTCTGACCTGAATAAACAGTTCACTGGGTCCGGACGCTGAACGGGGTACAGTTCATTGGGTCTTGACTCTGATCGGGGTACAGTTCACTGGGTCCTGAATCTGGATGAGGTACAGTTCACTGGCTCCTGACTCTGACCTGGATACATTCACTGGGTCCTGACTCTGACCCGGGCGCATTTCATAGATCCTGACTCTAACCAGGGAAAAAAATCACTGGGTTCTGAATCTGACAAGGGTGCAGTTCAGTGCGTCCTGAATCTGACCAGGGTAAAGTTCACTGGGTCCTGACTCTGATCGGGGTACAGTTCACTGGCTCCTGACTCTGACCCGGGCACATTTCACTGGGTCCTGACACTGACCTGGGTAAACAGATCGCTGGGTCCGGACGCTGAATGGGGTACAGTTCATTGGGTCTTGACTCTGATGGGGTACAGTTCACTGGGTCCTGACTCTGACCTGGATACATTCACTGGGTCCTGACTCTGACCCAGGCGCATTTCACTAGATCCTGACTCTAACCAGGGAAAAAAATCACTGGGTTCTGAATCTGACACGGGTGCAGTTCATTGCGTCCTGAATCTGACCAGGGTAAAGTTCACTGGGCCCTGTCTCTGATCGGGGTACAGTTCACTGGCTCCTGACTCTGACCCGGGCACATTTCACTGGGTCCTGACACTGACCTGGCTAAACAGATCGCTGGGTCCTGACTCTGACCAGGGTACAGTTCAATGGGTCCTGAATCTGACAGGGATACAGTTCATTGCGTCCTGAATCTGACCAGGGTAAAGTTCACTGGGTCCTGACCCTGACCTGGGTACTTTCACTGGGTCCTGACCCTGACCAGGGTAGATTTCACTGGGTCCAGACTCTGACCGGGGTACAGTTCACTGGGTTCTGACTCTGACCGGGGTACAGTCACTGGGTCCTGAATCTGACCAGGGTACAGTTCATTGATTCCTTACTCTGACCGGGGTACAGTTCACTATGTCCTGACCCTGACCTGGGTACATTCACCGGGTCCTGATGCAGACCAGGGTACATTTCACTGGGTCCTGACTCTGACCAGGATACAGTTCACTGGATCCTGAATCTGAACAGGGTACAGTTCATTGATTTCAGACTCTGACCGGGGTACAGTTCACTGGGTCCTGATTCTGACCGGGGTACAGTTCACTGGGTCCTGACTCTGACCCGGGCACATTTCACTGGGTCCTGACTCTGACCAGGGTACATTTCACTGGGTTCTGACTCTGACCGGGGTACAGTACACTGTGTCCAGAATCTGACCGGAGTACAGTTTGCTGGGTCCTGAAGCTGACAGGGGTACAGTTAATTGCGTCCTGAATCTGACCCGGGTAAAGTTCACTGGGTCCTGACTCTGACCGAGGTACAGTTCACTGGGTCCTGACTCTGACGAGGGTACTTTTCACCAGGTCCTGACTCTGTCCAGGGTACAGTTCACTGGTACCTGACTCTGACCGGGGTACAGATTGCTGGATGCTGACTCTTACCAGGGTACAGTTCACTGGGTTCTGACTCTGACCGGGGTACATTTCGCTGGGTGCTGAATGGGACCGGGGTACAGTTCATTGATTCCTGACTCTGACCGGGGTACAGTCCTGAATCTGACCGGCGTACAGTTCACTGGGTCCAGAATCTGACCGGGGTACAGTTCATTGATTCCTGACTCTGACCGGCGTACAGTTCACTGGGTCCTGACTCTGACCGGCGTACAGGTCACTGGGTCCTGACTCTGACCGGCGTACAGTTCACTGGCTCCAGAATCTGACCGGGGTACAGTTCATTGATTCCTGACTCTGACCGGCGTACAGTTCACTGGCTCCTGAATCTGACCGGGGTACAGTTCACTGGGTCCAGACTCTGACCGGCGTACAGTTCACTGGGTCCTGAATCTGACCGGGTAAAGAGTTCACTGGGTCCTGACCCTGAAAGGGGTATCGTTCATTGGTCCTGACTCTGATCGGGGTACAGTTCACTGGATCAATTTTCTGAATGGGGTACAGTTGACTGGTCCTGACTCTGGCCCGGACACATTTCACTGGGTCCTGACTCTGACCGGGTTACAGTTCACTGGGTCCTGACTCTGACCCGGGCACATTTCACTGGGTCCTGACTCTGACCAGGGTACAGATCACTGGGCAATGACTCTGACCCGGGTATACATCGCTGGGTCCTGACTCTGACCAGGGTACAGTTTGCTGGGTCCTGAATCTGACCGGGGTACAGTTCACTGGGGCCTGATTCTGAAGTGGGTACAGCTCACTGGGTCCTGACTCTCACCCGGGCATATTTCACGGGGTCCTGACCCTGACCTGGGTACATTCACTGGGTTCTGACCCTGACCAGGGTAGATTTCACTGGGTCCAGACTCTGACCGGGGTACAGTTCACTGGGTCCTGACTCTGACCGGGGTACAGTTCACTGGGTCCTGAATCTGACCAGGGTACAGTTCATTGATTCCTTACTCTGACCGGGGTACAGTTCACTATGTCCTGTCTTTGAACAGTCTGCACTTCACTGTGTCCTGTCTCTGACCGGGGTACAGTTCACTGGGTCCTGACTCTGACCGGGATACAGTTCACTGGGTCCTGAATCTGAACAAGGTACAGTTCATTGATTCCAGACTCTGACCGGGGTACAGTTCACTGGGTCCTGAATCTGACCCGGGCACATTTCACCGAGTTCTGACTCTGACCGGGGTACAGTACACTGGGTCCTGAATCTGACCGGAGTACAGTTTGCTGGGTCCTGAATCTGACAGGGGTACAGTTCATTGCGTCCTGACTCTGACCGGGGCACAGTTCACTGGGTCCTGTCTTTGAACAGTCTACACTTCACTGTGTCCTGTCTCTGACTAGGGTACAGTTCACTGTGTCCTGACTCTGACTAGGGTACAGTTCAGTGGGTTCTGAGTCTGACCATTGGACAGATCACTAGGCCCTGACTCTAACCGGGGTACAGTTCACCGGGTCCTGACTCTGACCAGGGTACAGTTCATTGATTCCTGACTCTGACCAGGGTACAGTTCATTGATTCCTGATTCTGACCGGGGTACAGTTCACTGGGTCCTGACTCTGACCGGTGTGCAGTTCACTGGGTCCTGACTCTGACCCAGGCACATTTCACTGGGTTCTGACTCTGACCAGGGAACAAATCATTGGGTCCTGACTCTGACCAAGGTACAGATCATTGGGTAATGACTCTGACCGGGTAAACAGTTCACTATGTCATGAATCTGGCCTGGGTAAAGTTCACTGGGTCCTGATTCTGACCAGGGTACAATTCACTGGCTCTTGCATCTGAATGGTGTACAGTTCACTGGGTCCTGACTCTGACCAGGGTACAGTTCAAGGGGTCCAGACTCTGACCGGGGTACAGTTCACTGGGTCCAGAGTCTGACCGGAGTACAATTTGCTGGGTCCTGATTCTGACCGGGGCACAGTTCATTGCGTCCTGAACCTGAATGGGGTAAAGTTCACTGGGTCCAGAATCTGACCGGCGTACAGTTTGCTGGGTCCTGAATCTGACAGGGGTACAGTTCATTGCGATCTGAATCTGACCCGGGTAAAGTTCACTGGGTCCTGACTCTGACCGAGTAAACAGTTCACTGGGTCCTGACCCTGAGCATGGTACTGTTCACTGGGTCCTGAGTCGGAATGGGGTACAGTTCACTGGGTCCTGATTCTGAATTGGGTACAGGTCACTGGGTTCTGACTCTGACCCGGGCATATTTCACTAGGTCCTGACCCTGACCAGGGTCCATTTCACTGGGTCCTGACACTGACCGGGGTACAGTTCACTGGGTCCTGAATCTGACCAAGGTATAGTTCGTTGATTCCTGACTCTTACCTGGGTACAGTTCAATGGATCCAGAATCTGCCCGGAGAAGAGTTTGCTGGGACCTGAATCTGACCGGGGTACAGGTCACTGGGTCCTGACTCTGACCAGGGAACAATTCAATGGGTCCTGACTCTGACCACGGTACAAAACACTGGGCAATGTCTCTGATCGGGGAACAAATCGCTGAGTCCTGACTCTGACCAGGGTAGAGTTCAATGGGTCCAGAATCTGACAGGGGTACAGTTCATTGCGTTCTGAATCTGACCCGGGTAAAGTTCACTGGGTCCTGACTCTGACCGAGGTACAGTTCACTGGGTCCTGACTTCGAACAGGGTACACTTCACTGGGTCCTGTCTCTGGCCAGGGTACAGTTCACTGGGTCCTGACTCTGACCGGGGTACAGTTCGCTGTGTTCTGAGTCTGACCAGGGTACAGATCACTAGGCCCTGACTCTAACCGGGGTACAGTTCACCGGGTCCTGACTGTGACCAGGGTACAGTTCACTGGATGCTGACTCTGACCAGCGTAGAGTTCACTGGGTCCTGACTCTGACTGGCGTACATTTCGCTGGGTCCTGAATGTGACCGGGGGACAGTTCATTGATTCCTGACTCTGACCCGGGCACATTTCACTGAGTCCTGACTCTGACCAGGGTACAGATCACTGGGCAATGACTCTGACCGGGTAAACAGTTCACTATGTCCTGAATCTGGCCTGGGTAAAGTTCACTGGGTCCTGACTCTGAACGGGGTACATTTCACTGGGTCCTGACTCTGACCAGGGTCCAGATCACTGGCTCTTGCATCAGACCGGGGTACAGTTTGCTGGGTCCTGAATCTGACCGGAGTACAGTTTGCTGGGTCCTGAATCTGACTGGGGTAAAGTTCACTGGGTCCTGACTCTGACCGGGTAAACAGTTCACTGGGTCCAGAATCTGACCGGAGTACAGTTTGCTGGGTCGTGAATCTGACAGGGGTACAGTTCATTGCGTCCTGAATCTAACCCGGGTAATGTTCACTGGGTCCTGACTCTGACCCGGGCATATTTCACTGGGTCCTGACTCTGACCTGGGTACATTCACTGGGTCCTGACCCTGACCAGGGTAGATTTCACTGGGTCCAGACTCTGACCAGGGTACAGTTCACTGGGTCCTGAATCTGACCAGGGTACAGTTCACTGGGTCCTGACTCTGACCCGGGCACATTTCACTGGGTCCTGACTCTGACCGGGGTACAGTTCACTGGGTCCTGACCCTGACCTGGGTACATTTACCCGGTCCTGATCCAGACCAGGGTACATTATACTGGGTCCTGACTCTGACCGGGATACAGTTCACTGGGTCCTGAATCTGACCGGGGTACAGTTCATTGCGTCCTGACTCTGATCGGGGTACAGTTCACTGGGGCCTGATTCTGAAGTGGGTACAGCTCACTGGGTCCTGACTCTCACCCGGGCATATTTCACGGGGTTCTGACCCTGACCAGGGTAGATTTCACTGGGTCCAGACTCTGACCGGGGTACAGTTCACTGGGTCCTGACTCTGACCGGGGTACAGTTCACTGGGTCCTGAATCTGACCAGGGTACAGTTCATTGATTCCTTACTCTGACCGGGGTACAGTTCACCATGTCCTGTCTTTGAACAGTCTGCACTTCACTGTGTCCTGTCTCTGACTAGGGTACAGTTCACTGGGTCCTGACTCTGACCGGGATACAGTTCACTGGGTCCTGAATCTGAACAAGGTACAGTTCATTGATTCCAGACTCTGACCGGGGTACAGTTCACTGGGTCCTGAATCTGACCCGGGCACATTTCACCGAGTTCTGACTCTGACCGGGGTACAGTACACTGGGTCCAGAATCTGACCGGAGTACAGTTTGCTGGGTCCTGAATCTGACAGGGGTACAGTTCATTGCGTCCTGACTCTGACCGGGGTACAGTTCACTGGGTCCTGTCTTTGAACAGTCTACACTTCACTGTGTCCTGTCTCTGACTAGGGTACAGTTCACTGTGTCCTGACTCTGACTAGGGTACAGTTCAGTGGGTTCTGAGTCTGAACATTGGACAGATCACTAGGCCCTGACTCTAACCGGGGTACAGTTCACCGGGTCCTGACTCTGACCAGGGTACAGTTCATTGATTCCTAACTCTGACCGGGGTACAGTTCACTGGGTCCTGACTCTGACCGGTGTGCAGTTCACTGGGTCCTGACTCTGACCCAGACACATTTCACTGGGTTCTGACTCTGACCAGGGAACAAATCATTGGGTCCTGACTCTGACCAAGGTACAGATCATTGGGTAATGACTCTGACCGGGTAAACAGTTCACTATGTCATGAATCTGGCCTGGGTAAAGTTCACTGGGTTCTGACTCTGAACGGGGTACAGTTCAATGGGTCCGTACTCTGACCAAGTTACATTTCACTGGGACCTGACTCTGACCGGGGTCAGGTCCACTGGGTCCAGAATCTGACCGGAGTACAGTTTGCTGGGTCCTGAATCTGACAGGGGTACAGTTCATTGCGTCCTGACTCTGACCGGGGTACAGTTCACTGGGTCCTGTCTTTGAACAGTCTACACTTCACTGTGTCCTGTCTCTGACTAGGGTACAGTTCACTGTGTCCTGACTCTGACTAGGGTACAGTTCGGTGGGTTCTGAGTCTGACCAGGGGACAGATCACTGGATCCTGACTCTGACCGGGGTACAGATCGCTAGATGCTGACTCTGACCAGGGTACAGTTCACTGGGTTCTGACTCTGACCGGGGTACATTTCGCTGGGTCCTGAATGTGACCGGGGTACAGTTTACTGGGTCCTGAATCTGACAGGGGTACAGTTCACTAGGGTCCTGATTCTGACTCAGGCACATTTCACTGGGTCCTGACTCTGACCAGGGAACAAATCATTGGGTCCAGACTTTGACCAAGGTACAGATCATTGGGTAATGATTCTGAGCGGGTAAACAGTTCACTATGTCATGAATCTGGCCTGGGTAAAGTTCACTGGGTCCTGATTCTGACCAGGGTACAATTCACTGGCTCTTGCATCTGAATGGGGTACAGTTCACTGGCTCCTGAATCTGACCGGGGTACAGTTCAATGGGTCCTGACTCTGACCAAGGTACATTTCACTGGGTCCTGACTCTGACCGGGGTACAGTACACTGGGTCCAGAATCTGACTGGAGTACAGTTTGCTGGGTCCTGAATATGACAGGGGTACAGTTCATTGCGTCCTGACTCTGACCCGGGTAAAGTTCACTGGGTCCTAACTCTGACTAGGGTACAGTTCGCTGGGTTCTGGGCCTGACCAGGGTACAGATCAATGGGTCCTGACTCTGACCGGGTAAACAGTTCACTGGGTCCTGACTCTGACCAAGGTACAGTTCACTGGGTCCTGACTCTGACTAGGGTACAGTTCGCTGGGTTCTGGGCCTGACCAGGGTACAGATCAATAGGTCCTGACTCTGACCGGGTAAACAGTTCACTGGGTCCAGAATCTGACCGGAGTACAGTTTGCTGGGTCTTGAATCTGACAGGGGTACAGTTCATTGCGTCCTGAATCTGACCCGGGTAAAGTTCACTGGGTCCAGACTCTGACCCGGGTAAAGTTCACTGGGTCCTGACTCTGACCTGGGTAAACCGTTCACTGGGTCTGGACCCTGAACGGGGTACAGTTCATTGGGTCTTAACTCTGATCGGGGTACAGTTGACTGGGTCCAGACTCTGACCGGGGTACAGTTCACTTGGTCCTGACTCTGATCAGGGAACATTTCACTGGGTTCTGACTCTGACCAGGGTCCAGTTCACTGGCTCTTGCCTAAGACCGGGGTACAGTTCGCTGGGTTCTGAGTCTGACCAGGGTACAGATCACTAGGCCCTGACTCTAACCGGGGTACAGTTCACCGGGTCCTGACTGTGACCAGCGTACAGTTCACTGGATGCTGACTCTGACCAGGGTAGAGTTCACTGAGTCCTGACTCTGACTGGGGATCATTTCACTGGGTCCTGAATCTGACCCGGGCACATTTCACTGGGTCCTGACTCTGACCAGGGTACAGATCACTGGGCAATGACTCTGACTGGGTAAACAGTTCACTATGTCCTGAATCTGGCCTGGGTAAAGTTCACTGGGTCTTGACTCTGAACGGGGTACATTTCACTGGGTCAGGATTCTGACCAGGATACATTTCACTGGGTCCTGACTCTGATCAGGGAACATTTCACTGGGTTCTGACTCTGACCAGGGTCCAGTTCACTGGCTCTTGCCTAAGACCGGGGTACAGTTCACTGGGTCCAGAATCTGACCGGAGTACAGTTTGCTGGGTCCTGAATCTGACCGGAGTACAGTTTTCTGGGTCCTAAATCTGACAGGGGTACAGTTCATTGCGTCCTGACTCTGACCCGGGTAAAGTTCAATGGGTCCTGACTCTGACCGAGGTACAGTTCACTGGGTCCTGACTTCGAACAGGGTACACTTCACTGGGTCCTGTCTCTGACCAGGGTACAGTTCACTGTGTCCTGTCTCTGACCGGGGTTCAGTTCGCTGGGTTCTGAGTCTGACCAGGGTACAGATCACTAGGCCCTGACTCTAACCGGGGTACAGTTCACCGGGTCCTGAATGTGACCGGGGTACAGTTCATTGATTCCTGACTCTGACTGGGGTACAGTTCACTGGGTCCTGAATCTGATCCGGGCACATTTCACTGGGTCCTGACTCTGACCAGGGTACAGATCACTGGGCAATGACTCTGACCGGGTAAACAGTTCACTATGTCCTGAATCTGGCCTGGGTAAAGTTCACTGGGTCCTGACTCTGAACAGGGTACATTTCACTGGGTCAGGATTCTGACCAGGATACATTTCTCTGGGTCCTGACTCTGATCAGGGAACATTTCACTGGGTCCTGACTCTGACCAGGGTCCAGTTCACTGGCTCTTGCATCAGACCGGGGTACAGTTCACTGGGTCCAGAATCTGACCGGAGTACAGTTTGCTGGGTCCTGAATCTGACCGGGTAAACAGTTCACTGGGTCCAGAATCTGACCGGAGTACAGTTTGCTGGGTCCTGAATCTGACAGGGGTACAGTTCATTGCGTCCTGCATCTGACCCGGGTAAAGTTCACTGGGTCCTGACTCTGTCCCGGCCACATTTCACTGGGTCCTGACCCTGACCTGGGTACATTCACTGGGTCCTGACCCTGACCAGGGTAGATTTCACTGGATCCAGACTCTGACCGGAGTACAGTTCACTGGGTCCTGACTCTGACCCGGCCACATTTCACTGGGTCCTGACCCTGACCTGGGTAGATTTCACTGGATCCAGACTCTGACCGGAGTACAGTTCACTGGGTCCTGACTCTGACCGGGATACAGTTCACTGGGTCCTGAATCTGACCAGGGTACAGTTCAATGGGTCCTGACTCTGACCGGAGTACAGTTTGCTGGGTCCTGAATCTGACAGGGGTACAGTTCATTGCGACCTGAATCTGGGCAGGGTAAAGTTCACTGGGTCCTGACTCTGACCAGGGTACAGTTCAATGGGTCCTGACTTCGAACAGGGTACACTTCACTGTGTTCTGACTCTGACTAGGGTACAGTTCACTGTGTCCTGACACTGACCAGGGTACAGTTCACCAGGTCCTGACTCTGACTGGGGTACAATTCACTGGTACCTGACTCTGACCGCGGTACAGATCGCTGGATGCTGACTCTTACCAGGGTACAGTTCACTGGGTTCTGACTCTGACCGGGGTACATTTCGCTGGGTCCTGAATGTGACCGGGGTACAGTTCATTGACTCCTGACTCTGACCGGCGTACAGTTCACTGGGTCCTAAATCTGACCGGCGTACAGTTCACTGGTCCTGACTCTGATCGGGGTACAGTTCACTGGATCAATTTTCTGAATGGGGTACAGTTGACTGGGTCCTGATTCTGACCCGGGCACATTTCACTGGGTCCTGACTTTGACCGGGGTACAGTTTATTGATTCCTGACTTTGACCGGGGTACAGGTCACTGGGACCGGAATCTGGCCAGCGTACAGTTCACTGGGACCGGAATCTGACCGGGGTACAGTTCACTGGGTCCTGACTCTGACCAGGGAACAATTCACTGGGTCCTGACTCTGACCAGGGTACAGATCACTGGGCAATGACTCTGACTGGAGTACAGTTTGCTGGGTCCTGAATCTGACAGGGGTACAGTTCATTGCGACCTGAATCTGGCCAGGGTACAGTTCACTGGGTCCTGACTCTGACTTGGGCACATTTCACTGGGTCCTGACTCTGACCAGGATACATTTCACTGGGTTCTGATTCTGACCAGGGTCCAGTTCACTGGCTCTTGCATCAGACCGGGGTACAGTTCACTGGGTCCAGAATCTGACCGGAGTACAGTTTGCTGGGTCCTGTATCTGACAGGGGTACAGTTCATTGCGTCCTGAATCTGACCCGGGTAAAGTTCACTGGGTCCTGACTCTGACCCGGCCACATTTCACTGGGTCCTGACCCTGACCTGGGTAGATTTCACTGGATCCAGACTCTGACCGGAGTACAGTTCACTGGGTCCTGACTCTGACCGGGATACAGTTCACTGGGTCCTGAATCTGACCAGGGTAAAGTTCACTGGGTCCTGACTCTGACTGAGGTACAGTTCACTGGGTCCTTACTTCGAACGGGGTACACTTCACTGTGTCCTGTCTCTGACCAGGGCACAGTTCACTGTGTCCTGACTCTGACTAGGGTACAGTTCACTGGGTCCTGACTCTAACCGGGGCACATTTCACTGGGTCCTGACTCTGACCAGGGAACAATTCACTGGGTCCTGACACTGACCAGGGTACAGATCACTGGGCAATGACTCTGACCGGGGTACAGATCGCTGGGTCCTGACTCTGACCAGGGTACAGTTCAATGGGTCCTGACTCTGACCGGGGTACAGTTCACTGGGTCCGGAATTTGATCGGGGTACAGTTCACTGGGTCCTGACTCTGACCAGGGCACATTTCACTGCGTCCTGACTCTGACCAGGGAACAATTCACTGGGTCCTGACACTGACCAGTGTACAGATCACTGGGCAATGACTCTGACCGGGGTACAGTTCAATGGGTCCTGACTCTGACCGGAGTACAGTTTGCTGGGTCCTGAATCTGACAGGGGTACAGTTCATTGCGACCTGAATCTGGCCAGGGTACAGTTCACTGGGTCCTGACTCTGACTTGGGCACATTTCACTGGGTCCTGAATCTGACCGGGGGTACAGTTCACTGGGTCCAGAATCTGACCGGAGTACAGTTTGCTGGGCCCTGAATCTGACAGGGGTACAGTTCATTGCGTCCTGACTCTGACCCGGGTAAAGTTCAATGGGTCCTGACTCTGACCTGGGTAAACAGGTCACTGGGTCCGGACCCTGAACGGGGTACAGTTCATTGGGTCTTTACTCTGATCGGGGTACAGTTGACTGGGTCCTGATTCTGACAGGGGTACACTTCACTGGATCCTGGCTCTGACCGGGGTACAGTTCATTGATTCCTGACTCTGACCGGGGTACAGTTCACTGGGTCCTGAATCTGACCGGGATACAGTTCACTGGGCAATGACTGTGACCGTGGTAAAGTTCACTGGGTCCTGACTCTGACCGGGTAAACAGGTCACTGGGTCCTGACCCTGAGCATGGTACTGTTCACTGAGTCCAGATTCTAAATTGGGAACGGGTCACTGGGTCCTGACTCTGACCCGCGCATATTTCACTGGGTCCTGACCCTGACCAGGGTCCGTTTCACTGGGTCCTGACACTGACCGGGGAACATTTCACTGGGTCCTGAATCTGACCAGGGTACAGTTCGTTGATTCCTGACTCTGACCGCGGTACAGTTCAATGGATCCAGAATCTGACCGGAGAAGAGTTTGCTGGGACCTGAATCTGACCGGGTTACAGGTCACTGGGTCCTGACTCTGACTAGGGGACAGTTCGCTGGGTTCTGGGCCTGACCAGGGTACAGATCAATGGGTCCTGACTCTGACCGGGTAAACAGTTCACTGGGTCCTGACTCTGACCAAAGTACAGTTCACTGGGTCCTGACTCTGACTAGGGTACAGCTCGCTGGGTTCTGGGCCTGACCAGGGTACAGATCAATAGGTCCTGACTCTGACCGGGTAAACAGTTCACTGGGTCCAGAATCTGACCGGAGTACAGTTTGCTGGGTCTTGAATCTGACAGGGGTACAGTTCATTGCGTCCTGAATCTGACCCGGGTAAAGTTCACTGGGTCCTGACTCTGACCGGGTAAACAGTTCACTGGGTCCTGACTCTGACCCGGGTAAACAGTTCACTGGGTCCTGACTCTGACCGGGTAAACAGTTCACTGGGTCCAGAATCTGATCGGAGTACAGTTTGCTGGGTCCTGAATCTGACAGGGGTACAGTTCATTACGTCCTGACTCTGACCCGGGTAAAGTTCAATGGGTCCTGACTCTGACCGAGGTACAGTTCACTGGGTCCTGACTTCAAACAGGGTACACTTCACTGGGTCCTGTCTCTGACCAGGGTACAGTTCACTGTGTCCTGACTCTGACTGGGGTACAGTTCGCTGGGTTCTGAGTCTGACCAGGGTACAGATCACTAGGCCCTGACTCTAACCCGGGTACAGTTCACTGGGTCCTGACTGTGACCAGGGTACAGTTCACTGGATGCTGACTCTGACCAGGGTAGAGTTCACTGGGTCCTGACTCTGACTGGGGATCATTTCGCTGGGTCCTGAATCTGACCCGGGCACATTTCACTGGGTCCTGACTCTGACCAGGGTACAGATCACTGGGCAATGACTCTGACTGGGTAAGCAGTTCACTATGTCCAGAATCTGGCCTGGGTAAAGTTCACTGGGTCCTGACTCTGAACGGGGTACATTTCACTGGGTCAGGATTCTGACCAGGATACATTTCACTGGGTCCTGACTCTGATCAGGGAACATTTCACTGGGTTCTGACTCTGACCAGGGTCCAGTTCACTGGCTCTTGCATCAGACCGGGGTACAGTTCACTGGGTCCTGAATCTGACCGGGGTAAAGTTCACTGGGTCCTGACTCTGACCTGGTAAACAGTTCACTGGGTCCAGAATCTGACCGGAGTACAGTTTGCTGGGTCCTGAATCTGACAGGGGTACAGTTCATTGCGTCCTGAATCTGACCCGGGTAAAGTTCACTGGGTCCTGACTCTGACCCGGCCACATTTCACTGGGTCCTGACCCTGACCTGGGTACATTCACTGGGTCCTGACCCTGACCAGGGTAGATTTCACTGGATCCAGACTCTGACCGGAGTACAGTTCACTGGGTCCTGAATCTGACCAGGGTAAAGTTCACTGGGTCCTGACTCTGACTGAGGTACAGTTCACTGGGTCCTTACTTCGAACGGGGTACACTTCACTGTGTCCTGTCTCTGACCAGGGCACAGTTCACTGTGTCCTGACTCTGACTAGGGTACAGTTCACTGGGTCCTGACTCTAACCGGGGCACATTTCACTGGGTCCTGACTCTGACCAGGGAACAATTCACTGGGTCCTGACACTGACCAGGGTACAGATCACTGGGCAATGACTCTGACCGGGGTACAGATCGCTGGGTCCTGACTCTGACCAGGGTACAGTTCAATGGGTCCTGACTCTGACCGGGGTACAGTTCACTGGGTCCGGAATTTGACCGGGGTACAGTTCACTGGGTCCTGACTCTGACCGGGGCACATTTCACTGGGTCCTGACTCTGACCAGGGAACAATTCACTGGGTCCTGACACTGACCAGTGTACAGATCACTGGGCAATGACTCTGACCGGGGTACAGATCGCTGGGTCCTGACTCTGACCAGGGTACAGTTCAATGGGTCCTGACTCTGACCGGAGTACAGTTTGCTGGGTCCTGAATCTGACAGGGGTACAGTTCATTGCGACCTGAATCTGGCCAGGGTAAAGTTCACTGGGTCCTGACTCTGACCAGGGTACAGTTCACTGTGTTCTGACTCTGACCAGGGTCCAGTTCACCAGGTCCTGACTCTGACCGGGGTACAATTCACTGGTACCTGACTCTGACCGCGGTACAGATCGCTGGATGCTGACTCTTACCAGGGTACAGTTCACTGGGGTCTGACTCTGACCGGGGTACATTTCGCTGGGTCCTGAATGTGACCGGGGTACAGTTCATTGACTCCTGACTCTGACCGGCGTACAGTTCACTGGGTCCTAAATCTGACCGGCGTACAGTTCACTGGTCCTGACTCTGATCGGGGTACAGTTCACTGGATCAATTTTCTGAATGGGGTACAGTTGACTGGGTCCTGACTCTGACCCGGGCACATTTCACTGGGTCCTGACTCTGACCGGGGTACAGTTTATTGATTCCTGACTTTGACCGGGGTACAGGTCACTGGGACCGGAATCTGGCCAGCGTACAGTTCACTGGGACCGGAATCTGACCGGGGTACAGTTCACTGGGTCCTGACTCTGACCAGGGAACAATTCACTGGGTCCTGACTCTGACCAGGGAACAATTCACTGGGTCCTGACTCTGACCGGGGTACAGTTCACTGGGTCCTGACTCTGACCAGGGAACAATTCACTGGGTCCTGACTCTGACCAGGGTACAGATCACTGGGCAATGACTCTGACTGGAGTACAGTTTGCTGGGCCCTGAATCTGACAGGGGTACAGTTCATTGCGTCCTGACTCTGACCCGGGTAAAGTTCAATGGGTCCTGACTTTGACCGAGGTACAGTTCACTGGGTCCTGACCCAGAACGGTGTACAGTTCATTGGGTCTTAACTCTGATAGGGGTACCGTTGCCTGGGTCCTGACTCTGACTTGGGCACATTTCACTGGGTCCTGACTCTGACCAGGGAACAATTCACTGGGTCCTGACTCTGACCTGGGTAAACAGTTCACTGGGTCCGGACCCTAACGGGGTACAGTTCATTGGGTCTTCACTCTGATCGGGGTACAGTTGACTGGGTCCTGATTCTGACAGGGGTACACTTCACTGGGTCCTGACTCTGACCCGGGTAAAGTTCACTTGGTCCTGACTCTGACCTGGGTAAACCGTTCATTGGGTCTGGACCCTGAACGGGGTACAGTTCATTGGGTCTTAACTCTGATCGGGGTACAGTTGACTGGGTCCTGACTCTGATCGGGGTACAGTTGACTGGGTCCAGACTCTGACCTGGGAACAGTTCACTTGGTCCTGACTCTGACTTGGGCACATTTCACTGGGTCCTGACTCTGACCAGGGAACAATTCACTGGGTGCAGAATCTGATCGGAGTACAGTTTGCTGGGTCCTGAATCTGACAGGGGTACAGTTCATTGCGTCCTGACTCTGACCCGGGTAAAGTTCAATGGGTCCTGACTCTGACCGAGGTACAGTTCACTGGGTCCTGACTTCAAACAGGGTACACTTCATTGGGTCCTGTCTCTGACCAGGGTACAGTTCACCGTGTCCTGACTCTGACTGGGGTACAGTTCGCTGGGTTCTGAGTCTGACCAGAGTACAGATCACTAGGCCCTGACTCTAACCGGGGTACAGTTCACTGGGTCCTGACTGTGACCAGGGTACAGTTCACTGGATGCTGACTCTGACCAGGGTAGAGTTCACTGGGTCCTGACTCTGACTGGGGATCATTTCGCTGGGTCCTGAATCTGACCCGGGCACATTTCACTGGGTCCTGACTCTGACCAGGGTACAGATCACTGGGCAATGACTCTGACTGGGTAAACAGTTCACTATGTCCTGAATCTGGCCTGGGTAAAGTTCACTGGGTCCTGACTCTGAACGGGGTACATTTCACTGGGTCCTGACTCTGATCAGGGAACATTTCACTGGGTTCTGACTCTGACCAGGGTCCAGTTCACTGGCTCTTGCATCAGACCGGGGTACAGTTCACTGGGTCCAGAATCTGACCGGAGTACAGTTTGCTGGGTCCAGAATCTGACCGGAGTACAGTTTGCTGGGTCCTGAATCTGACAGGGGTACAGTTCATTGCGTCCTGAATCTGACCCGGGCACATTTCACTGGGTCCTTACTCTGACCTGGGTAAACAGTTCACTGGGTCCGGACCCTGAACGGGGTACAGTTCATTGGGTCTTTACTCTGATCGGGGTACAGTTGACTGGGTCCTGATTCTGACAGGGGTACACTTCACTGGATCCTGGCTCTGACCGGGGTACAGTTCATTGATTCCTGACTCTGACCGGGGTACAGTTCACTGGGTCCTGAATCTGACCGGGATACAGTTCACTGGGCAATGACTGTGACCGTGGTAAAGTTCACTGGGTCCTGACTCTGACCGGGTGAACAGGTCACTGGGTCCTGACCCTGAGCATGGTACTGTTCACTGAGTCCAGATTCTGAATTGGGAACGGGTCACTGGGTCCTGACTCTGACCCGCGCATATTTCACTGGGTCCTGACCCTGACCAGGGTCCGTTTCACTGGGTCCTGACACTGACCGGGGTACAGTTCACTGGGTCCTGAATCTGACCAGGGTACAGTTTGTTGATTCCTGACTCTGACCGCGGTACAGTTCAATGGATCCAGAATCTGACCGGAGAAGAGTTTGCTGGGACCTGAATCTGACCAGGTTACAGGTCACTGGGTCCTGACTCTGACTAGGGGACAGTTCGCTGGGTTCTGGGCCTGACCAGGGTACACATCAATGGGTCCTGACTCTGACCGGGTAAACAGTTCACTGGGTCCAGAATCTGACCGGAGTACAGTTTGCTGGGTCTTGAATCTGACAGGGGTACAGTTCATTGCGTCGTGAATCTGACCCGGGCATATTTCACTGGGTTCTGACCCTGACCTGGGTATATTCACTGGGTCCTGACCCTGACCAGGGTAGATTTCACTGGGTCCAGACTCTGACCGGGGTACAGTTCACTGGGTCCTGAATCTGACCAGGGTACAGTTCACTGGGTCCTGACTCTGACCCGGGCACATTTCACTGGGTCCTGACTCTGACCGGGGTACAGTTCACTGGGTCCTGACCCTGACCTGGGTACATCCACCGGGTCCTGATCCTGACCAGGGTACATTATACTGGGTCCTGACTCTGACCGGGATACAGTTCACTGGGTCCTGAATCTGACCGGGGTACAGTTCACTGGGTCCTGACTCTGACCCGGGCACATTTCACTGGGTCCTGACTCTGACCAGGGTACAATTCACTCGGTCCTGACTCTGACCGGGGTACAGTTCACTGGCTCCTGAATCTGACCGGGGTACAGTTCAATGGGTCCTGACTCTGACCAAGGTACATTTCACTGGGTCCTGACTCTGACCGGGGTACAGTCCACTGGGTCCAGAATCTGACTGGAACACAGTTTGCTGGGTCCTGAATCTGACAGGGGTACAGTTCATTGCGTCCTGACTCTGACCGGGGTGCAGTTCACTGGGTCCTGACTCTGACTAGGGTACAGTTCGCTGGGTTCTGGGCCTGACCAGGGTACAGATCAATGGGTCCTGACTCTGACCGGGTAAACAGTTCACTGGGTCCTGACTCTGACCAAGGTACAGTTCACTGGGTCCTGACTCTGACCGGGTAAACAGTTCACTGGGTCCAGAATCTGACCGGAGTACAGTTTGCTGGGTCTTGAATCTGACAGGGGTACAGTTCATTGCGTCCTGAATCTGACCCGGGTAAAGTTCACTGGGTCCTGACTCTGACCGGGTAAACAGTTCACTGGGTCCTGACTCTGACCCGGGTAAAGTTCACTGGGTCCTGACTCTGACCTGGGTAAACCGTTCACTGGGTCTGGACCCTGAACGGGGTACAGTTCATTGGGTCTTAACTCTGATCGGGGTACTGTTGACTGGGTCCTGACTCTGACCGGGGTACAGTTCACTTGGTCCTGACTCTGACTTGGGCACATTTCACTGGGTCCTGACTCTGACCAGGGAACAATTCACTGGGTCCTGAATCTGACCGGGTAAACAGTTCACTGGGTCCTGACTCTGACTGGAGTACAGTTTGCTGGGTCCTGAATCTGACAGGGGTACAGTTCATTGCGTCCTGACTCTGACCGGGGTACAGTTCACGGGGTCCTGACTCTAACCAGGGAACAATTCACTGGGTCCTGACTCTGACCAGGGCACAGATCACTGGGCAATGACTCTGACCGGGGTACAGTTCAATGGGTCCTGACACTGACCGGAGTACAGTTTGCTGGGTCCTGAATCCGACAGGGGTACAGTTCATTGCGACCTGAATCTGGCCAGGGTAAAGTTCACTGGGTCCTGACTCTGACCAGGGTACAGTTCAATGGGTCCTGACTTCGAACAGGGTACACTTCACTGTGTCCTGACTCTGACTAGGGTACATTTCACTGTGTCCTGACTCTGATTAGGGTACAGTTCACCAGGTCCTGACTCTGACCAGGGTACAATTCACCGGTACCTGACACTGACCGGGGTACAGATCGCTGGATGCTGACTCTTACCAGGGTACAGTTCACTGGGTTCTGACTCTGACCGGGGTACATTTCGCTGGGTCCTGAATGTGACCGGGGTACAGTTCATTGATTCCTGACTCTGTCCGGCGTACAGTTTACTGGGTCCTGACTCTGGCCAGCGTACAGTTCACTGGGTCCTGAATCTGACCGGGTAAAGAGTTCACTGGGTCCTGACCCTGAACGGGGTACAGTTCATTGGTCCTGACCCTGATCGGGGTACAGTTCACTGGATCAATTTTCTGAATGGGGTACAGTTGACTGGGTCCTGACTCTGACCTGGGCACATTTCACCGGGTCCTGACTCTAACCGGGGTACAGTTTATTGATTCCTGACTTTGACCGGGGTACAGTTCACTGGGACCGGAATATGGCCAGCGTACAGTTCACTGGGACCGGAATCTGACCGGGGTACAGTTCACTGGGTCCTGACTCTGACCAGGGAACAATTCACTGGGTCCTGACTCTGACCAGGATACAGATCACTGGGCAATGACTCTGACCGGGGTACAGTTCAATGGGTCCTGACTCTGACCGGAGTACAGTTTGCTGGGTCCTGAATGTGACCGGGGTACAGTTCATTGATTCCTGACTCTGACCGGCGTACAGTTCACTGGGTCCTGAATCTGACCGGGTAAAGAGTTCACTGGGTCCTGACCCTGAAAGGGGTACAGTTCATTGGTCCTGACTCTGATCGGGGTACAGTTCACTGGATCAATTTTCTGAATGGGGTACAGTTGACTGGTCCTGACTCTGGCCCGGGCACATTTCACTGGGTCCTGACTCTGACCGGGGTACAGTTCACTGGGTCCTGACTCTGACCCGGGCACATTTCACTGGGTCCTGACTCTGACCAGGGTACATTTCACTGGGTTCTGACTCTGACCGGGGTACAGTACAATGTGTCCAGAATCTGACCGGAGTACAGTTTGCTGGGTCCTGAATCAGACAGGGGTACAGTTAATTGCGTCCTGAATCTAACCCGGGTAAAGTTCACTGGGTCCTGACTCTGACTGAGGTACAGTTCACTGGGTCCTGACTTCGAACAGGGTACACTTCACTGTGTCCTGACTCTGACGAGGGTACTTTTCACCAGGTCCTGACTCTGTCCAGGGTACATTTCACTGGTACCTGACTCTGACCGGGGTACAGATTGCTGGATGCTGACTCTTACCAGGGTGCAGTTCACTGGGTTCTGACTCTGACCGGGGTACATTTCGCTGGGTGCTGAATGGGACCGGGGTACAGTTCATTGATTCCTGACTCTGACTGGGGTACAGTTCACTGGGTCCTGAATCTGACCGGTGTACAGTTCACTGGGTCCTGACTCTGACCGGCGTACAGTTCACCTGGTCCAGAATCTGACCGGGGTGCAGTTCATTGATTCCTGACTCTGACCGGCGTACAGTTCACTGGCTCCTGAATCTGACCGGGGTACAGTTCACTGGGTCCTGACTCTGACTGGCGTACAGTTCACTGGGTCCAGAATCTGATCGGAGTACAGTTTGCTGGGTCTTGAATCTGACAGGGGTACAGTTCATTGCGTCCTGACTCTGACCCGGGTAAAGTGCAATGGGTCCTGACTCTGACCGAGGTATAGTTCACTGGGTCCTGACTTCGAACAGGGTACACTTCACTGGGTCCGGACTCTGACCAGGGTACATTCACTGTGTCCTGACTCTGAGCATGGTACAGTTCGCTGGGTTCTGAGTCTGACCAGGGTACAGATCACTAGGCCCTGACTCTAACCGGGGTACAGTTCACCGGGTCCTGACTGTGACCAAGGTACAGTTCACTGGATGCTTACTCTGACCAGGGTAGAGTTCACTGGGTCCTGAATCTGATCCGGGCACATTTCACTGGGTCCTGACTCTGACCAGGGTACAGATCACTGGGCAATGACTCTGACCGGGTAAACAGTTCACTATGTCCTGAATCTGGCCTGGGTAAAGTTCACTGGGTCTTGACTCTGAACGGGGTACATTTCACTGGGTCAGGATTCTGACCAGGATACATTTCACTGGGTCCTGACTCTGATCAGGGAACATTTCACTGGGTTCTGACTCTGACCAGGGTCCAGTTCAATGGGTCCTGACTCTGACCGGGGTACAGTTCACTGGGTCCGGAATTTGACCGGGGTACAGTTCACTGGGTCCTGTCGCTGACCGGGGCACATTTCACTGGGTCCTGACTCTGACCAGGGAACAATTCACTGGGTCCTGACACTGACCTGGATAATCAGTTCATTGCGTCCTGAATCTGACCCGGGTAAAGTTCACTGGGTACTGACTCTGACCAGGGTACAGTTCACTAGGTCCTGAATCTGACCGGGGCACATTTCACTGGGTCCTGACTCTGACCAGGGTACAGTTCGATGGGTCCTGACTCTGACCGGCCAACAGTTCACTGGGACCTGAATCTGACCGGGGTACAGTTCATTGCGTCCTGAATCTGACCCGGGTAAAGTTCACTGTGTCCTGACTCTGACCGGGTAAACAGTTCACTGGGTCCGGACCCTGAACGGGGTACAGTTCATTGGGTCTTCACTCTGATCGGGGTACAGTCGACTGGGTCCTGATTCTGACAGGGGTACACTTAACTGGATCCTGGCTCTGACCGGGGTACAGTTCATTGATTCCTGACTCTGACCGGGGTACAGTTCACTGGGTCCTGAATCTGACCGGGATACAGTTCACTGGGCAATGACTGTGACCGTGGTAAAGTTCACTGGGTCCTGACTCTGACCGGGTAAACAGGTCACTGGGTCCTGACCCTGAGCATGGTACTGTTCACTGGGTCCAGAGTCGGAATGGGGTACAGTTCACTGGGTCCTGACGCTTAACGGGGTACAGTTCACTAGGTCCTGAATCTGACCCAGGCACATTTTACTGGGTCCTGACTCTGACCGGGGCACATTTCACTGGGTCCTGACTCTGACCAGGGTCCAGTTCACTGGCTCTTGCATCAGACCGGGGTACAGTTCACTGGGTCCAGAATCTGACCGGAGTACAGTTTGCTGGGTCCTGAATCTGACCGGAGTACAGTTTGCTGGGTCCTGAATCTGACAGGGGTACAGTTCATTGCGTCCCGAATCTGACCCGGGTAAAGTTCACTGTGTCCTGACTCTGACCTGGGTAAACCGTTCACCGGGTCCGGACCCTGAACGGGGTACAGTTCATTGGGTCTTCACTCTGATCGGGGTACAGTTGACTGAGTCCTGATTCTGACAGGGGTACACTTCACTGGATCCTGGCTCTGACCGGGGTACAGTTCATTGATTCCTGACTCTGACCGGGGTACAGTTCACTGGGTCCTGAATCTGACCGGGATACAGTTCACTGGGCAACGACTGTGACCGGGGTAAAGTTCACTGGGTCCTGACTCTGACCGGGTAAACAGGTCACTGGGTCCTGACCCTGAGCATGGTACTGTTCACTGGGTCCTGATTCTGAATTGGGAACGGGTCACTGGGTCCTGACTCTGACCCGCGCATATTTCACTGGGTCCTGACCCTGACCAGGGTCCGTTTCACTGGGTCCTGACACTGACCGGGGTACAATTCAATGGATCCAGAATCTGACCGGAGAAGAGTTTGCTGGGACCTGAATCTGACCGGGGTACAGGTCACTGGGTCCTGACTCCAACCTTAGCACATTTCACTGGGTCCTGACTCTGACCAGGGTACAGTTCAATGGGTCCTGACTCTGACCAGGGAACAATTCACTGGGTGCTGAGTCTGACCAGGGTACAGTTCAATGTGTCCAGAATCTGACTGGAGTACAGTTTGCTGACTCCTGAATCTGACAGAGGTACAGTTCATTGCGTCCTGACTCTGACCCGGGTAAAATTCAATGGGTCCTGACTCTGACCGAGGTACAGTTCACTGGGTTCTGACTTCGAACAGGGTACACTTCACTGGGTCCTGTCTCTGACCAGGGTACAGTTCACTGTGTCCTGACTCTGACCGGGGTACAGTTTGCTGGGTCCTGAATCTGACCGGAGTACAGTTCACTGGGTCCAGAATCTGACCGGAGTACAGTTCACTGGGTCCTGACTCTGACCGGGATACAGTTCACTGGGTCCTGAATCTGACCAGGGTACAGTACATTGATTCCAGACTCTGACCGGGGTACAGTTCACTGGGTCCTGACTCTGAACCGGGCACATATCACTGGGTCCTGACTCTGACCAGGGTACATTTCACTGGGTCCTGACTCTGACCGGGTAAACAGTTCACTGGGTCCAGAATCTGACCGGAGTACAGTTTGTTGGGTCCTGAATCTAACCCGGGTAAAGTTCACTGGGTCCTGACTCTGACCGGGGCACATTTCACTGGGTCCTGACTCTGACCAGGGAACAATTCACTGGGTCCTGACACTGACCAGGGTACAGATCACTGGGCAATGACTCTGACCGGGGTACAGATCGCTGGGTCCTGACTCTGACCGGGGTACAGTACAATGGGTCCTGACTCTGACCATGGTACAGTTTGCTGGGTCCTGAATCTGACAGGGGTACAGTTCATTGCGACCTGAATCTGGCCAGGGTAAAGCTCACTGGGTCCTTACTCTGACCAGGGTACAGTTTAATGGGTCCTGACTTCGAACAGGGTACACTTCACTGTGTCCTGACTCTGACTAGGGTACACTTCACTGTGTCCTGACTCTGACGAGGGTACTTTTCACCAGGTCCTGACTCTGTCCAGGGTACATTTCACTGGTACCTGACTCTGACCGGGGTACAGATTGCTGGATGCTGACTCTTACCAGGGTGCAGTTCACTGGGTTCTGACTCTGACCGGGGTACATTTCGCTGGGTGCTGAATGGGACCGGGGTACAGTTCATTGATTCCTGACTCTGACTGGGGTACAGTTCACTGGGTCCTGAATCTGACCGGTGTACAGTTCACTGGGTCCTGACTCTGACCGGCGTACAGTTCACCTGGTCCAGAATCTGACCGGGGTGCAGTTCATTGATTCCTGACTCTGACCGGCGTACAGTTCACTGGCTCCTGAATCTGACCGGGGTACAGTTCACTGGGTCCTGACTCTGACCGGCGTACAGTTCACTGGGTCCTGAATCTGACCGGGTAAACAGTTCACTGGGTCCAGAATCTGATCGGAGTACAGTTTGCTGGGTCCTGAATCTGACAGGGGTACAGTTCATTGCGTCCTGTCTCTGACCCGGGTAAAGTGCAATGGGTCCTGACTCTGACCGAGGTACAGTTCACTGGGTCCTGACTTCGAACAGGGTACACTTCACTGGGTCCGGACTCTGACCAGGGTACATTCACTGTGTCCTGACTCTGAGCAGGGTACAGTTCGCTGGGTTCTGAGTCTGACCAGGGTACAGATCACTAGGCCCTGACTCTAACCGGGGTACAGTTCACCGGGTCCTGACTGTGACCAAGGTACAGTTCACTGGATGCTTACTCTGACCAGGGTAGAGTTCACTGGGTCCTGAATCTGATCCGGGCACATTTCACTGGGTCCTGACTCTGACCAGGGTACAGATCACTGGGCAATGACTCTGACCGGGTAAACAGTTCACTATGTCCTGAATCTGGCCTGGGTAAAGTTCACTGGGTCTTGACTCTGAACGGGGTACATTTCACTGGGTCAGGATTCTGACCAGGATACATTTCACTGGGTCCTGACTCTGATCAGGGAACATTTCACTGGGTTCTGACTCTGACCAGGGTCCAGTTCACTGGCTCTTGCATCAGACCGGGGTACAGTTCACTGGGTCCAGAATCTGACCGGAGTACAGTTTGCTGGGTCCTAAATCTGACCGGGGTAAAGTTCACTGGGTCCTGACACTGACCAGGGTACAGATCACTGGGCAATGACTCTGACCGGGATACAGATCGCTGGGTCCTGACTCTGACCGTGGTACAGTTTGCAGGGTCCTGAATCTGACAGGGGTACAGTTCATTGCGACCTGAATCTGGCCAGGGTAAAGCTCACTGGGTCCTTACTCTGACCAGGGTACAGTTCAATGGGTCCTGACTTCGAACAGGGTACACTTCACTGTGTCCTGACTCTGACTAGGGTACAGTTCACTGTGTCCTGACTTTGACTATCGTACAGTTCACCAGGTCCTGACTCTGACCAGGGTACAATTCACTGGTACCTGACTCTGACCGGGGTACAGATCGCTGGATGCTGACTCTGACCAGGGTACAGTTCAATGGGTCCTGACTCTGACCAGGGTACATTTCACTGAGTTCTGACTCTGACCGGGGTACTGTCCACTGGGTCCAGAATCTGACTGGAGAACAATTTGCTGGGTCCTGAATCTTAAAGGGGTACAGTTAATTGCGTCCTGAATCTGACCAGGGTAAAGTTCACTGGGTCCTGACTCTGACCGAGGTACAGTTCACTGGGTCCTTACTTCGAACAGGGTACACTTCACTGTGTCCTGTCTCTGACCAGGGCACAGTTCACTGTGTCCTGACTCTGACATAGGGTACAGTTCACCGGGTCCTGACTCTGACCGGGGCATATTTCACTGGGTCCTGACTCTGACCAGGGAACAATTCACTGGGTCCTGACACTGACCAGGGTACAGATCACTGGGCAATGACTCTGACCGGGGTACAGATCGCTGGGTCCTGACTCTGACCAGGGTACAGTTTGCTGGGTCCTGACTCTGACCGGGATACAGTTCACTGGGTCCGGAATTTGACCGGGGTACAGTTCACTGGGTCCTGACTCTGACCGGGGCACATTTCACTGGGTCCTGACTCTGACCAGGGAACAATTCACTGGGTCCTGACACTGACCAGAATACAGATCACTGGGCAATGACTCTGACCGGGGTACAGATCGCTGGGTCCTGACTCTGACCAGGGTACAGTTCAATGGGTCCTGACTTCGAACAGGGTACACTTCACTGTGCCCTGACTCTGACTAGGGTATAGTTCACTGTGTCCTGACTCTGACCAGGGTACAGTTCACCAGGTCCTGACTCTGACCAGGGTACAATTTACTGGTACCTGACTCTGACCGGGGTACAGATCGTTGGATGCTGACTCTTACCAGGATACAGTTCACTGGGTTTTGACTCTGACCGGGGTACATTTCGCTGGGTCCTGAATGTGACCAGGGTACAGTTTATTGATTCCTGACTTTGACCGGGGTACAGTTCACTGGGACCGGAATCTGGCTGGCGTACAGTTCACTGGGTCCTGACTCTGACCGGGGTACAGTTCACTGGGCCCTGACTCTGACCAGGGAGCAATTCACTGGGTCCTGTCTCTGATCAGGGTACAGATCACTGGGCAATGACTCTGACCGGGGTACAGTTCAATGGGTCCTGACTCTGACCGGAGTACAGTTTGCTGCGTCCTGAATCTGACAGGGGTACACTTCATTGCGAACTGAATCTGGCCAGGGTAAAGCTCACTGGGTCCTGACTCTGACCAGGGTACAGTTCACTGGGTCCTGACTTCGAACAGGGTACACTTCACTGTGTCCTGACTCTGACTAGGGTACAGTTCACTGTGTCCTGACTCTGACCCGGGCACATTTCACTGGGTCCTGACTCTGACCAAGGTACACATCACTGGGCAATGACTCTGACCGGGTAAACAGTTCACTATGTCCTGAATCTGGCCTGGGTAAAGTTCACTGGTTCCTGACTCTGAACGGGGTACATTTCACTGGGTCCTGACTCTGATCAGGGAACAATTCACTGGCTCTTGCATCAGACCGGGGTACAGTTTGCTGGGTCCTGAATCTGACCGGGGTAAAGTTCACTGGGTCCTGACTCTGACCGGGTAAACAGTTCACTGGGTCCAGAATCTGACCAAGGAACAATTCACTGGGTCCTGACACTGACCAGGGTACAGATCACTGGGCAATGACTCTGACCGGGGTACAGATCGCTGGGTCCTGACTCTGACCGGGGTACAGTACAATGGGTCCTGACTCTGACCGTGGTACAGTTTGCTGGGTCCTGAATCTGACAGGGGTACAGTTCATTGCGACCTGAATCTGGCCAGGGTAAAGCTCACTGGGTCCTTACTCTGACCAGGGTACAGTTTAATGGGTCCTGACTTCGAACAGGGTACACTTCACTGTGTCCTGACTCTGACTAGGGTACACTTCACTGTGTCCTGACTCTGACTAGGGTACAGTTCACCAGGTCCTTACTCTGACCAGGGTACAATTCACTGGTACCTGACTCTGACCGGGGTACAGATCGTTGGATGCTGACTCTTACCAGGGTACAGTTCACTGGGTTCTGACTCTGACCGGGGTACATTTCGCTGGGTCCTGAATGTGACCGGGGTACAGTTCATTGACTCCTGACTCTGACCGGCGTACATTTCACTGGGTCCTGAATCTGACCGGCGTACAGTTCACTGGGTCCTGAATCTGACCGGGTAAAGAGTTCACTGGGTCCTGACTCTGATCGGGGTACAGTTCACTGGATCAATTTGCTGGGTCCTGAATCTGACAGGGGTACAGTTCATTGCGAACTGAATCTGGCCAGGGTAAAGTTCACTGGGTCCTGACTCTGACCAGGGTACAGTTCAATGGGTCCTGACTTCGAACAGGGTACACTTCACTGTGTCCTGACTCTGACTAGGGTACAGTTCACTGTGTCCTGACTTTGACTATCGTACAGTTCACCAGGTCCTGACTCTGACCAGGGTACAATTCACTGGTACCTGACTCTGACCGGGGTACAGATCGCTGGATGCTGACTCTGAACAGGGTACAGTTCACTGTGTCCTGACTCTGACCAGGGTACATTTCACTGAGTTCTGACTCTGACCGGGGTACTGTCCACTGGGTCCAGAATCTGACTGGAGAACAATTTGCTGGGTCCTGAATCTTAAAGGGGTACAGTTAATTGCGTCCTGAATCTGACCAGGGTAAAGTTCACTGGGTCCTGACTCTGACCGAGGTACAGTTCACTGGGTCCTTACTTCGAACAGGGTACACTTCACTGTGTCCTGTCTCTGACCAGGGCACAGTTCACTGTGTCCTGACTCTGACATAGGGTACAGTTCACCGGGTCCTGACTCTGACCGGGGCATATTTCACTGGGTCCTGACTCTGACCAGGGAACAATTCACTGGGTCCTGACACTGACCAGGGTACAGATCACTGGGCAATGACTCTGACCGGGGTACAGATCGCTGGGTCCTGACTCTGACCAGGGTACAGTTTGCTGGGTCCTGACTCTGACCGGGATACAGTTCACTGGGTCCGGAATTTGACCGGGGTACAGTTCACTGGGTCCTGACTCTGACCGGGGCACATTTCACTGGGTCCTGACTCTGACCAGGGAACAATTCACTGGGTCCTGACACTGACCAGAATACAGATCACTGGGCAATGACTCTGACCGGGGTACAGATCGCTGGGTCCTGACTCTGACCAGGGTACAGTTCAATGGGTCCTGACTTCGAACAGGGTACACTTCACTGTGCCCTGACTCTGACTAGGGTATAGTTCACTGTGTCCTGACTCTGACCAGGGTACAGTTCACCAGGTCCTGACTCTGACCAGGGTACAATTTACTGGTACCTGACTCTGACCGGGGTACAGATCGTTGGATGCTGACTCTTACCAGGGTACAGTTCACTGGGTTTTGACTCTGACCGGGGTACATTTCGCTGGGTCCTGAATGTGACCAGGGTACAGTTTATTGATTCCTGACTTTGACCGGGGTACAGTTCACTGGGACCGGAATCTGGCTGGCGTACAGTTCACTGGGTCCTGACTCTGACCGGGGTACAGTTCACTGGGCCCTGACTCTGACCAGGGAGCAATTCACTGGGTCCTGTCTCTGATCAGGGTACAGATCACTGGGCAATGACTCTGACCGGGGTACAGTTCAATGGGTCCTGACTCTGACCGGAGTACAGTTTGCTGCGTCCTGAATCTGACAGGGGTACACTTCATTGCGAACTGAATCTGGCCAGGGTAAAGCTCACTGGGTCCTGACTCTGACCAGGGTACAGTTCACTGGGTCCTGACTTCGAACAGGGTACACTTCACTGTGTCCTGACTCTGACTAGGGTACAGTTCACTGTGTCCTGACTCTGACCCGGGCACATTTCACTGGGTCCTGACTCTGACCAAGGTACAGATCACTGGGCAATGACTCTGACCGGGTAAACAGTTCACTATGTCCTGAATCTGGCCTGGGTAAAGTTCACTGGGTCCTGACTCTGAACGGGGTACATTTCACTGGGTCCTGACTCTGATCAGGGAACAATTCACTGGCTCTTGCATCAGACCGGGGTACAGTTTGCTGGGTCCTGAATCTGACCGGGTAAACAGTTCACTGGGTCCAGAATCTGACCAAGGAACAATTCACTGGGTCCTGACACTGACCAGGGTACAGATCACTGGGCAATGACTCTGACCGGGGTACAGATCGCTGGGTCCTGACTCTGACCGGGGTACAGTACAATGGGTCCTGACTCTGACCGTGGTACAGTTTGCTGGGTCCTGAATCTGACAGGGGTACAGTTCATTGCGACCTGAATCTGGCCAGGGTAAAGCTCACTGGGTCCTTACTCTGACCAGGGTACAGTTTAATGGGTCCTGACTTCGAACAGGGTACACTTCACTGTGTCCTGACTCTGACTAGGGTACACTTCACTGTGTCCTGACTCTGACGAGGGTACTTTTCACCAGGTCCTGACTCTGTCCAGGGTACATTTCACTGGTACCTGACTCTGACCGGGGTACAGATTGCTGGATGCTGACTCTTACCAGGGTGCAGTTCACTGGGTTCTGACTCTGACCGGGGTACATTTCGCTGGGTGCTGAATGGGACCGGGGTACAGTTCATTGATTCCTGACTCTGACTGGGGTACAGTTCACTGGGTCCTAAATCTGACCGGTGTACAGTTCACTGGGTCCTGACTCTGACCGGCGTACAGTTCACCTGGTCCAGAATCTGACCGGGGTGCAGTTCATTGATTCCTGACTCTGACCGGCGTACAGTTCACTGGCTCCTGAATCTGACCGGGGTACAGTTCACTGGGTCCTGACTCTGACCGGCGTACAGTTCACTGGGTCCTGAATCTGACCGGAGTACAGTTTGCTGGGTCCTGAATCTGACAGGGGTACAGTTCATTGCGTCCTGACTCTGACCCGGGTAAAGTGCAATGGGTCCTGACTCTGACCGAGGTACAGTTCACTGGGTCCTGACTTCGAACAGGGTACACTTCACTGGGTCCGGACTCTGACCAGGGTACATTCACTGTGTCCTGACTCTGAGCAGGGTACAGTTCGCTGGGTTCTGAGTCTGACCAGGGTACAGATCACTAGGCCCTGACTCTAACCGGGGTACAGTTCACCGGGTCCTGGCTGTGACCAAGGTACAGTTCACTGGATGCTTACTCTGACCAGGGTAGAGTTCACTGGGTCCTGAATCTGATCCGGGCACATTTCACTGAGTCCTGACTCTGACCAGGGTACAGATCACTGGGCAATGACTCTGACCGGGTAAACAGTTCACTATGTCCTGAATCTGGCCTGGGTAAAGTTCACTGGGTCTTGACTCTGAACGGGGTACATTTCACTGGGTCAGGATTCTGACCAGGATACATTTCACTGGGTCCTGACTCTGATCAGGGAACATTTCACTGGGTTCTGACTCTGACCAGGGTCCAGTTCACTGGCTCTTGCATCAGACCGGGGTACAGTTCACTGGGTCCAGAATCTGACCGGAGTACAGTTCACTGGGCCCTGACTCTGACCAGGGAGCAATTCACTGGGTCCTGTCTCTGATCAGGGTACAGATCACTGGGCAATGACTCTGACCGGGGTACAGTTCAATGGGTCCTGACTCTGACCGGAGTACAGTTTGCTGCGTCCTGAATCTGACAGGGGTACACTTCATTGCGAACTGAATCTGGCCAGGGTAAAGCTCACTGGGTCCTGACTCTGACCAGGGTACAGTTCACTGGGTCCTGACTTCGAACAGGGTACACTTCACTGTGTCCTGACTCTGACTAGGGTACAGTTCACTGTGTCCTGACTCTGACCCGGGCACATTTCACTGGGTCCTGACTCTGACCAAGGTACAGATCACTGGGCAATGACTCTGACCGGGTAAACA
This sequence comes from Hemiscyllium ocellatum, assembly GCF_020745735.1. Taxonomy (NCBI): domain Eukaryota; kingdom Metazoa; phylum Chordata; class Chondrichthyes; order Orectolobiformes; family Hemiscylliidae; genus Hemiscyllium; species Hemiscyllium ocellatum. The sequence goes on along the minus strand of NC_083428.1, from coordinate 29,679,698 downwards.
GTTCACTATGTCCTGAATCTGGCCTGGGTAATGTTCACTGGGTCCTGACTCTGAACGGGGTACATTTCACTGGGTCCTGACTCTGATCAGGGAACAATTCACTGGCTCTTGCATCAGACCGGGGTACAGTTTGCTGGGTCCTGAATCTGACCGGAGTACAGTTTGCTGGGTCCTGAATCTGACCGGGGTAAAGTTCACTGGGTCCTGACTCTGACCGGGTAAACAGTTCACTGGGTCCAGAATCTGACCGGAGTACAGTTTGTTGGGTCCTGAATCTAACCCGGGTAAAGTTCACTGGGTCCTGACTCTGACCGGGGCACATTTCACTGGGTCCTGACTCTGACCAGGGAACAATTCACTGGGTCATGACACTGACCAGGGTACAGATCACTGGGCAATGACTCTGACCGGGGTACAGATCGCTGGGTCCTGACTCTGACCGGGGTACAGTTTGCTGGGTCCTGAATCTGACAGGGGTACAGTTCATTGCGACCTGAATCTGGCCAGGGTAAAGCTCACTGGGTCCTTACTCTGACCAGGGTACAGTTTAATGGGTCCTGACTTCGAACAGGGTACACTTCACTGTGTCCTGACTCTGACTAGGGTACACTTCACTGTGTCCTGACTCTGACGAGGGTACTTTTCACCAGGTCCTGACTCTGTCCAGGGTACATTTCACTGGTACCTGACTCTGACCGGGGTACAGATTGCTGGATGCTGACTCTTACCAGGGTGCAGTTCACTGGGTTCTGACTCTGACCGGGGTACATTTCGCTGGGTGCTGAATGGGACCGGGGTACAGTTCATTGATTCCTGACTCTGACTGGGGTACAGTTCACTGGGTCCTGAATCTGACCGGTGTACAGTTCACTGGGTCCTGACTCTGACCGGCGTACAGTTCACCTGGTCCAGAATCTGACCGGGGTGCAGTTCATTGATTCCTGACTCTGACCGGCGTACAGTTCACTGGCTCCTGAATCTGACCGGGGTACAGTTCACTGGGTCCTGACTCTGACCGGCGTACAGTTCACTGGGTCCTGAATCTGACCGGGTAAACAGTTCACTGGGTCCAGAATCTGATCGGAGTACAGTTTGCTGGGTCCTGAATCTGACAGGGGTACAGTTCATTGCGTCCTGTCTCTGACCCGGGTAAAGTGCAATGGGTCCTGACTCTGACCGAGGTACAGTTCACTGGGTCCTGACTTCGAACAGGGTACACTTCACTGGGTCCGGACTCTGACCAGGGTACATTCACTGTGTCCTGACTCTGAGCAGGGTACAGTTCGCTGGGTTCTGAGTCTGACCAGGGTACAGATCACTAGGCCCTGACTCTAACCGGGGTACAGTTCACCGGGTCCTGACTGTGACCAAGGTACAGTTCACTGGATGCTTACTCTGACCAGGGTAGAGTTCACTGGGTCCTGAATCTGATCCGGGCACATTTCACTGGGTCCTGACTCTGACCAGGGTACAGATCACTGGGCAATGACTCTGACCGGGTAAACAGTTCACTATGTCCTGAATCTGGCCTGGGTAAAGTTCACTGGGTCTTGACTCTGAACGGGGTACATTTCACTGGGTCAGGATTCTGACCAGGATACATTTCACTGGGTCCTGACTCTGATCAGGGAACATTTCACTGGGTTCTGACTCTGACCAGGGTCCAGTTCACTGGCTCTTGCATCAGACCGGGGTACAGTTCACTGGGTCCAGAATCTGACCGGAGTACAGTTTGCTGGGTCCTAAATCTGACCGGGGTAAAGTTCACTGGGTCCTGACACTGACCAGGGTACAGATCACTGGGCAATGACTCTGACCGGGATACAGATCGCTGGGTCCTGACTCTGACCGTGGTACAGTTTGCAGGGTCCTGAATCTGACAGGGGTACAGTTCATTGCGACCTGAATCTGGCCAGGGTAAAGCTCACTGGGTCCTTACTCTGACCAGGGTACAGTTCAATGGGTCCTGACTTCGAACAGGGTACACTTCACTGTGTCCTGACTCTGACTAGGGTACAGTTCACTGTGTCCTGACTTTGACTATCGTACAGTTCACCAGGTCCTGACTCTGACCAGGGTACAATTCACTGGTACCTGACTCTGACCGGGGTACAGATCGCTGGATGCTGACTCTGACCAGGGTACAGTTCAATGGGTCCTGACTCTGACCAGGGTACATTTCACTGAGTTCTGACTCTGACCGGGGTACTGTCCACTGGGTCCAGAATCTGACTGGAGAACAATTTGCTGGGTCCTGAATCTTAAAGGGGTACAGTTAATTGCGTCCTGAATCTGACCAGGGTAAAGTTCACTGGGTCCTGACTCTGACCGAGGTACAGTTCACTGGGTCCTTACTTCGAACAGGGTACACTTCACTGTGTCCTGTCTCTGACCAGGGCACAGTTCACTGTGTCCTGACTCTGACATAGGGTACAGTTCACCGGGTCCTGACTCTGACCGGGGCATATTTCACTGGGTCCTGACTCTGACCAGGGAACAATTCACTGGGTCCTGACACTGACCAGGGTACAGATCACTGGGCAATGACTCTGACCAGGGTACAGTTTGCTGGGTCCTGACTCTGACCGGGATACAGTTCACTGGGTCCGGAATTTGACCGGGGTACAGTTCACTGGGTCCTGACTCTGACCGGGGCACATTTCACTGGGTCCTGACTCTGACCAGGGAACAATTCACTGGGTCCTGACACTGACCAGAATACAGATCACTGGGCAATGACTCTGACCGGGGTACAGATCGCTGGGTCCTGACTCTGACCAGGGTACAGTTCAATGGGTCCTGACTTCGAACAGGGTACACTTCACTGTGCCCTGACTCTGACTAGGGTATAGTTCACTGTGTCCTGACTCTGACCAGGGTACAGTTCACCAGGTCCTGACTCTGACCAGGGTACAATTTACTGGTACCTGACTCTGACCGGGGTACAGATCGTTGGATGCTGACTCTTACCAGGGTACAGTTCACTGGGTTTTGACTCTGACCGGGGTACATTTCGCTGGGTCCTGAATGTGACCAGGGTACAGTTTATTGATTCCTGACTTTGACCGGGGTACAGTTCACTGGGACCGGAATCTGGCTGGCGTACAGTTCACTGGGTCCTGACTCTGACCGGGGTACAGTTCACTGGGCCCTGACTCTGACCAGGGAGCAATTCACTGGGTCCTGTCTCTGATCAGGGTACAGATCACTGGGCAATGACTCTGACCGGGGTACAGTTCAATGGGTCCTGACTCTGACCGGAGTACAGTTTGCTGCGTCCTGAATCTGACAGGGGTACACTTCATTGCGAACTGAATCTGGCCAGGGTAAAGCTCACTGGGTCCTGACTCTGACCAGGGTACAGTTCACTGGGTCCTGACTTCGAACAGGGTACACTTCACTGTGTCCTGACTCTGACTAGGGTACAGTTCACTGTGTCCTGACTCTGACCCGGGCACATTTCACTGGGTCCTGACTCTGACCAAGGTACAGATCACTGGGCAATGACTCTGACCGGGTAAACAGTTCACTATGTCCTGAATCTGGCCTGGGTAAAGTTCACTGGGTCCTGACTCTGAACGGGGTACATTTCACTGGGTCCTGACTCTGATCAGGGAACAATTCACTGGCTCTTGCATCAGACCGGGGTACAGTTTGCTGGGTCCTGAATCTGACCGGGGTAAAGTTCACTGGGTCCTGACTCTGACCGGGTAAACAGTTCACTGGGTCCAGAATCTGACCAAGGAACAATTCACTGGGTCCTGACACTGACCAGGGTACAGATCACTGGGCAATGACTCTGACCGGGGTACAGATCGCTGGGTCCTGACTCTGACCGGGGTACAGTACAATGGGTCCTGACTCTGACCGTGGTACAGTTTGCTGGGTCCTGAATCTGACAGGGGTACAGTTCATTGCGACCTGAATCTGGCCAGGGTAAAGCTCACTGGGTCCTTACTCTGACCAGGGTACAGTTTAATGGGTCCTGACTTCGAACAGGGTACACTTCACTGTGTCCTGACTCTGACTAGGGTACACTTCACTGTGTCCTGACTCTGACGAGGGTACTTTTCACCAGGTCCTGACTCTGTCCAGGGTACATTTCACTGGTACCTGACTCTGACCGGGGTACAGATTGCTGGATGCTGACTCTTACCAGGGTGCAGTTCACTGGGTTCTGACTCTGACCGGGGTACATTTCGCTGGGTGCTGAATGGGACCGGGGTACAGTTCATTGATTCCTGACTCTGACTGGGGTACAGTTCACTGGGTCCTGAATCTGACCGGTGTACAGTTCACTGGGTCCTGACTCTGACCGGCGTACAGTTCACCTGGTCCAGAATCTGACCGGGGTGCAGTTCATTGATTCCTGACTCTGACCGGCGTACAGTTCACTGGCTCCTGAATCTGACCGGGGTACAGTTCACTGGGTCCTGACTCTGACCGGCGTACAGTTCACTGGGTCCTGAATCTGACCGGAGTACAGTTTGCTGGGTCCTGAATCTGACAGGGGTACAGTTCATTGCGTCCTGACTCTGACCCGGGTAAAGTGCAATGGGTCCTGACTCTGACCGAGGTACAGTTCACTGGGTCCTGACTTCGAACAGGGTACACTTCACTGGGTCCGGACTCTGACCAGGGTACATTCACTGTGTCCTGACTCTGAGCAGGGTACAGTTCGCTGGGTTCTGAGTCTGACCAGGGTACAGATCACTAGGCCCTGACTCTAACCGGGGTACAGTTCACCGGGTCCTGGCTGTGACCAAGGTACAGTTCACTGGATGCTTACTCTGACCAGGGTAGAGTTCACTGGGTCCTGAATCTGATCCGGGCACATTTCACTGAGTCCTGACTCTGACCAGGGTACAGATCACTGGGCAATGACTCTGACCGGGTAAACAGTTCACTATGTCCTGAATCTGGCCTGGGTAAAGTTCACTGGGTCTTGACTCTGAACGGGGTACATTTCACTGGGTCAGGATTCTGACCAGGATACATTTCACTGGGTCCTGACTCTGATCAGGGAACATTTCACTGGGTTCTGACTCTGACCAGGGTCCAGTTCACTGGCTCTTGCATCAGACCGGGGTACAGTTCACTGGGTCCAGAATCTGACCGGAGTACAGTTCACTGGGCCCTGACTCTGACCAGGGAGCAATTCACTGGGTCCTGTCTCTGATCAGGGTACAGATCACTGGGCAATGACTCTGACCGGGGTACAGTTCAATGGGTCCTGACTCTGACCGGAGTACAGTTTGCTGCGTCCTGAATCTGACAGGGGTACACTTCATTGCGAACTGAATCTGGCCAGGGTAAAGCTCACTGGGTCCTGACTCTGACCAGGGTACAGTTCACTGGGTCCTGACTTCGAACAGGGTACACTTCACTGTGTCCTGACTCTGACTAGGGTACAGTTCACTGTGTCCTGACTCTGACCCGGGCACATTTCACTGGGTCCTGACTCTGACCAAGGTACAGATCACTGGGCAATGACTCTGACCGGGTAAACAGTTCACTATGTCCTGAATCTGGCCTGGGTAATGTTCACTGGGTCCTGACTCTGAACGGGGTACATTTCACTGGGTCCTGACTCTGATCAGGGAACAATTCACTGGCTCTTGCATCAGACCGGGGTACAGTTTGCTGGGTCCTGAATCTGACCGGGGTAAAGTTCACTGGGTCCTGACTCTGACCGGGTAAACAGTTCACTGGGTCCAGAATCTGACCGGAGTACAGTTTGTTGGGTCCTGAATCTAACCCGGGTAAAGTTCACTGGGTCCTGACTCTGACCGGGGCACATTTCACTGGGTCCTGACTCTGACCAGGGAACAATTCACTGGGTCCTGACACTGACCAGGGTACAGATCACTGGGCAATGACTCTGACCGGGGTACAGATCGCTGGGTCCTGACTCTGACCGGGGTACAGTTTGCTGGGTCCTGAATCTGACAGGGGTACAGTTCATTGCGACCTGAATCTGGCCAGGGTAAAGCTCACTGGGTCCTTACTCTGACCAGGGTACAGTTTAATGGGTCCTGACTTCGAACAGGGTACACTTCACTGTGTCCTGACTCTGACTAGGGTACTTTTCACCAGGTCCTGACTCTGTCCAGGGTACATTTCACTGGTACCTGACTCTGACCGGGGTACAGATTGCTGGATGCTGACTCTTACCAGGGTGCAGTTCACTGGGTTCTGACTCTGACCGGGGTACATTTCGCTGGGTGCTGAATGGGACCGGGGTACAGTTCATTGATTCCTGACTCTGACTGGGGTACAGTTCACTGGGTCCTGAATCTGACCGGTGTACAGTTCACTGGGTCCTGACTCTGACCGGCGTACAGTTCACCTGGTCCAGAATCTGACCGGGGTGCAGTTCATTGATTCCTGACTCTGACCGGCGTACAGTTCACTGGCTCCTGAATCTGACCGGGGTACAGTTCACTGGGTCCTGACTCTGACCGGCGTACAGTTCACTGGGTCCTGAATCTGACCGGGTAAACAGTTCACTGGGTCCAGAATCTGATCGGAGTACAGTTTGCTGGGTCCTGAATCTGACAGGGGTACAGTTCATTGCGTCCTGTCTCTGACCCGGGTAAAGTGCAATGGGTCCTGACTCTGACCGAGGTACAGTTCACTGGGTCCTGACTTCGAACAGGGTACACTTCACTGGGTCCGGACTCTGACCAGGGTACATTCACTGTGTCCTGACTCTGAGCAGGGTACAGTTCGCTGGGTTCTGAGTCTGACCAGGGTACAGATCACTAGGCCCTGACTCTAACCGGGGTACAGTTCACCGGGTCCTGACTGTGACCAAGGTACAGTTCACTGGATGCTTACTCTGACCAGGGTAGAGTTCACTGGGTCCTGAATCTGATCCGGGCACATTTCACTGGGTCCTGACTCTGACCAGGGTACAGATCACTGGGCAATGACTCTGACCGGGTAAACAGTTCACTATGTCCTGAATCTGGCCTGGGTAAAGTTCACTGGGTCTTGACTCTGAACGGGGTACATTTCACTGGGTCAGGATTCTGACCAGGATACATTTCACTGGGTCCTGACTCTGATCAGGGAACATTTCACTGGGTTCTGACTCTGACCAGGGTCCAGTTCACTGGCTCTTGCATCAGACCGGGGTACAGTTCACTGGGTCCAGATTCTGACCGGAGTACAGTTTGCTGGGTCCTAAATCTGACCGGGGTAAAGTTCACTGGGTCCTGACACTGACCAGGGTACAGTTCACTGTGTCCTGACTTTGACTATCGTACAGTTCACCAGGTCCTGACTCTGACCAGGGTACAATTCACTGGTACCTGACTCTGACCGGGGTACAGATCGCTGGATGCTGACTCTGACCAGGGTACAGTTCAATGGGTCCTGACTCTGACCAGGGTACATTTCACTGAGTTCTGACTCTGACCGGGGTACTGTCCACTGGGTCCAGAATCTGACTGGAGAACAATTTGCTGGGTCCTGAATCTTAAAGGGGTACAGTTAATTGCGTCCTGAATCTGACCAGGGTAAAGTTCACTGGGTCCTGACTCTGACCGAGGTACAGTTCACTGGGTCCTTACTTCGAACAGGGTACACTTCACTGTGTCCTGTCTCTGACCAGGGCACAGTTCACTGTGTCCTGACTCTGACATAGGGTACAGTTCACCGGGTCCTGACTCTGACCGGGGCATATTTCACTGGGTCCTGACTCTGACCAGGGAACAATTCACTGGGTCCTGACACTGACCAGGGTACAGATCACTGGGCAATGACTCTGACCGGGGTACAGATCGCTGGGTCCTGACTCTGACCAGGGTACAGTTCAATGGGTCCTGACTTCGAACAGGGTACACTTCACTGTGCCCTGACTCTGACTAGGGTATAGTTCACTGTGTCCTGACTCTGACCAGGGTACAGTTCACCAGGTCCTGACTCTGACCAGGGTACAATTTACTGGTACCTGACTCTGACCGGGGTACAGATCGTTGGATGCTGACTCTTACCAGGGTACAGTTCACTGGGTTTTGACTCTGACCGGGGTACATTTCGCTGGGTCCTGAATGTGACCAGGGTACAGTTTATTGATTCCTGACTTTGACCGGGGTACAGTTCACTGGGACCGGAATCTGGCTGGCGTACAGTTCACTGGGTCCTGACTCTGACCGGGGTACAGTTCACTGGGCCCTGACTCTGACCAGGGAGCAATTCACTGGGTCCTGTCTCTGATCAGGGTACAGATCACTGGGCAATGACTCTGACCGGGGTACAGTTCAATGGGTCCTGACTCTGACCGGAGTACAGTTTGCTGGGTCCTGAATCTGACAGGGGTACACTTCATTGCGAACTGAATCTGGCCAGGGTAAAGCTCACTGGGTCCTGACTCTGACCAGGGTACAGTTCACTGGGTCCTGACTTCGAACAGGGTACACTTCACTGTGTCCTGACTCTGACTAGGGTACAGTTCACTGTGTCCTGACTCTGACCCGGGCACATTTCACTGGGTCCTGACTCTGACCAAGGTACACATCACTGGGTAATGACTCTGACCGGGTAAACAGTTCACTATGTCCTGAATCTGGCCTGGGTAAAGTTCACTGGTTCCTGACTCTGAACGGGGTACATTTCACTGGGTCCTGACTCTGATCAGGGAACAATTCACTGGCTCTTGCATCAGACCGGGGTACAGTTTGCTGGGTCCTGAATCTGACCGGAGTACAGTTTGCTGGGTCCTGAATCTGACCGGGGTAAAGTTCACTGGGTCCTGACTCTGACCGGGTAAACAGTTCACTGGGTCCAGAATCTGACCAAGGAACAATTCACTGGGTCCTGACACTGACCAGGGTACAGATCACTGGGCAATGACTCTGACCGGGGTACAGATCGCTGGGTCCTGACTCTGACCGGGGTACAGTACAATGGGTCCTGACTCTGACCGTGGTACAGTTTGCTGGGTCCTGAATGTGACCGGGGTACAGTTCATTGACTCCTGACTCTGACCGGCGTACAGTTCACTGGGTCCTGAATCTGACCGGCGTACAGTTCACTGGGTCCTGAATCTGACCGGGTAAAGAGTTCACTGGGTCCTGACTCTGATCGGGGTACAGTTCACTGGATCAATTTGCTGGGTCCTGAATCTGACAGGGGTACAGTTCATTGCGAACTGAATCTGGCCAGGGTAAAGTTCACTGGGTCCTGACTCTGACCAGGGTACAGTTCAATGGGTCCTGACTTCGAACAGGGTACACTTCACTGTGTCCTGACTCTGACTAGGGTACAGTTCACTGTGTCCTGACTTTGACTATCGTACAGTTCACCAGGTCCTGACTCTGACCAGGGTACAATTCACTGGTACCTGACTCTGACCGGGGTACAGATCGCTGGATGCTGACTCTGACCAGGGTACAGTTCAATGGGTCCTGACTCTGACCAGGGTACATTTCACTGAGTTCTGACTCTGACCGGGGTACTGTCCACTGGGTCCAGAATCTGACTGGAGAACAATTTGCTGGGTCCTGAATCTTAAAGGGGTACAGTTAATTGCGTCCTGAATCTGACCAGGGTAAAGTTCACTGGGTCCTGACTCTGACCGAGGTACAGTTCACTGGGTCCTTACTTCGAACAGGGTACACTTCACTGTGTCCTGTCTCTGACCAGGGCACAGTTCACTGTGTCCTGACTCTGACATAGGGTACAGTTCACCGGGTCCTGACTCTGACCGGGGCATATTTCACTGGGTCCTGACTCTGACCAGGGAACAATTCACTGGGTCCTGACACTGACCAGGGTACAGATCACTGGGCAATGACTCTGACCGGGGTACAGATCGCTGGGTCCTGACTCTGACCAGGGTACAGTTCAATGGGTCCTGACTTCGAACAGGGTACACTTCACTGTGCCCTGACTCTGACTAGGGTATAGTTCACTGTGTCCTGACTCTGACCAGGGTACAGTTCACCAGGTCCTGACTCTGACCAGGGTACAATTTACTGGTACCTGACTCTGACCGGGGTACAGATCGTTGGATGCTGACTCTTACCAGGGTACAGTTCACTGGGTTTTGACTCTGACCGGGGTACATTTCGCTGGGTCCTGAATGTGACCAGGGTACAGTTTATTGATTCCTGACTTTGACCGGGGTACAGTTCACTGGGACCGGAATCTGGCTGGCGTACAGTTCACTGGGTCCTGACTCTGACCGGGGTACAGTTCACTGGGCCCTGACTCTGACCAGGGAGCAATTCACTGGGTCCTGTCTCTGATCAGGGTACAGATCACTGGGCAATGACTCTGACCGGGGTACAGTTCAATGGGTCCTGACTCTGACCGGAGTACAGTTTGCTGCGTCCTGAATCTGACAGGGGTACACTTCATTGCGAACTGAATCTGGCCAGGGTAAAGCTCACTGGGTCCTGACTCTGACCAGGGTACAGTTCACTGGGTCCTGACTTCGAACAGGGTACACTTCACTGTGTCCTGACTCTGACTAGGGTACAGTTCACTGTGTCCTGACTCTGACCCGGGCACATTTCACTGGGTCCTGACTCTGACCAAGGTACAGATCACTGGGCAATGACTCTGACCGGGTAAACAGTTCACTATGTCCTGAATCTGGCCTGGGTAAAGTTCACTGGGTCCTGACTCTGAACGGGGTACATTTCACTGGGTCCTGACTCTGATCAGGGAACAATTCACTGGCTCTTGCATCAGACCGGGGTACAGTTTGCTGGGTCCTGAATCTGACCGGGGTAAAGTTCACTGGGTCCTGACTCTGACCGGGTAAACAGTTCACTGGGTCCAGAATCTGACCAAGGAACAATTCACTGGGTCCTGACACTGACCAGGGTACAGATCACTGGGCAATGACTCTGACCGGGGTACAGATCGCTGGGTCCTGACTCTGACCGGGGTACAGTACAATGGGTCCTGACTCTGACCGTGGTACAGTTTGCTGGGTCCTGAATCTGACAGGGGTACAGTTCATTGCGACCTGAATCTGGCCAGGGTAAAGCTCACTGGGTCCTTACTCTGACCAGGGTACAGTTTAATGGGTCCTGACTTCGAACAGGGTACACTTCACTGTGTCCTGACTCTGACTAGGGTACACTTCACTGTGTCCTGACTCTGACGAGGGTACTTTACACCAGGTCCTGACTCTGTCCAGGGTACATTTCACTGGTACCTGACTCTGACCGGGGTACAGATTGCTGGATGCTGACTCTTACCAGGGTGCAGTTCACTGGGTTCTGACTCTGACCGGGGTACATTTCGCTGGGTGCTGAATGGGACCGGGGTACAGTTCATTGATTCCTGACTCTGACTGGGGTACAGTTCACTGGGTCCTGAATCTGACCGGTGTACAGTTCACTGGGTCCTGACTCTGACCGGCGTACAGTTCACCTGGTCCAGAATCTGACCGGGGTGCAGTTCATTGATTCCTGACTCTGACCGGCGTACAGTTCACTGGCTCCTGAATCTGACCGGGGTACAGTTCACTGGGTCCTGACTCTGACCGGCGTACAGTTCACTGGGTCCTGAATCTGACCGGAGTACAGTTTGCTGGGTCCTGAATCTGACAGGGGTACAGTTCATTGCGTCCTGACTCTGACCCGGGTAAAGTGCAATGGGTCCTGACTCTGACCGAGGTACAGTTCACTGGGTCCTGACTTCGAACAGGGTACACTTCACTGGGTCCGGACTCTGACCAGGGTACATTCACTGTGTCCTGACTCTGAGCAGGGTACAGTTCGCTGGGTTCTGAGTCTGACCAGGGTACAGATCACTAGGCCCTGACTCTAACCGGGGTACAGTTCACCGGGTCCTGGCTGTGACCAAGGTACAGTTCACTGGATGCTTACTCTGACCAGGGTAGAGTTCACTGGGTCCTGAATCTGATCCGGGCACATTTCACTGAGTCCTGACTCTGACCAGGGTACAGATCACTGGGCAATGACTCTGACCGGGTAAACAGTTCACTATGTCCTGAATCTGGCCTGGGTAAAGTTCACTGGGTCTTGACTCTGAACGGGGTACATTTCACTGGGTCAGGATTCTGACCAGGATACATTTCACTGGGTCCTGACTCTGATCAGGGAACATTTCACTGGGTTCTGACTCTGACCAGGGTCCAGTTCACTGGCTCTTGCATCAGACCGGGGTACAGTTCACTGGGTCCAGAATCTGACCGGAGTACAGTTCACTGGGCCCTGACTCTGACCAGGGAGCAATTCACTGGGTCCTGTCTCTGATCAGGGTACAGATCACTGGGCAATGACTCTGACCGGGGTACAGTTCAATGGGTCCTGACTCTGACCGGAGTACAGTTTGCTGCGTCCTGAATCTGACAGGGGTACACTTCATTGCGAACTGAATCTGGCCAGGGTAAAGCTCACTGGGTCCTGACTCTGACCAGGGTACAGTTCACTGGGTCCTGACTTCGAACAGGGTACACTTCACTGTGTCCTGACTCTGACTAGGGTACAGTTCACTGTGTCCTGACTCTGACCCGGGCACATTTCACTGGGTCCTGACTCTGACCAAGGTACAGATCACTGGGCAATGACTCTGACCGGGTAAACAGTTCACTATGTCCTGAATCTGGCCTGGGTAATGTTCACTGGGTCCTGACTCTGAACGGGGTACATTTCACTGGGTCCTGACTCTGATCAGGGAACAATTCACTGGCTCTTGCATCAGACCGGGTACAGTTTGCTGGGTCCTGAATCTGACCGGGGTAAAGTTCACTGGGTCCTGACTCTGACCGGGTAAACAGTTCACTGGGTCCAGAATCTGACCGGAGTACAGTTTGTTGGGTCCTGAATCTAACCCGGGTAAAGTTCACTGGGTCCTGACTCTGACCGGGGCACATTTCACTGGGTCCTGACTCTGACCAGGGAACAATTCACTGGGTCCTGACACTGACCAGGGTACAGATCACTGGGCAATGACTCTGACCGGGGTACAGATCGCTGGGTCCTGACTCTGACCGGGGTACAGTTTGCTGGGTCCTGAATCTGACAGGGGTACAGTTCATTGCGACCTGAATCTGGCCAGGGTAAAGCTCACTGGGTCCTTACTCTGACCAGGGTACAGTTTAATGGGTCCTGACTTCGAACAGGGTACACTTCACTGTGTCCTGACTCTGACTAGGGTACTTTTCACCAGGTCCTGACTCTGTCCAGGGTACATTTCACTGGTACCTGACTCTGACCGGGGTACAGATTGCTGGATGCTGACTCTTACCAGGGTGCAGTTCACTGGGTTCTGACTCTGACCGGGGTACATTTCGCTGGGTGCTGAATGGGACCGGGGTACAGTTCATTGATTCCTGACTCTGACTGGGGTACAGTTCACTGGGTCCTGAATCTGACCGGTGTACAGTTCACTGGGTCCTGACTCTGACCGGCGTACAGTTCACCTGGTCCAGAATCTGACCGGGGTGCAGTTCATTGATTCCTGACTCTGACCGGCGTACAGTTCACTGGCTCCTGAATCTGACCGGGGTACAGTTCACTGGGTCCTGACTCTGACCGGCGTACAGTTCACTGGGTCCTGAATCTGACCGGGTAAACAGTTCACTGGGTCCAGAATCTGATCGGAGTACAGTTTGCTGGGTCCTGAATCTGACAGGGGTACAGTTCATTGCGTCCTGTCTCTGACCCGGGTAAAGTGCAATGGGTCCTGACTCTGACCGAGGTACAGTTCACTGGGTCCTGACTTCGAACAGGGTACACTTCACTGGGTCCGGACTCTGACCAGGGTACATTCACTGTGTCCTGACTCTGAGCAGGGTACAGTTCGCTGGGTTCTGAGTCTGACCAGGGTACAGATCACTAGGCCCTGACTCTAACCGGGGTACAGTTCACCGGGTCCTGACTGTGACCAAGGTACAGTTCACTGGATGCTTACTCTGACCAGGGTAGAGTTCACTGGGTCCTGAATCTGATCCGGGCACATTTCACTGGGTCCTGACTCTGACCAGGGTACAGATCACTGGGCAATGACTCTGACCGGGTAAACAGTTCACTATGTCCTGAATCTGGCCTGGGTAAAGTTCACTGGGTCTTGACTCTGAACGGGGTACATTTCACTGGGTCAGGATTCTGACCAGGATACATTTCACTGGGTCCTGACTCTGATCAGGGAACATTTCACTGGGTTCTGACTCTGACCAGGGTCCAGTTCACTGGCTCTTGCATCAGACCGGGGTACAGTTCACTGGGTCCAGAATCTGACCGGAGTACAGTTTGCTGGGTCCTAAATCTGACCGGGGTAAAGTTCACTGGGTCCTGACACTGACCAGGGTACAGATCACTGGGCAATGACTCTGACCGGGATACAGATCGCTGGGTCCTGACTCTGACCGTGGTACAGTTTGCAGGGTCCTGAATCTGACAGGGGTACAGTTCATTGCGACCTGAATCTGGCCAGGGTAAAGCTCACTGGGTCCTTACTCTGACCAGGGTACAGTTCAATGGGTCCTGACTTCGAACAGGGTACACTTCACTGTGTCCTGACTCTGACTAGGGTACAGTTCACTGTGTCCTGACTTTGACTATCGTACAGTTCACCAGGTCCTGACTCTGACCAGGGTACAATTCACTGGTACCTGACTCTGACCGGGGTACAGATCGCTGGATGCTGACTCTGACCAGGGTACAGTTCAATGGGTCCTGACTCTGACCAGGGTACATTTCACTGAGTTCTGACTCTGACCAGGGTCCAGTTCACTGGCTCTTGCATCAGACCGGGGTACAGTTCACTGGGTCCAGAATCTGACCGGAGTACAGTTTGCTGGGTCCTAAATCTGACCGGGGTAAAGTTCACTGGGTCCTGACACTGACCAGGGTACAGTTCACTGTGTCCTGACTTTGACTATCGTACAGTTCACCAGGTCCTGACTCTGACCAGGGTACAATTCACTGGTACCTGACTCTGACGGGGTACAGATCGCTGGATGCTGACTCTGACCAGGGTACAGTTCAATGGGTCCTGACTCTGACCAGGGTACATTTCACTGAGTTCTGACTCTGACCGGGGTACTGTCCACTGGGTCCAGAATCTGACTGGAGAACAATTTGCTGGGTCCTGAATCTTAAAGGGGTACAGTTAATTGCGTCCTGAATCTGACCAGGGTAAAGTTCACTGGGTCCTGACTCTGACCGAGGTACAGTTCACTGGGTCCTTACTTCGAACAGGGTACACTTCACTGTGTCCTGTCTCTGACCAGGGCACAGTTCACTGTGTCCTGACTCTGACATAGGGTACAGTTCACCGGGTCCTGACTCTGACCGGGGCATATTTCACTGGGTCCTGACTCTGACCAGGGAACAATTCACTGGGTCCTGACACTGACCAGGGTACAGATCACTGGGCAATGACTCTGACCGGGGTACAGATCGCTGGGTCCTGACTCTGACCAGGGTACAGTTCAATGGGTCCTGACTTCGAACAGGGTACACTTCACTGTGCCCTGACTCTGACTAGGGTATAGTTCACTGTGTCCTGACTCTGACCAGGGTACAGTTCACCAGGTCCTGACTCTGACCAGGGTACAATTTACTGGTACCTGACTCTGACCGGGGTACAGATCGTTGGATGCTGACTCTTACCAGGGTACAGTTCACTGGGTTTTGACTCTGACCGGGGTACATTTCGCTGGGTCCTGAATGTGACCAGGGTACAGTTTATTGATTCCTGACTTTGACCGGGGTACAGTTCACTGGGACCGGAATCTGGCTGGCGTACAGTTCACTGGGTCCTGACTCTGACCGGGGTACAGTTCACTGGGCCCTGACTCTGACCAGGGAGCAATTCACTGGGTCCTGTCTCTGATCAGGGTACAGATCACTGGGCAATGACTCTGACCGGGGTACAGTTCAATGGGTCCTGACTCTGACCGGAGTACAGTTTGCTGGGTCCTGAATCTGACAGGGGTACACTTCATTGCGAACTGAATCTGGCCAGGGTAAAGCTCACTGGGTCCTGACTCTGACCAGGGTACAGTTCACTGGGTCCTGACTTCGAACAGGGTACACTTCACTGTGTCCTGACTCTGACTAGGGTACAGTTCACTGTGTCCTGACTCTGACCCGGGCACATTTCACTGGGTCCTGACTCTGACCAAGGTACACATCACTGGGTAATGACTCTGACCGGGTAAACAGTTCACTATGTCCTGAATCTGGCCTGGGTAAAGTTCACTGGTTCCTGACTCTGAACGGGGTACATTTCACTGGGTCCTGACTCTGATCAGGGAACAATTCACTGGCTCTTGCATCAGACCGGGGTACAGTTTGCTGGGTCCTGAATCTGACCGGAGTACAGTTTGCTGGGTCCTGAATCTGACCGGGGTAAAGTTCACTGGGTCCTGACTCTGACCGGGTAAACAGTTCACTGGGTCCAGAATCTGACCAAGGAACAATTCACTGGGTCCTGACACTGACCAGGGTACAGATCACTGGGCAATGACTCTGACCGGGGTACAGATCGCTGGGTCCTGACTCTGACCGGGGTACAGTACAATGGGTCCTGACTCTGACCGTGGTACAGTTTGCTGGGTCCTGAATCTGACAGGGGTACAGTTCATTGCGAACTGAATCTGGCCAGGGTAAAGCTCACTGGGTCCTTACTCTGACCAGGGTACAGTTTAATGGGTCCTGACTTCGAACAGGGTACACTTCACTGTGTCCTGACTCTGACTAGGGTACACTTCACTGTGTCCTGACTCTGACTAGGGTACAGTTCACCAGGTCCTTACTCTGACCAGGGTACAATTCACTGGTACCTGACTCTGACCGGGGTACAGATCGTTGGATGCTGACTCTTACCAGGGTACAGTTCACTGGGTTCTGACTCTGACCGGGGTACATTTCGCTGGGTCCTGAATGTGACCGGGGTACAGTTCATTGACTCCTGACTCTGACCGGCGTACAGTTCACTGGGTCCTGAATCTGACCGGCGTACAGTTCACTGGGTCCTGAATCTGACCGGGTAAAGAGTTCACTGGGTCCTGACTCTGATCGGGGTACAGTTCACTGGATCAATTTGCTGGGTCCTGAATCTGACAGGGGTACAGTTCATTGCGAACTGAATCTGGCCAGGGTAAAGTTCACTGGGTCCTGACTCTGACCAGGGTACAGTTCAATGGGTCCTGACTTCGAACAGGGTACACTTCACTGTGTCCTGACTCTGACTAGGGTACAGTTCACTGTGTCCTGACTTTGACTATCGTACAGTTCACCAGGTCCTGACTCTGACCAGGGTACAATTCACTGGTACCTGACTCTGACCGGGGTACAGATCGCTGGATGCTGACTCTGACCAGGGTACAGTTCAATGGGTCCTGACTCTGACCAGGGTACATTTCACTGAGTTCTGACTCTGACCGGGGTACTGTCCACTGGGTCCAGAATCTTACTGGAGAACAATTTGCTGGGTCCTGAATCTTAAAGGGGTACAGTTAATTGCGTCCTGAATCTGACCAGGGTAAAGTTCACTGGGTCCTGACTCTGACCGAGGTACAGTTCACTGGGTCCTTACTTCGAACAGGGTACACTTCACTGTGTCCTGTCTCTGACCAGGGCACAGTTCACTGTGTCCTGACTCTGACATAGGGTACAGTTCACCGGGTCCTGACTCTGACCGGGGCATATTTCACTGGGTCCTGACTCTGACCAGGGAACAATTCACTGGGTCCTGACACTGACCAGGGTACAGATCACTGGGCAATGACTCTGACCGGGGTACAGATCGCTGGGTCCTGACTCTGACCAGGGTACAGTTTGCTGGGTCCTGACTCTGACCGGGATACAGTTCACTGGGTCCGGAATTTGACCGGGGTACAGTTCACTGGGTCCTGACTCTGACCGGGGCACATTTCACTGGGTCCTGACTCTGACCAGGGAACAATTCACTGGGTCCTGACACTGACCAGAATACAGATCACTGGGCAATGACTCTGACCGGGGTACAGATCGCTGGGTCCTGACTCTGACCAGGGTACAGTTCAATGGGTCCTGACTTCGAACAGGGTACACTTCACTGTGCCCTGACTCTGACTAGGGTATAGTTCACTGTGTCCTGACTCTGACCAGGGTACAGTTCACCAGGTCCTGACTCTGACCAGGGTACAATTTACTGGTACCTGACTCTGACCGGGGTACAGATCGTTGGATGCTGACTCTTACCAGGGTACAGTTCACTGGGTTTTGACTCTGACCGGGGTACATTTCGCTGGGTCCTGAATGTGACCAGGGTACAGTTTATTGATTCCTGACTTTGACCGGGGTACAGTTCACTGGGACCGGAATCTGGCTGGCGTACAGTTCACTGGGTCCTGACTCTGACCGGGGTACAGTTCACTGGGCCCTGACTCTGACCAGGGAGCAATTCACTGGGTCCTGTCTCTGATCAGGGTACAGATCACTGGGCAATGACTCTGACCGGGGTACAGTTCAATGGGTCCTGACTCTGACCGGAGTACAGTTTGCTGCGTCCTGAATCTGACAGGGGTACACTTCATTGCGAACTGAATCTGGCCAGGGTAAAGCTTACTGGGTCCTGACTCTGACCAGGGTACAGTTCACTGGGTCCTGACTTCGAACAGGGTACACTTCACTGTGTCCTGACTCTGACTAGGGTACAGTTCACTGTGTCCTGACTCTGACCCGGGCACATTTCACTGGGTCCTGACTCTGACCAAGGTACACATCACTGGGCAATGACTCTGACCGGGTAAACAGTTCACTATGTCCTGAATCTGGCCTGGGTAAAGTTCACTGGTTCCTGACTCTGAACGGGGTACATTTCACTGGGTCCTGACTCTGATCAGGGAACAATTCACTGGCTCTTGCATCAGACCGGGGTACAGTTTGCTGGGTCCTGAATCTGACCGGGGTAAAGTTCACTGGGTCCTGACTCTGACCGGGTAAACAGTTCACTGGGTCCAGAATCTGACCAAGGAACAATTCACTGGGTCCTGACACTAATCCAGGGTACAGATCACTGGGCAATGACTCTGACCGGGGTACAGATCGCTGGGTCCTGACTCTGACCGGGGTACAGTACAATGGGTCCTGACTCTGACCGTGGTACAGTTTGCTGGGTCCTGAATCTGACAGGGGTACAGTTCATTGCGACCTGAATCTGGCCAGGGTAAAGCTCACTGGGTCCTTACTCTGACCAGGGTACAGTTTAATGGGTCCTGACTTCGAACAGGGTACACTTCACTGTGTCCTGACTCTGACTAGGGTACACTTCACTGTGTCCTGACTCTGACGAGGGTACTTTTCACCAGGTCCTGACTCTGTCCAGGGTACATTTCACTGGTACCTGACTCTGACCGGGGTACAGATTGCTGGATGCTGACTCTTACCAGGGTGCAGTTCACTGGGTTCTGACTCTGACCGGGGTACATTTCGCTGGGTGCTGAATGGGACCGGGGTACAGTTCATTGATTCCTGACTCTGACTGGGGTACAGTTCACTGGGTCCTGAATCTGACTGGTGTACAGTTCACTGGGTCCTGACTCTGACCGGCGTACAGTTCACCTGGTCCAGAATCTGACCGGGGTGCAGTTCATTGATTCCTGACTCTGACCGGCGTACAGTTCACTGGCTCCTGAATCTGACCGGGGTACAGTTCACTGGGTCCTGACTCTGACCGGCGTACAGTTCACTGGGTCCTGAATCTGACCGGAGTACAGTTTGCTGGGTCCTGAATCTGACAGGGGTACAGTTCATTGCGTCCTGACTCTGACCCGGGTAAAGTGCAATGGGTCCTGACTCTGACCGAGGTACAGTTCACTGGGTCCTGACTTCGAACAGGGTACACTTCACTGGGTCCGGACTCTGACCAGGGTACATTCACTGTGTCCTGACTCTGAGCAGGGTACAGTTCGCTGGGTTCTGAGTCTGACCAGGGTACAGATCACTAGGCCCTGACTCTAACCGGGGTACAGTTCACCGGGTCCTGGCTGTGACCAAGGTACAGTTCACTGGATGCTTACTCTGACCAGGGTAGAGTTCACTGGGTCCTGAATCTGATCCGGGCACATTTCACTGAGTCCTGACTCTGACCAGGGTACAGATCACTGGGCAATGACTCTGACCGGGTAAACAGTTCACTATGTCCTGAATCTGGCCTGGGTAAAGTTCACTGGGTCTTGACTCTGAACGGGGTACATTTCACTGGGTCAGGATTCTGACCAGGATACATTTCACTGGGTCCTGACTCTGATCAGGGAACATTTCACTGGGTTCTGACTCTGACCAGGGTCCAGTTCACTGGCTCTTGCATCAGACCGGGGTACAGTTCACTGGGTCCAGAATCTGACCGGAGTACAGTTTGCTGGGTCCTGACTCTGACCGGGGTACAGTTCACTGGGCCCTGACTCTGACCAGGGAGCAATTCACTGGGTCCTGTCTCTGATCAGGGTACAGATCACTGGGCAATGACTCTGACCGGGGTACAGTTCAATGGGTCCTGACTCTGACCGGAGTACAGTTTGCTGCGTCCTGAATCTGACAGGGGTACACTTCATTGCGAACTGAATCTGGCCAGGGTAAAGCTCACTGTTTCCTGACTCTGACCAGGGTACAGTTCACTGGGTCCTGACTTCGAACAGGGTACACTTCACTGTGTCCTGACTCTGACTAGGGTACAGTTCACTGTGTCCTGACTCTGACCCGGGCACATTTCACTGGGTCCTGACTCTGACCAAGGTACAGATCACTGGGCAATGACTCTGACCGGGTAAACAGTTCACTATGTCCTGAATCTGGCCTGGGTAAAGTTCACTGGGTCCTGACTCTGAACGGGGTACATTTCACTGGGTCCTGACTCTGATCAGGGAACAATTCACTGGCTCTTGCATCAGACCGGGGTACAGTTTGCTGGGTCCTGAATCTGACCGGAGTACAGTTTGCTGGGTCCTGAATCTGACCGGGGTAAAGTTCACTGGGTCCTGACTCTGACCGGGTAAACAGTTCACTGGGTCCAGAATCTGACCGGAGTACAGTTTGTTGGGTCCTGAATCTAACCCGGGTAAAGTTCACTGGGTCCTGACTCTGACCGGGGCACATTTCACTGGGTCCTGACTCTGACCAGGGAACAATTCACTGGGTCCTGACACTGACCAGGGTACAGATCACTGGGCAATGACTCTGACCGGGGTACAGATCGCTGGGTCCTGACTCTGACCGGGGTACAGTACAATGGGTCCTGACTCTGACCGTGGTACAGTTTGCTGGGTCCTGAATCTGACAGGGGTACAGTTCATTGCGACCTGAATCTGGCCAGGGTAAAGCTCACTGGGTCCTTACTCTGACCAGGGTACAGTTTAATGGGTCCTGACTTCGAACAGGGTACACTTCACTGTGTCCTGACTCTGACTAGGGTACACTTCACTGTGTCCTGACTCTGACGAGGGTACTTTTCACCAGGTCCTGACTCTGTCCAGGGTACATTTCACTGGTACCTGACTCTGACCGGGGTACAGATTGCTGGATGCTGACTCTTACCAGGGTGCAGTTCACTGGGTTCTGACTCTGACCGGGGTACATTTCGCTGGGTGCTGAATGGGACCGGGGTACAGTTCATTGATTCCTGACTCTGACTGGGGTACAGTTCACTGGGTCCTGAATCTGACCGGTGTACAGTTCACTGGGTCCTGACTCTGACCGGCGTACAGTTCACTGGGTCCTGAATCTGACCGGAGTACAGTTTGCTGGGTCCTGAATCTGACAGGGGTACAGTTCATTGCGTCCTGACTCTGACCCGGGTAAAGTGCAATGGGTCCTGACTCTGACCGAGGTACAGTTCACTGGGTCCTGACTTCGAACAGGGTACACTTCACTGGGTCCGGACTCTGACCAGGGTACATTCACTGTGTCCTGACTCTGAGCAGGGTACAGTTCGCTGGGTTCTGAGTCTGACCAGGGTACAGATCACTAGGCCCTGACTCTAACCGGGGTACAGTTCACCGGGTCCTGACTGTGACCAAGGTACAGTTCACTGGATGCTTACTCTGACCAGGGTAGAGTTCACTGGGTCCTGAATCTGATCCGGGCACATTTCACTGGGTCCTGACTCTGACCAGGGTACAGATCACTGGGCAATGACTCTGACCGGGTAAACAGTTCACTATGTCCTGAATCTGGCCTGGGTAAAGTTCACTGGGTCTTGACTCTGAACGGGGTACATTTCACTGGGTCAGGATTCTGACCAGGATACATTTCACTGGGTCCTGACTCTGATCAGGGAACATTTCACTGGGTTCTGACTCTGACCAGGGTCCAGTTCACTGGCTCTTGCATCAGACCGGGGTACAGTTCACTGGGTCCAGAATCTGACCGGAGTACAGTTTGCTGGGTCCTGAATCTGACCGGGGTAAAGTTCACTGGGTCCTGACTCTGACCTGGTAAACAGTTCACTGGGTCCAGAATCTGACCGGAGTACAGTTTGCTGGGTCTGAATCTGACCCGGGTAAAGTTCACTGGGTCCTGACTCTGACCCGGGCATATTTCACTGGGTCCTGACCCTGACCTGGGTACATTCACTGGGTCCTGACCCTGACCAGGGTAGATTTCACTGGGTCCAAACTCTGACCGGAGTACAGTTCACTGGGTCCTGACTCTGACCGGGGTACAGTTCACTGGGTCCTGAATCTGACCAGGGGACAGTTCATTGATTCCTTACACTGACTGGGGTACAGTTCACTGGGTCATGATCCAGACCAGGGTACATTTCACTGGGTCCTGACTCTGATCGGGATACAGTTCACTGGGTCCTGAATCTGACCAGGGTACAGTTCATTGATTCCAGACTCTGACCAGGGTACATTTCACTGGGTTCTGACTCTGACCGGGGTACAGTCCAGTGGGTCCAGAATCTGACTGGAGTACAATTTGCTGGGTCCTGAATCTTGAAGGGGTACAGTTAATTGCGTCCTGAATCTGACCAGGGTAAAGTTCACTGGGTGCTGACTCTGACTGAGGTACATTTCACTGGGTCCTTACTTCGAACAGGGTACACTTCACTGTGTCCTGTCTCTGACCAGGGTACAGTTCACTGTGTCCTGACTCTGACTAGGGTACAGTTCACTGGGTCCTGACTCTGACCGGGGCACATTTCACTGGGTCCTGACTCTGACCAGGGAACAATTCACTGGGTCCTGACACTGACCAGGCTACAGATCACTGGGCAATGACTCTCACCGGGGTACAGATTGCTGGGTCCTGACTCTGACCAGGGTACAGTTCAATGGGTCCTGACTCTGACCGGGGTACAGTTCACTGGGTCCGGAATTTGACCGGGGTACAGTTGACTGGGTCCTGACTCTGACCGGGGCACATTTCACTGGGTCCTGACTCTGACCAGGGAACAATTCACTGGGTCCTGACACTGACCTGGATAATCAGTTCATTGCGTCCTGAATCTGACCCGGGTAAAGTTCACTGGGTACTGACTCTGACCAGGGTACAGTTCACTAGGTCCTGAATCTGACCGGGGCACATTTCACTGGGTCCTGACTCTGACCAGGGTACAGTTCGATGGGTCCTGACTCTGACCGGCCTACAGTTCACTGGGACCTGAATCTGACCGGGGTACAGTTCATTGCGTCCTGAATCTGACCCGGGTAAAGTTCACTGTGTCCTGACTCTGACCTGGGTAAACCGTTCACTGGGTCCGGACCCTGAACGGGGTACAGTTCATTGGGTCTTCACTCTGATCGGGGTACAGTTGACTGAGTCCTGATTCTGACAGGGGTACACTTCACTGGATCCTGGCTCTGACCGGGGTACAGTTCATTGATTCCTGACTCTGACCGGGGTACAGTTCACTGGGTCCTGAATCTGACCGGGATACAGTTCACTGGGCAACGACTGTGACCGGGGTAAAGTTCACTGGGTCCTGACTCTGACCGGGTAAACAGGTCACTGGGTCCTGACCCTGAGCATGGTACTGTTCACTGGGTCCTGATTCTGAATTGGGAACGGGTCACTGGGTCCTGACTCTGACCCGCGCATATTTCACTGGGTCCTGACCCTGACCAGGGTCCGTTTCACTGGGTCCTGACCCTGACCAGGGTCCGTTTCACTGGGTCCTGAATCTGACCAGGGTACAGTTCGTTGATTCCTGACTCTGACCGGGGTACAATTCAATGGATCCAGAATCTGA
Organism: Hemiscyllium ocellatum; assembly: GCF_020745735.1. NCBI lineage: Eukaryota > Metazoa > Chordata > Chondrichthyes > Orectolobiformes > Hemiscylliidae > Hemiscyllium > Hemiscyllium ocellatum. Next base: position 29,655,524 of record NC_083428.1, on the reverse strand, counting down.
CCGGAGAAGAGTTTGCTGGGACCTGAATCTGACCGGGGTACAGGTCACTGGGTCCTGACTCCAACCTTAGCACATTTCACTGGGTCCTGACTCTGACCAGGGTACAGTTCAATGGGTCCTGACTCTGACCAGGGAACAATTCACTGGGTGCTGAGTCTGACCAGGGTACAGTTCAATGTGTCCAGAATCTGACTGGAGTACAGTTTGCTGACTCCTGAATCTGACAGAGGTACAGTTCATTGCGTCCTGACTCTGACCCGGGTAAAATTCAATGGGTCCTGACTCTGACCGAGGTACAGTTCACTGGGTTCTGACTTCGAACAGGGTACACTTCACTGGGTCCTGTCTCTGACCAGGGTACAGTTCACTGTGTCCTGACTCTGACCGGGGTACAGTTTGCTGGGTCCTGAATCTGACCGGAGTACAGTTTGCTGGGTCCTGAATCTGACCGGGTCAACAGTTCACTGGGTCCAGAATCTGACCGGAGTACAGTTCACTGGGTCCAGAATCTGACCGGAGTACAGTTCACTGGGTCCTGACTCTGACCGGAGTACAGTTCACTGGGTCCAGAATCTGACTGGGATACAGTTCACTGGGTCCTGAATCTGACCAGGGTACAGTACATTGATTCCAGACTCTCACCGGGGTACAGTTCACTGGGTCCTGACTCTGAACCGGGCACATATCACTGGGTCCTGACTCTGACCAGGGTACAGTTCAATGGGTCCTGACTCTGACCAGGGTACCTTTCACTGGGTTCTGACTCTGACCGAGGTACTGTCCACTGGGTCCAGAATCTGACTGGAGTACAATTTGCTGGGTCCTGAATCTTAAAGGGGTACAGTTAATTGCGTCCTGAATCTGACCGAGGTACAGTTCACTGGGTCCTTACTTCGAACAGGGTACACTTCACTGTGTCCTGTCTCTGACCAGGGCACAGTTCACTGTGTCCTGACTCTGACTAGGGTACAGTTCACCGGGTCCTGACTCTGACCGGGACACATTTCACTGGGTCCTGACTCTGACCAGGGAACAATTCACTGGGTCCTGACACTGACCAGGGTACAGATCACTGGGCAATGACTCTCACCGGGGTACAGATTGCTGGGTCCTGACTCTGACCAGGGTACAGTTCAATGGGTCCTGACTCTGACCGGGGTACAGTTCACTGGGTCCGGAATTTGACCGGGGTACAGTTCACTGGGTCCTGACTCTGACCGGGGCACATTTCACTGGGTCCTGACTCTGACCAGGGAACAATTCACTGGGTCCTGACACTGACCAGAGTACAGATCACTGGGCAATGACTCTGACCGGGGTACAGATCGCTGGGTCCTGACTCTGACCAGGGTCCAGTTCAATGGGTCCTGACTCTGACCGGAGTACAGTTTGCTGGGTCCTGAATCTGACAGGGGTACAGTTCATTGCGAACTGAATCTGGCCAGGGTAAAGCTCACTGGGCCCTGACTCTGACCAGGGTACAGTTCAATGGGTCCTGACTTCGAACAGGGTACACTTCACTGTGTCCTGACTCTGACTAGGGTACAGTTCACTGTGTCCTGACTCTGACCCGGGCACATTTCACTGGGTCCTGACTCTGACCAGGGTACAGATCACTGGGCAATGACTGTGACCGGGTAAACAGTTCACTATGTCCTGAATCTGGCCTGGGTAAAGTTCACTGGGTCCTGATTCTGACCAGGGTACATTTCACTGGGTCCTGACTCTGACCAGGGTACAGATCACTGGGCAATGACTCTGACCGGGTAAACAGTTCACTATGTCCTGAATCTGGCCTGGGTACAGTTCACTGGGTCCTGACTCTGAACGGGGTACATTTCACTGGGTCCTGACTCTGACCAGGGTCCAGTTCACTGGCTCTTGCATCAGACCGGGGTACAGTTTGCTGGGTCCTGAATCTGACCGGATTACAGTTTGCTGGGTCCTGAATCTGACCGGGTAAACAGTTCACTGGGTCCAGAATCTGACCGGAGTACAGTTTGTTGGGTCCTGAATCTAACCCGGGTAAAGTTCACTGGGTCCTGACTCTGACCGGGGCACATTTCACTGGGTCCTGACTCTGACCAGGGTACAGTTCACTGGGTCCTGAATCTGACCGGGGTACAGTTCATTGCGTCCTAAATCTGACCCGGGTAAATTTCACTGGGTCCTGACTCTGACCGGGTAAACAGTTCACTGGCTCTGGACCCTGAACGGGTTACAGTTCATTGGGTCTTAACTCTGATCGGGTTACAGTCGACTGGGTCCTGATTCTGACAGGGGTACAGTTCATTGCGTCCTGAATCTGACCAGGGTAAAGTTCACTGGGTCCTGACTCTGACCGGGGTACAGTTCACTGGGTCCTGACTCTGACCAGGGAACAATTCACTGGGTCCTGACTCTGACCGGGATACAGATCACTGGGCAATGACTCTGACCGGGGTACAGTTCAATGGGTCCTGACTCTGACCGGAGTACAGTTTGCTGGGTCCTGAATCTGACAGGAGTACAGTTCATTGCGACCTGAATCTGGCCAGAGTAAAGTTCACTGGGTCCTGACTCTGACCAGGGTACAGTTCAATGGGTCCTGACTTCGAACATGGTACACTTCACTGTGTCCTGACTCTGACTAGGGTACAGTTCACTGTGTCCTGACTTTGACTATCATACAGTTCACCAGGTCCTGACTCTGACCAGGGTACAATTCACTGGTACCTGACTCTGACCGGGGTACAGATCGCTGGATGCTGACTCTGACCAGGGTACAGTTCACTGTGTCCTGACTCTGACCCGGGCACATCTCACTGGGTCCTGACTCTGACCAGGGTACAGATCACTGGGCAATGACTCTGACCGGGTAAACAGTTCACTATGTCCTGAATCTGGCCTGGGTAAAGTTCACTGGGTCCTGACTCTGAACGGGGTACATTTCACTGGCTCTTGCATCAGACCGGAGTACAGTTTGCTGGGTCCTGAATCTGACCGGGGTAAAGTTCACTGGGTCCTGGCTCTGACCGGGTAAACAGTTCACTGGGTCCAGAATCTGACTGGAGTACAGTTTGTTGGGTCCTGAATCTAACCCGGGTAAAGTTCACTGGGTCCTGACTCTGACCGGGGCACATTTCACTGGGTCCTGACTCTGACCAGGGAACAATTCACTGGGTCCTGACTCTGACCGAGGTACAGTTCACTGGGTCCTGACTTCGAACAGGGTACACTTCACTGTGTCCTGACTCTGACTAGGGTACAGTTCACTGTGTCCTGACTCTGACCCGGGCACATTTCACTGGGTCCTGACTCTGACCAGGGTACAGTTCAAGGGGTCCTGACTCTGACCGGCCTACAGTTCACTAGGTCCTGAATCTGACCGGGGTACAGTTCATTGCGTCCTGAATCTGACACGGGTAAAGTTCACTGGGTCCTGACTCTTACCGGGTAAACAGTTCACTGGCTCCGGACCCTGAACGGGGTAGAGTTCATTGGGTCTTAACTCTGACCAGGGTACAGTTCAATGGGTCCTGACTTCGAACAGGGTACACTTCACTGTGTCCTGACTCTGACTAGGGTACAGTTCACTGTGTCCTGACTTTGACTATCGTACAGTTCACCAGGTCCTGACTCTGACCAGGGTACAATTCACTGGTACTTGACGCTGACCGGGTTACAGATCGCTGGATGCTGACTCTGACCAGGGTACAGTTCAATGGGTCCTGACTCTGACCAGGGTACATTTCACTGGGTTCTGACTCTGACCGGGGTACTGTCCACTGGGTCCAGAATCTGACTGGAGAACAATTTGCTGGGTCCTGAATCTGACAGGGGTACAGTTCACTGCGAACTGAATCTGGCCAGGGTAAAGCTCACTGGGCCCTGACTCTGACCAGGGTACAGTTCAATGGGTCCTGACTTCGAACATGGTACACTTCACTGTGTCCTGACTCTGACTAGGGTACAGTTCACTGTGTCCTGACTCTGACCCGGGCACATTTCACTGGGTCCTGACTCTGACCGGGGTACAGATCACTGGGCAATGACTCTGACCGGGTAAACAGTTCACTATGTCCTGAATCTGGCCTGGGTACACTTCACTGTGTCCTGACTCTGAACGGGGTACATTTCACTGGGTCCTGACTCTAACCAGGGTCCAGTTCACTGGCTCTTGCATCAGACCGGGGTACAGTTCACTGGGTCCAGAATCTGACCGGAGTACAGTTTGCTGGGTCCTGAATCTGACCGGGGTAAAGTTCACTGGGTCCTGACTCTGACCTGGTAAACAGTTCACTGGGTCCTGACTCTGACCAAGGTACAGTTCACTGGGTCCTGACTCTGACTAGGGTACAGTTCGGTGGGTTCTGGGCCTGACCAGGGTACAGATCAATAGGTCCTGACTCTGACCGGGTAAACAATTCACTGGGTCCAGAATCTGACCGGAGTACAGTTTGTTGGGTCCTGAATCTAACCTGGGTAAAGTTCACTGGGTCCTGATCTGACCGGGGCACATTTCACTGGGTCCTGACTCTGACCAGGGAACAATTCACTGGGTCCTGACACTGACCAGGGTACAGATCACTGGGCAATGACTCTGACCGGGATACAGATCGCTGGGTCCTGACTCTGACCGTGGTACAGTTTGCATGGTCCTGAATCTGACAGGGGTACAGTTCATTGCGACCTGAATCTGGCCAGGGTAAAGCTCACTGGGTCCTTACTCTGACCAGGGTACAGTTCAATGGGTCCTGACTTCGAACAGGGTACACTTCACTGTGTCCTGACTCTGACTAGGGTGCAGTTCACTGGGTCCTGACTCTGACCAGGGCACATTTCACTGGGTCCTGACTCTGACCAGGGTACAGTTCAAGGGGTCCTGACTCTGACCGGCCTACAGTTCACTGGGTCCTGAATCTGACCGGGGTACAGTTCATTGCGTCCTGAATCTGACCCGGGTAAAGTTCACTGGGTCCTGACTCTGATCGGGTAAACAGTTCACTGGGTCCTGACTCTGACCTGGGTAAACAGTTCACTGGCTCCGGACCCTGAACGGGTTACAGTTCATTTGGTCTTAACTCTGATCGGGTTACAGTCGACTGGGTCCTGATTCTGACAGGGGTACAGTTCATTGCGTCCTGAATCTGACCAGGGTAAAGTTCACTGGGTCCTGACTCTGATCGATGTACAGTTCACTGGGTCCTGACTCTGACTGGGGTAGAGTTCATGGGTCTTGAATCTGACCGGGGTACAGTTCACTGGGACCTGACTCTGATCTCGGTATATTCACTGGGTTCTGACTCTGACCAGGGAACAATTCACTGGGTCCTGACTCTGACCAGGGTACAGATCACTGGGCAATGACTCTGACCGGGGTTCAGATCGCTGGGTCCTGACTCTGACAAGGGTACAGTTCACTGGGTCCTGACTCTGACCGGGGTACAGTTCAATGGGTCCTGACTTCGAACAGGGTACACTTCACTGTGTCCTGACTCTGACTAGGGTACAGTTCACCAGGTCCTGACTCTGACAAGGGTACAATTCACTGGTACCTGACTCTGACCGGGGTACAGATCGTTGGATGCTGACTCTTACCAGGGTACAGTTCACTGGGTTCTGACTCTGACCGGGGTACATTTCGCTGGGTCCTGAATGTGACCGGGGTACAGTTCATTGACTCCTGACTCTGACCGGCGTACAGTTCACTGGGTCCTGAATCTGACCGGCGTACAGTTCACTGGGTCCTGAATCTGACCGGGTAAAGAGTTCACTGGGTCCTGACTCTGATCGGGGTACAGTTCACTGGATCAATTTGCTGGGTCCTGAATCTGACAGGGGTACAGTTCATTGCGAACTGAATCTGGCCAGGGTAAAGTTCACTGGGTCCTGACTCTGACCAGGGTACAGTTCAATGGGTCCTGACTTCGAACAGGGTACACTTCACTGTGTCCTGACTCTGACTAGGGTACAGTTCACTGTGTCCTGACTTTGACTATCGTACAGTTCACCAGGTCCTGACTCTGACCAGGGTACAATTCACTGGTACCTGACTCTGACCGGGGTACAGATCGCTGGATGCTGACTCTGACCAGGGTACAGTTCAATGGGTCCTGACTCTGACCAGGGTACATTTCACTGAGTTCTGACTCTGACCGGGGTACTGTCCACTGGGTCCAGAATCTGACTGGAGAACAATTTGCTGGGTCCTGAATCTTAAAGGGGTACAGTTAATTGCGTCCTGAATCTGACCAGGGTAAAGTTCACTGGGTCCTGACTCTGACCGAGGTACAGTTCACTGGGTCCTTACTTCGAACAGGGTACACTTCACTGTGTCCTGTCTCTGACCAGGGCACAGTTCACTGTGTCCTGACTCTGACATAGGGTACAGTTCACCGGGTCCTGACTCTGACCGGGGCATATTTCACTGGGTCCTGACTCTGACCAGGGAACAATTCACTGGGTCCTGACACTGACCAGGGTACAGATCACTGGGCAATGACTCTGACCGGGGTACAGATCGCTGGGTCCTGACTCTGACCAGGGTACAGTTTGCTGGGTCCTGACTCTGACCGGGATACAGTTCACTGGGTCCGGAATTTGACCGGGGTACAGTTCACTGGGTCCTGACTCTGACCGGGGCACATTTCACTGGGTCCTGACTCTGACCAGGGAACAATTCACTGGGTCCTGACACTGACCAGAGTACAGATCACTGGGCAATGACTCTGACCGGGGTACATTTCACTGGGTCCTGACTCTGACCAGGGTCCAGTTCACTGGCTCTTGCATCAGACCGGGGTACAGTTTGCTGGGTCCTGAATCTGACCGGATTACAGTTTGCTGGGTCCTGAATCTGACCGGGTAAACAGTTCACTGGGTCCAGAATCTGACCGGAGTACAGTTTGTTGGGTCCTGAATCTAACCCGGGTAAAGTTCACTGGGTCCTGACTCTGACCGGGGCACATTTCACTGGGTCCTGACTCTGACCAGGGTACAGTTCACTGGGTCCTGAATCTGACCGGGGTACAGTTCATTGCGTCCTAAATCTGACCCGGGTAAATTTCACTGGGTCCTGACTCTGACCGGGTAAACAGTTCACTGGCTCTGGACCCTGAACGGGTTACAGTTCATTGGGTCTTAACTCTGATCGGGTTACAGTCGACTGGGTCCTGATTCTGACAGGGGTACAGTTCATTGCGTCCTGAATCTGACCAGGGTAAAGTTCACTGGGTCCTGACTCTGACCGGGGTACAGTTCACTGGGTCCTGACTCTGACCAGGGAACAATTCACTGGGTCCTGACTCTGACCGGGATACAGATCACTGGGCAATGACTCTGACCGGGGTACAGTTCAATGGGTCCTGACTCTGACCGGAGTACAGTTTGCTGGGTCCTGAATCTGACAGGGGTACAGTTCATTGCGACCTGAATCTGGCCAGAGTAAAGTTCACTGGGTCCTGACTCTGACCAGGGTACAGTTCAATGGGTCCTGACTTCGAACATGGTACACTTCACTGTGTCCTGACTCTGATTAGGGTACAGTTCACTGTGTCCTGACTTTGACTATCATACAGTTCACCAGGTCCTGACTCTGACCAGGGTACAATTCACTGGTACCTGACTCTGACCGGGGTACAGATCGCTGGATGCTGACTCTGACCAGGGTACAGTTCACTGTGTCCTGACTCTGACCCGGGCACATCTCACTGGGTCCTGACTCTGACCAGGGTACAGATCACTGGGCAATGACTCTGACCGGGTAAACAGTTCACTATGTCCTGAATCTGGCCTGGGTAAAGTTCACTGGGTCCTGACTCTGAACGGGGTACATTTCACTGGCTCTTGCATCAGACCGGAGTACAGTTTGCTGGGTCCTGAATCTGACCGGGGTAAAGTTCACTGGGTCCTGGCTCTGACCGGGTAAACAGTTCACTGGGTCCAGAATCTGACTGGAGTACAGTTTGTTGGGTCCTGAATCTAACCCGGGTAAAGTTCACTGGGTCCTGACTCTGACCGGGGCACATTTCACTGGGTCCTGACTCTGACCAGGGAACAATTCACTGGGTCCTGACTCTGACTAGGGTACAGTTCACTGTGTCCTGACTCTGACCCGGGCACATTTCACTGGGTCCTGACTCTGACCAGGGTACAGTTCAAGGGGTCCTGACTCTGACCGGCCTACAGTTCACTAGGTCCTGAATCTGACCGGGGTACAGTTCATTGCGTCCTGAATCTGACACGGGTAAAGTTCACTGGGTCCTGACTCTTACCGGGTAAACAGTTCACTGGCTCCGGACCCTGAACGGGGTAGAGTTCATTGGGTCTTAACTCTGACCAGGGTACAGTTCAATGGGTCCTGACTTCGAACAGGGTACACTTCACTGTGTCCTGACTCTGACTAGGGTACAGTTCACTGTGTCCTGACTTTGACTATCGTACAGTTCACCAGGTCCTGACTCTGACCAGGGTACAATTCACTGGTACTTGACGCTGACCGGGTTACAGATCGCTGGATGCTGACTCTGACCAGGGTACAGTTCAATGGGTCCTGACTCTGACCAGGGTACATTTCACTGGGTTCTGACTCTGACCGGGGTACTGTCCACTGGGTCCAGAATCTGACTGGAGAACAATTTGCTGGGTCCTGAATCTGACAGGGGTACAGTTCACTGCGAACTGAATCTGGCCAGGGTAAAGCTCACTGGGCCCTGACTCTGACCAGGGTACAGTTCAATGGGTCCTGACTTCGAACATGGTACACTTCACTGTGTCCTGACTCTGACTAGGGTACAGTTCACTGTGTCCTGACTCTGACCCGGGCACATTTCACTGGGTCCTGACTCTGACCGGGGTACAGATCACTGGGCAATGACTCTGACCGGGTAAACAGTTCACTATGTCCTGAATCTGGCCTGGGTACACTTCACTGTGTCCTGACTCTGAACGGGGTACATTTCACTGGGTCCTGACTCTAACCAGGGTCCAGTTCACTGGCTCTTGCATCAGACCGGGGTACAGTTCACTGGGTCCAGAATCTGACCGGAGTACAGTTTGCTGGGTCCTGAATCTGACCGGGGTAAAGTTCACTGGGTCCTGACTCTGACCTGGTAAACAGTTCACTGGGTCCTGACTCTGACCAAGGTACAGTTCACTGGGTCCTGACTCTGACTAGGGTACAGTTCGGTGGGTTCTGGGCCTGACCAGGGTACAGATCAATAGGTCCTGACTCTGACCGGGTAAACAGTTCACTGGGTCCAGAATCTGACCGGAGTACAGTTTGTTGGGTCCTGAATCTAACCTGGGTAAAGTTCACTGGGTCCTGATCTGACCGGGGCACATTTCACTGGGTCCTGACTCTGACCAGGGAACAATTCACTGGGTCCTGACACTGACCAGGGTACAGATCACTGGGCAATGACTCTGACCGGGATACAGATCGCTGGGTCCTGACTCTGACCGTGGTACAGTTTGCATGGTCCTGAATCTGACAGGGTACAGTTCATTGCGACCTGAATCTGGCCAGGGTAAAGCTCACTGGGTCCTTACTCTGACCAGGGTACAGTTCAATGGGTCCTGACTTCGAACAGGGTACACTTCACTGTGTCCTGACTCTGACTAGGGTGCAGTTCACTGGGTCCTGACTCTGACCAGGGCACATTTCACTGGGTCCTGACTCTGACCAGGGTACAGTTCAAGGGGTCCTGACTCTGACCGGCCTACAGTTCACTGGGTCCTGAATCTGACCGGGGTACAGTTCATTGCGTCCTGAATCTGACCCGGGTAAAGTTCACTGGGTCCTGACTCTGATCGGGTAAACAGTTCACTGGGTCCTGACTCTGACCTGGGTAAACAGTTCACTGGCTCCGGACCCTGAACGGGTTACAGTTCATTTGGTCTTAACTCTGATCGGGTTACAGTCGACTGGGTCCTGATTCTGACAGGGGTACAGTTCATTGCGTCCTGAATCTGACCAGGGTAAAGTTCACTGGGTCCTGACTCTGATCGATGTACAGTTCACTGGGTCCTGACTCTGACTGGGGTAGAGTTCATGGGTCTTGAATCTGACCGGGGTACAGTTCACTGGGACCTGACTCTGATCTCGGTATATTCACTGGGTTCTGACTCTGACCAGGGAACAATTCACTGGGTCCTGACTCTGACCAGGGTACAGATCACTGGGCAATGACTCTGACCGGGGTTCAGATCGCTGGGTCCTGACTCTGACAAGGGTACAGTTCACTGGGTCCTGACTCTGACCGGGGTACAGTTCAATGGGTCCTGACTTCGAACAGGGTACACTTCACTGTGTCCTGACTCTGACTAGGGTACAGTTCACCAGGTCCTGACTCTGACAAGGGTACAATTCACTGGTACCTGACTCTGACCGGGGTACAGATCGTTGGATGCTGACTCTTACCAGGGTACAGTTCACTGGGTTCTGACTCTGACCGGGGTACATTTCGCTGGGTCCTGAATGTGACCGGGGTACAGTTCATTGACTCCTGACTCTGACCGGCGTACAGTTCACTGTGTCCTGAATCTGACCGGCGTACAGTTCACTGGGTCCTGAATCTGACCGGGTAAAGAGTTCACTGGGTCCTGACTCTGATCGGGGTACAGTTCACTGGATCAATTTGCTGGGTCCTGAATCTGACAGGGGTACAGTTCATTGCGAACTGAATCTGGCCAGGGTAAAGTTCACTGGGTCCTGACTCTGACCAGGGTACAGTTCAATGGGTCCTGACTTCGAACAGGGTACACTTCACTGTGTCCTGACTCTGACTAGGGTACAGTTCACTGTGTCCTGACTTTGACTATCGTACAGTTCACCAGGTCCTGACTCTGACCAGGGTACAATTCACTGGTACCTGACTCTGACCGGGGTACAGATCGCTGGATGCTGACTCTGACCAGGGTACAGTTCAATGGGTCCTGACTCTGACCAGGGTACATTTCACTGAGTTCTGACTCTGACCGGGGTACTGTCCACTGGGTCCAGAATCTGACTGGAGAACAATTTGCTGGGTCCTGAATCTTAAAGGGGTACAGTTAATTGCGTCCTGAATCTGACCAGGGTAAAGTTCACTGGGTCCTGACTCTGACCGAGGTACAGTTCACTGGGTCCTTACTTCGAACAGGGTACACTTCACTGTGTCCTGTCTCTGACCAGGGCACAGTTCACTGTGTCCTGACTCTGACATAGGGTACAGTTCACCGGGTCCTGACTCTGACCGGGGCATATTTCACTGGGTCCTGACTCTGACCAGGGAACAATTCACTGGGTCCTGACACTGACCAGGGTACAGATCACTGGGCAATGACTCTGACCGGGGTACAGATCGCTGGGTCCTGACTCTGACCAGGGTACAGTTTGCTGGGTCCTGACTCTGACCGGGATACAGTTCACTGGGTCCGGAATTTGACCGGGGTACAGTTCACTGGGTCCTGACTCTGACCGGGGCACATTTCACTGGGTCCTGACTCTGACCAGCGAACAATTCACTGGGTCCTGACACTGACCAGAGTACAGATCACTGGGCAATGACTCTGACCGGGGTACATTTCACTGGGTCCTGACTCTGACCAGGGTCCAGTTCACTGGCTCTTGCATCAGACCGGGGTACAGTTTGCTGGGTCCTGAATCTGACCGGATTACAGTTTGCTGGGTCCTGAATCTGACCGGGTAAACAGTTCACTGGGTCCAGAATCTGACCGGAGTACAGTTTGTTGGGTCCTGAATCTAACCCGGGTAAAGTTCACTGGGTCCTGACTCTGACCGGGGCACATTTCACTGGGTCCTGACTCTGACCAGGGTACAGTTCACTGGGTCCTGAATCTGACCGGGGTACAGTTCATTGCGTCCTAAATCTGACCCGGGTAAATTTCACTGGGTCCTGACTCTGACCGGGTAAACAGTTCACTGGCTCTGGACCCTGAACGGGTTACAGTTCATTGGGTCTTAACTCTGATCGGGTTACAGTCGACTGGGTCCTGATTCTGACAGGGGTACAGTTCATTGCGTCCTGAATCTGACCAGGGTAAAGTTCACTGGGTCCTGACTCTGACCGGGGTACAGTTCACTGGGTCCTGACTCTGACCAGGGAACAATTCACTGGGTCCTGACTCTGACCGGGATACAGATCACTGGGCAATGACTCTGACCGGGGTACAGTTCAATGGGTCCTGACTCTGACCGGAGTACAGTTTGCTGGGTCCTGAATCTGACAGGGGTACAGTTCATTGCGACCTGAATCTGGCCAGAGTAAAGTTCACTGGGTCCTGACTCTGACCAGGGTACAGTTCAATGGGTCCTGACTTCGAACATGGTACACTTCACTGTGTCCTGACTCTGACTAGGGTACAGTTCACTGTGTCCTGACTTTGACTATCATACAGTTCACCAGGTCCTGACTCTGACCAGGGTACAATTCACTGGTACCTGACTCTGACCGGGGTACAGATCGCTGGATGCTGACTCTGACCAGGGTACAGTTCACTGTGTCCTGACTCTGACCCGGGCACATCTCACTGGGTCCTGACTCTGACCAGGGTACAGATCACTGGGCAATGACTCTGACCGGGTAAACAGTTCACTATGTCCTGAATCTGGCCTGGGTAAAGTTCACTGGGTCCTGACTCTGAACGGGGTACATTTCACTGGCTCTTGCATCAGACCGGAGTACAGTTTGCTGGGTCCTGAATCTGACCGGGGTAAAGTTCACTGGGTCCTGGCTCTGACCGGGTAAACAGTTCACTGGGTCCAGAATCTGACTGGAGTACAGTTTGTTGGGTCCTGAATCTAACCCGGGTAAAGTTCACTGGGTCCTGACTCTGACCGGGGCACATTTCACTGGGTCCTGACTCTGACCAGGGAACAATTCACTGGGTCCTGACTCTGACTAGGGTACAGTTCACTGTGTCCTGACTCTGACCCGGGCACATTTCACTGGGTCCTGACTCTGACCAGGGTACAGTTCAAGGGGTCCTGACTCTGACCGGCCTACAGTTCACTAGGTCCTGAATCTGACCGGGGTACAGTTCATTGCGTCCTGAATCTGACACGGGTAAAGTTCACTGGGTCCTGACTCTTACCGGGTAAACAGTTCACTGGCTCCGGACCCTGAACGGGGTAGAGTTCATTGGGTCTTAACTCTGACCAGGGTACAGTTCAATGGGTCCTGACTTCGAACAGGGTACACTTCACTGTGTCCTGACTCTGACTAGGGTACAGTTCACTGTGTCCTGACTTTGACTATCGTACAGTTCACCAGGTCCTGACTCTGACCAGGGTACAATTCACTGGTACTTGACGCTGACCGGGTTACAGATCGCTGGATGCTGACTCTGACCAGGGTACAGTTCAATGGGTCCTGACTCTGACCAGGGTACATTTCACTGGGTTCTGACTCTGACCGGGGTACTGTCCACTGGGTCCAGAATCTGACTGGAGAACAATTTGCTGGGTCCTGAATCTGACAGGGGTACAGTTCACTGCGAACTGAATCTGGCCAGGGTAAAGCTCACTGGGCCCTGACTCTGACCAGGGTACAGTTCAATGGGTCCTGACTTCGAACATGGTACACTTCACTGTGTCCTGACTCTGACTAGGGTACAGTTCACTGTGTCCTGACTCTGACCCGGGCACATTTCACTGGGTCCTGACTCTGACCGGGGTACAGATCACTGGGCAATGACTCTGACCGGGTAAACAGTTCACTATGTCCTGAATCTGGCCTGGGTACACTTCACTGTGTCCTGACTCTGAACGGGGTACATTTCACTGGGTCCTGACTCTAACCAGGGTCCAGTTCACTGGCTCTTGCATCAGACCGGGGTACAGTTCACTGGGTCCAGAATCTGACCGGAGTACAGTTTGCTGGGTCCTGAATCTGACCGGGGTAAAGTTCACTGGGTCCTGACTCTGACCTGGTAAACAGTTCACTGGGTCCTGACTCTGACCAAGGTACAGTTCACTGGGTCCTGACTCTGACTAGGGTACAGTTCGGTGGGTTCTGGGCCTGACCAGGGTACAGATCAATAGGTCCTGACTCTGACCGGGTAAACAATTCACTGGGTCCAGAATCTGACCGGAGTACAGTTTGTTGGGTCCTGAATCTAACCTGGGTAAAGTTCACTGGGTCCTGATCTGACCGGGGCACATTTCACTGGGTCCTGACTCTGACCAGGGAACAATTCACTGGGTCCTGACACTGACCAGGGTACAGATCACTGGGCAATGACTCTGACCGGGATACAGATCGCTGGGTCCTGACTCTGACCGTGGTACAGTTTGCATGGTCCTGAATCTGACAGGGGTACAGTTCATTGCGACCTGAATCTGGCCAGGGTAAAGCTCACTGGGTCCTTACTCTGACCAGGGTACAGTTCAATGGGTCCTGACTTCGAACAGGGTACACTTCACTGTGTCCTGACTCTGACTAGGGTGCAGTTCACTGGGTCCTGACTCTGACCAGGGCACATTTCACTGGGTCCTGACTCTGACCAGGGTACAGTTCAAGGGGTCCTGACTCTGACCGGCCTACAGTTCACTGGGTCCTGAATCTGACCGGGGTACAGTTCATTGCGTCCTGAATCTGACCCGGGTAAAGTTCACTGGGTCCTGACTCTGATCGGGTAAACAGTTCACTGGGTCCTGACTCTGACCTGGGTAAACAGTTCACTGGCTCCGGACCCTGAACGGGTTACAGTTCATTTGGTCTTAACTCTGATCGGGTTACAGTCGACTGGGTCCTGATTCTGACAGGGGTACAGTTCATTGCGTCCTGAATCTGACCAGGGTAAAGTTCACTGGGTCCTGACTCTGATCGATGTACAGTTCACTGGGTCCTGACTCTGACTGGGGTAGAGTTCATGGGTCTTGAATCTGACCGGGGTACAGTTCACTGGGACCTGACTCTGATCTCGGTATATTCACTGGGTTCTGACTCTGACCAGGGAACAATTCACTGGGTCCTGACTCTGACCAGGGTACAGATCACTGGGCAATGACTCTGACCGGGGTTCAGATCGCTGGGTCCTGACTCTGACAAGGGTACAGTTCACTGGGTCCTGACTCTGACCGGGGTACAGTTCAATGGGTCCTGACTTCGAACAGGGTACACTTCACTGTGTCCTGACTCTGACTAGGGTACAGTTCACCAGGTCCTGACTCTGACAAGGGTACAATTCACTGGTACCTGACTCTGACCGGGGTACAGATCGTTGGATGCTGACTCTTACCAGGGTACAGTTCACTGGGTTCTGACTCTGACCGGGGTACATTTCGCTGGGTCCTGAATGTGACCGGGGTACAGTTCATTGACTCCTGACTCTGACCGGCGTACAGTTCACTGGGTCCTGAATCTGACCGGCGTACAGTTCACTGGGTCCTGAATCTGACCGGGTAAAGAGTTCACTGGGTCCTGACTCTGATCGGGGTACAGTTCACTGGATCAATTTGCTGGGTCCTGAATCTGACAGGGGTACAGTTCATTGCGAACTGAATCTGGCCAGGGTAAAGTTCACTGGGTCCTGACTCTGACCAGGGTACAGTTCAATGGGTCCTGACTTCGAACAGGGTACACTTCACTGTGTCCTGACTCTGACTAGGGTACAGTTCACTGTGTCCTGACTTTGACTATCGTACAGTTCACCAGGTCCTGACTCTGACCAGGGTACAATTCACTGGTACCTGACTCTGACCGGGGTACAGATCGCTGGATGCTGACTCTGACCAGGGTACAGTTCAATGGGTCCTGACTCTGACCAGGGTACATTTCACTGAGTTCTGACTCTGACCGGGGTACTGTCCACTGGGTCCAGAATCTGACTGGAGAACAATTTGCTGGGTCCTGAATCTTAAAGGGGTACAGTTAATTGCGTCCTGAATCTGACCAGGGTAAAGTTCACTGGGTCCTGACTCTGACCGAGGTACAGTTCACTGGGTCCTTACTTCGAACAGGGTACACTTCACTGTGTCCTGTCTCTGACCAGGGCACAGTTCACTGTGTCCTGACTCTGACATAGGGTACAGTTCACCGGGTCCTGACTCTGACCGGGGCATATTTCACTGGGTCCTGACTCTGACCAGGGAACAATTCACTGGGTCCTGACACTGACCAGGGTACAGATCACTGGGCAATGACTCTGACCGGGGTACAGATCGCTGGGTCCTGACTCTGACCAGGGTACAGTTTGCTGGGTCCTGACTCTGACCGGGATACAGTTCACTGGGTCCGGAATTTGACCGGGGTACAGTTCACTGGGTCCTGACTCTGACCGGGGCACATTTCACTGGGTCCTGACTCTGACCAGGGAACAATTCACTGGGTCCTGACACTGACCAGAGTACAGATCACTGGGCAATGACTCTGACCGGGGTACAGATCGCTGGGTCCTGACTCTGACCAGGGTACAGTTCAATGGGTCCTGACTTCGAACAGGGTACACTTCACTGTGCCCTGACTCTGACTAGGGTACAGTTCACTGTGTCTTGACTCTGACCAGGGTACAGTTCACCAGGTCCTGACTCTGACCAGGGTACAATTTACTGGTACCTGACTCTGACCGGGGTACAGATCGTTGGATGCTGACTCTTACAAGGGTACAGTTCACTGGGTTTTGACTCTGACCGGGGTACATTTCGCTGGGTCCTGAATGTGACCGGGGTACAGTTTATTGATTCCTGACTTTGACCGGGGTACAGTTCACTGGGACCGGAATCTGGCTGGCGTACAGTTCACTGGGTCCTGACTCTGACCGGGGTACAGTTCACTGGGCCCTGACTCTGACCAGGGAGCAATTCACTGGGTCCTGTCTCTGATCAGGGTACAGATCACTGGGCAATGACTCTGACCGGGGTACAGTTCAATGGGTCCTGACTCTGACCGGAGTACAGTTTGCTGCGTCCTGAATCTGACAGGGGTACACTTCATTGCGAACTGAATCTGGCCAGGGTAAAGCTCACTGGGTCCTGACTCTGACCAGGGTACAGTTCACTGGGTCCTGACTTCGAACAGGGTACACTTCACTGTGTCCTGACTCTGACTAGGGTACAGTTCACTGTGTCCTGACTCTGACCCGGGCACATTTCACTGGGTCCTGACTCTGACCAAGGTACAGATCACTGGGCAATGACTCTGACCGGGTAAACAGTTCACTATGTCCTGAATCTGGCCTGGGTAAAGTTCACTGGGTCCTGACTCTGAACGGGGTACATTTCACTGGGTCCTGACTCTGATCAGGGAACAATTCACTGGCTCTTGCATCAGACCGGGGTACAGTTTGCTGGGTCCTGAATCTGACCGGAGTACAGTTTGCTGGGTCCTGACTCTGACCGGGTAAACAGTTCACTGGGTCCAGAATCTGACCAGAGTACAGTTTGTTGGGTCCTGAATCTAACCCGGGTAAAGTTCACTGGGTCCTGACTCTGACCGGGGCACATTTCACTGGGCAATGACTCTGACCGGGGTACAGATCGCTGGGTCCTGACTCTGACCGGGGTACAGTACAATGGGTCCTGACTCTGACCGTGGTACAGTTTGCTGGGTCCTGAATCTGACAGGGGTACAGTTCATTGCGACCTGAATCTGGCCAGGGTAAAGCTCACTGGGTCCTTACTCTGACCAGGGTACAGTTTAATGGGTCCTGACTTCGAACAGGGTACACTTCACTGTGTACTGACTCTGACTAGGGTACAGTTCAATGTGTCCTGACTCTGGCCAGGGCACATTTCACTGGGTCCTGACTCTGACCAGGGTACAGTTCAAGGGGTCCTGACTCTGACCGGCCTACAGTTCACTGGGTCCTGAATCTGACCGGGGTACAGTTCATTGCGTCCTGAATCTGACCCGGGTAAAGTTCACTGGGTCCTGACTCTGACCAGGGTACAGTTCAATGGGTCCTGACTTCGAACAGGGTACACTTCACTGTGTCCTGACTCTGACTAGGGTACAGTTCACCAGGTCCTGACTCTGACCAGGGTACAATTCACTGGTACCTGACTCTGACCGGGGTACAGATCGTTGGATGCTGACTCTTACCAGGGTACAGTTCACTGGGTTCTGACTCTGACCGGGGTACATTTCGCTGGGTCCTGAATGTGACCGGGGTACAGTTCATTGACTCCTGACTCTGGCCGGGGTACAGTTCACTGGGTCCTGACTCTCACCAGGGAACAATTCCCTTAGTCCTGACACTGACCAGAGTACAGATCACTGGGCAATGACTCTGACCGGGGTACAGATCGCTGGGTCCTGACTCTGACCAGGGTACAGTTCAATGGGTCCTGACTCTGACTGGAGTACAGTTTGCTGGGTCCTGAATCTGACAGGGGTACAGTTCATTGCGACCTGAATCCGGCCAGGGTAAAGTTCACTGGGTCCTGACTCTGACCAGGGTACAGTTCAATGGGTCCTGACTTCGAACAGGGTACACTTCACTGTGTCCTGACTCTGACTAGGGTACAGTTCACCAGGTCCTGACTCTGACCAGGGTACAATTCACTGGTACCTGACTCTGACCGGGGTACAGATCGTTGGATGCTGACTCTTACCAGGGTACAGTTCACTGGGTTCTGACTCTGACCGGGGTACATTTCGCTGGGTCCTGAATGTGACCGGGTTACAGTTCATTGACTCCTGACTCTGACCGGCGTACAGTTCACTGGGTCCTGAATCTGACCGGGTAAAGAGTTCACTGGGTCCTGACCCTGACCGGGGTACAGTTCAGTGGTCCTGACTCTGATCACGGTACAGTTCACTGGATCAATTTTCTGAATGGGGTACAGTTGACTGGGTCCTGACTCTGACCCGGGCACATTTCACTGGGTCCTGACTCTGACCGGGGTACAGTTTATTGATTCCTGACTTTGACCGGGGTACAGTTCACTGGGACCGGAATCTGGCCGGCGTACAGTTCACTGGGTCCTGACTCTGACCGGGGTACAGTTCACTGGGTCCTGACTCTGACCAGGGAACAATTCACTGGGTCCTGACTCTGACCAGAGTACAGATCACTGGGCAATGACTCTGACCGGGGTACAGTTCAATGGGTCCTGACTCTGACCGGAGTACAGTTTGCTGGGTCCTGAATCTGACAGGGGTACAGTTCATTGCGACCTGAATCTGGCCAGGGTAAAGTTCACTGGGTCCTGACTTCGAACAGGGTACACTTCACTGTGTCCTGACTCTGACTAGGGTACAGTTCACTGTGTCCTGACTCTGACTAGGGTACAGTTCACTGTGTCCTGACTCTGACCCGGGCACATTTCACTGGGTCATGACTCTGACCAGGGTACAGTTCAAGGGGTCCTGACTCTGACCGGCCTACAGTTCACTGGGTCCTGACTCTGACCGGGGTACAGTTCATTGCGTCCTGAATCTGACCCGGGTAAAGTTCACTGGGTCCTGACTCTGACCGGGTAAACAGTTCACTGGGTCCTGACTCTGACCCGGGCACATTTCACTGGGTCCTGACTCTGACCTGGGTAAACAGTTCACTGGCTCCGGACCCTGAACGGGTTACAGTTCATTTGGTCTTAACTCTGATCGGGTTACAGTCGACTGGGTCCTGATTCTGACAGGGGTACAGTTCATTGCGTCCTGAATCTGACCAGGGTAAAGTTCACTGGGTCCTGACTCTGATCGATGTACAGTTCACTGGGTCCTGACTCTGACTGGGGTAGAGTTCATGGGTCTTGAATCTGACCGGGGTACAGTTCACTGGGACCTGACTCTGATCTGGGTATATTCACTGGGTCCTGACTCTGACCAGGGAACAATTCACTGGGTCCTGACTCTGACCAGGGTACAGATCACTGGGCAATGACTCTGACCGGGGTTCAGATCGCTGGGTCCTGACTCTGACAAGGGTACAGTTCAATGGGTCCTGACTCTGACCGGGGTACAGTTCACTGGGTCCGGAATTTGACCGGGGTACAGTTCACTGGGTCCTGACTCTGACCGGGGTACAGTTCACTGGGTCCTGACTCTGACCAGGGAACAATTCCCTTAGTCCTGACACTGACCAGAGTACAGATCACTGGGCAATGACTCTGACCGGGGTACAGATCGCTGGGTCCTGACTCTGACCAGGGTACAGTTCAATGGGTCCTGACTCTGACCGGAGTACAGTTTGCTGGGTCCTGAATCTGACAGGGATACAGTTCATTGCGACCTGAATCTGGCCAGGGTAAAGTTCACTGGGTCCTGACTCTGACCAGGGTACAGTTCAATGGGTCCTGACTTCGAACAGGGTACACTTCACTGTGTCCTGACTCTGACTAGGGTACAGTTCACCAGGTCCTGACTCTGACCAGGGTACAATTCACTGGTACCTGACTCTGATCGGGGTACAGATCGTTGGATGCTGACTCTTACCAGGGTACAGTTCACTGGGTTCTGACTCTGACCGGGGTACATTTCGCTGGGTCCTGAATGTGACCGGGATACAGTTCATTGACTCCTGAATCTGACCGGTGTACAGTTCACTGGGTCCTGAATCTGACTGGGTAAAGAGTTCACTGGGTCCTGACCCTGACCGGGGTACAGATCATTGGTCCTGACTCTGATCGGGGTACAGTTCACTGGATCAATTTTCTGAATGGGGTACAGTTGACTGGGTCCTGACTCTGACCCGGGCACATTTCACTGGGTCCTGACTCTGACCGGGTTACAGTTTATTGATTCCTGACTTTGACCGGGGTACAGTTCACTGGGACCAGAATCTGGCCGGCGTACAGTTCACTGGGTCCTGACTCTGACCAGGGAACAATTCACTGGGTCCTGACTCTGACCAAGGTACAGATCACTGGGCAATGACTCTGACCGGGGTACAGTTCAATGGGTCCTGACTCTGACCGGAGTACAGTTTGCTGGGTCCTGAATCTGACAGGGGTACAGTTCATTGCGACCTGAATCTGGCCAGGGTAAAGTTCACTGGGACCTGACTCTGACCAGGGTACAGTTCAATGGGTCCTGACTTCGAACAGGGTACACTTCACTGTGTCCTGACTCTGACCGGGGTACAGATCGTTGGATGCTGACTCTTACCAGGGTACAGTTCACTGGGTTTTGACTCTGACCGGGGTACATTTCGCTGGGTCCTGAATGTGACCGGGGTACAGTTCATTGATTCCTGACTCTGACCGGCGTACAGTTTACTGGGTCCTGACTCTGGCCAGCGTACAGTTCACTGGGTCCTGAATCTGACCGGGTAAAGAGTTCACTGGGTCCTGACCCTGACCGGGGTACAGTTCATTGGTCCTGACTCTGATCGGGGTACAGTTCACTGGATCAATTTTCTGAATGGGGTACAGTTGACTGGGTCCTGACTCTGACCCGGGCACATTTCACTGGGTCCTGACTCTGACCGGGGTGCAGTTTATTGATTCCTGACTTTGACCGGGGTACAGTTCAGTGGGACCGGAATCTGGCCGGCGTACAGTTCACTGGGTCCTGACTCTGACCGGAGTACAGTTTGCTGGGTACTGAATCTGACAGGGGTACAGTTCATTGCGACCTGAATCTGGCCAGGGTAAAGTTCACTAGGTCCTGACTCTGACCAGGGTACAGTTCAATGGGTCCTGACTTCGAACAGAGTACACTTCACTGTGTCCTGACTCTGACTAGGGTACAGTTCACCAGGTCCTGACTCTGACCAGGGTACAATTCACTGGTACCTGACTATGACCGGGGTACAGATCGTTGGATGCTGACTCTTACCAGGGTACAGTTCACTGGGTTCTGACTCTGACCGGGGTACATTTCGCTGGGTCCTGAATGTGACCGGGATACAGTTCATTGACTCCTGAATCTGACCAGCGTACAGTTCACTGGGTCCTGAATCTGACCGGGTAAAGAGTTCACTGGGTGCTGACCCTGACCGGGGTACAGTTCATTGGTCCTGACTCTGATCGGGGTACAGTTCACTGGATCAATTTTCTGAATGGGGTACAGTTGACTGGGTCCTGACTCTGACCCGGGCACATTTCACTGGGTCCTTACTCTGACCGGGGTACAGTTTATTGATTCCTGACTTTGACCGGGGTACAGTTCACTGGGACCGGAATCTGGCCGGCGTACAGTTCACTGGGTCCTGACTCTGACCAGGGTACAGTTCACTGGGTCCTGACTCTGACCAGGGAACAATTCACTGGGTCCTGACTCTGACCAGGGTACAGATCACTGGGCAATGACTCTGACCGGGGTACAGTTCAATGGGTCCTGACTCTGACCGGAGTACAGTTTGCTGGGTCCTGAATCTGACAGGGGTACAGTTCATTGCGACCTGAATCTGGCCAGGGTAAAGTTCACTGGGTCCTGACTCTGACCAGGGTACAGTTCAATGGGTCCTGACTTCGAACATGGTACACTTCACTGTGTCCTGACTCTGACAAGGGTACAGTTCACTGTGTCCTGACTTTGACTATCGTACAGTTCACCAGGTCCTGACTCTGACCAGGGTACAATTCACTGGTACCTGACTCTGACCGGGGTACAGATCGCTGGATGCTGACTCTTACAAGGGTACAGTTCACTGGGTTCTGACTCTGACCGGGGTACATTTCACTGGGTCAGGATTCTGACCAGGATACATTTCTCTGGGTCCTGACTCTGATCAGGGAACATTTCACTGGGTCCTGACTCTGACCAGGGTACAGTTCACTGTGTCCTGACTCTGACCCGGGCACATTTCACTGGGTCCTGATTTTGACCAGGGTACAGATCACTGGGCAATGACTCTGACCGGGTAAACAGTTCACTATGTCCTGAATCTGGCCTGGGTAAAGTTCACTGGGTCCTGACTCTGAACGGGGTACATTTCACTGGGTCCTGACTCTGATCAGGGAACATTTCACTGGGTCCTGACTCTGACCAGGGTCCAGTTCACTGGCTCTTGCATCAGACCAGGGTACAGTTTGCTGGGTCCTGAATCTGACCGGAGTACAGTTTACTGGGTCCTGAATCTGACCGGGTTAAGTTCACTGGGTCCTGACTCTGACCGGGTAAACAGTTCACTGGGTCCAGAATCTGACTGGAGTACAGTTTGTTGGGTCCTGAATCTAACCCGGGTAAAGTTCACTGGGTCCTGACTCTGACCGGGGCACATTTCACTGGGTACTGACTCTGACCAGGGAACAATTCACTGGGTCCTGACACTGACCAGGGTACAGATCACTGGGCAATGACTCTGACCGGGGTACAGATCGCTGGGTCCTGACTCTGACCGGGGTACAGATCAATGGGTCCTGACTCTGACCGTGGTACAGTTTGCTGGGTCCTGAATCTGACAGGGGTACAGTTCATTGCGACCTGAATCTGGCCAGGGTAAAGCTCACTGGGTCCTTACTCTGACCAGGGTACACTTCACTGTGTCCTGACTCTGACTAGGGTACAGTTCACTGTGTCCTGACTCTGACCCGGGCACATTTCACTGGGTCCTGACTCTGACCAGGGTACAGTTCAAGGGGTCCTGACTCTGACCGGCCTACAGTTCACTGGGTCCTGAATCTGACCGGGGTGCAGTTCATTGCGTCCTGAATCTGACCCGGGTAAAGTTCACTGGGTCCTGACTCTGATCGATGTACAGTTCACTGGGTCCTGACTCTGACAGGGGTACAGTTCATTGCGACCTGAATCTGGCCAGGGTAAAGTTCACTGGGTCCTGACTCTGACCAGGGAATAGTTCAATGGGTCCTGACTTCGAACAGGGTACACTTCACTGTGTCCTGAATCTGACCGGGGTACAGATCGTTGGATGCTGACTCTTACCAGGGTACAGTTCACTGGGTTTTGACTCTGACCGGGGTACATTTCGCTGGGTCCTGAATGTGACCGGGGTACAGTTCATTGATTCCTGACTTTGACCGGCGTACAGTTTACTGGGTCCTGACTCTGGCCAGCGTACAGTTCACTGGGTCCTGAATCTGACTGGGTAAAGAGTTCACTGGGTCCTGACCCTGAACGGGGTACAGTTCATTGGTCCTGACTCTGATCGGGGTACAGTTCACTGGATCAATTTTCTGAATGGGGTACAGTTGACTGGGTCCTGACTCTGACCCGGGCACATTTCACTGGGTCCTGACTCTGACCGGGGTACAGTTTATTGATTCCTGACTTTGACCGGGGTACAGTTCACTGGGACCGGAATCTGGCCGGCGTACAGTTCACTGGGTCCTGACTCTGACCGGGGTACAGTTCACTGGGTCCTGACTCTGACCAGGGAGCAATTCACTGGGTCCTGTCTCTGGCCAGGGTACAGATCACTGGGCAATGACTCTGACCGGGGTACAGTTCAATGGGTCCTGACTCTGACCGGAGTACAGTTTGCTGGGTCCTGAATCTGACAGGGGTACAGTTCATTGCGAACTGAATCTGGCCAGGGTAAAGTTCACTGGGTCCTGACTTCGAACAGGGTACACTTCACTGTGTCCTGACTCTGACTAGGGTACAGTTCACTGTGTCCTGACTTTGACTATCGTACAGTTCACCAGGTCCTGACACTGACCAGGGTACAATTCACTGGTACCTGACTCTGACCGGGGTACAGATCGCTGGATGCTGACTCTGACCAGGGTACAGTTCAATGGGTCCTGACTCTGACCAGGGTACATTTCACTGGGTTCTGACTCTGACCGGGGTACTGTCCACTGGGTCCAGAATCTGACTGGAGAACAATTTGCTGGGTCCTGAATCTTAAAGGGGTACAGTTAATTGCGTCCTGAATCTGACCAGGGTAAAGTTCACTGGGTCCTGACTCTGACCGAGGTACAGTTCACTGGGTCCTTACTTCGAACAGGGTATACTTCACTGTGTCCTGTCTCTGAACAGGGCACAGTTCACTGTGTCCTGACTCTGACTAGGGTACAGTTCACCGGGTCCTGACTCTGACCGGGGCACATTTCACTGGGTCCTGACTCTGACCAGGGAACAATTCACTGGGTCCTGACACTGACCAGAGTACAGATCACTGGGCAATGACTCTGACCGGGGTACAGATCGCTGGGTCCTGACTCTGACCAGGGTACAGTTCAATGGGTCCTGACTCTGACCGGAGTACAGTTTGCTGGGTCCTGAATCTGACAGGGGTACAGTTCATTGCGACCTGAATCTGGCCAGGGTAAAGCTCACTGGGTCCTTACTCTGACCAGGGTACAGTTCACTGTGTCCTGACTCTGACCAGGGTACAGTTCACCAGGTCCTGACTCTGACCAGGGTACAATTCACTGGTACCTGACTCTGACCAGGGTACAGATCGTTGGATGCTGACTCTTACCAGGGTACAGTTCACTGGGTTTTGACTCTGACCGGGGTACATTTCGCTGGGTCCTGAATGTGACCGGGGTACAGTTCATTGATTCCTGACTCTGACCGGCGTACAGTTTACTGGGTCCTGACTCTGGCCAGCGGACAGTTCACTGTGTCCTGAATCTGACCGGGTAAAGAGTTCACTGGGTCCTGACCCTGACCGGGGTACAGTTCACTGGATCAATTTTCTGAATGGGGTACAGTTGACTGGGTCCTGACTCTGACCCGGGCACATTTCACTGGGTCCTGACTCTGACCGGGTTACAGTTTATTGATTCCTGACTTTGACCGGGGTAAAGTTCACTCGGACCGGAATCTGGCCGGCGTACAGTTCACTGGGTCCTGACTCTGACCGGAGTACAGTTCACTGGGTCCTGACTCTGACCAGGGAGCAATTCACTGGGTCCTGTCTCTGACCAGGGTACATTTCACTGGGTCCTGACTCTGACCAGGGTCCAGTTCACTGGCTCTTGCATCAGACCGGGGTACAGTTTGCTGGGTCCTGAATCTGACCGGAGTACAGTTTGCTGGGTCCTGAATCTGACCGGGTTAAGTTCACTGGGTCCTGACTCTGACCTGGGTAAACAGTTCACTGGCTCCGGACCCTGAACGGGTTACAGTTCATTGGGTCTTAACTCTGATCGGGTTACAGTCGACTGGGTCCTGATTCTGACAGGGGTACAGTTCATTGCGTCCTGAATCTGACCAGGGTAAAGTTCACTGGGTCCTGACTCTGATCGATGTACAGTTCACTGGGTCCTGACTCTGACTGGGGTAGAGTTCATGGGTCTTGAATCTGACCGGGGTACAGTTCACTGGGACCTGACTCTGACCTGGGTATATTCACTGGGTCCTGACTCTGACCAGGGAACAATTCACTGGGTCCTGACTCTTACCAGGGTACAGATCACTGGGCAATGACTCTGACCGGGGTTCAGATCGCTGGGTCCTGACTCTGACAAGGGTACAGTTCAATGGGTCCTGACTCTGACCGGGGTACAGTTCACTGGGTCCGGAATTTGACCAGGGTACAGTTCACTGGGTCCTGACTCTGACCAGGGAACAATTCCCTTTGTCCTGACACTGACCAGAGTACAGATCACTGGGCAATGACTCTGACCGGGGTACAGATCGCTGGGTCCTGACTCTGACCAGGGTACAGTTCAATGGGTCCTGACTCTGACCGGAGTACAGTTTGCTGGGTCCTGAATCTGACAGGGGTACAGTTCATTGCGACCTGAATCTGGCCAGGGTAAAGTTCACTGGGTCCTGACTCTGACCAGGGTACAGTTCAATGGGTCCTGACTTCGAACAGAGTACACTTCACTATGTCCTGAATCTGACTAGGGTACAGTTCACCAGGTCCTGACTCTGACCAGGGTACAATTCACTGGTACCTGACTCTGACCGGGGTACAGATCGTTGGATGCTGACTCTTACCAGGGTACAGTTCACTGGGTTCTGACTCTGACCGGGGTACATTTCGCTGGGTCCTGAATGTGACCGGGATACAGTTCATTGACTCCTGAATCTGACCGGCGTACAGTTCACTGGGTCCTGAATCTGACCGGGTAAAGAGTTCACTGGGTCCTGACCCTGACCGGGGTACAGTTCACTGGATCAATTTTCTGAATGGGGTACAGTTGACTGAGTCCTGACTCTGACCCGGGCACATTTCACTGGGTCCTGACTCTGACCGGGGTACAGTTTATTGATTCCTGACTTTGACCGGGGTACAGTTCACTGGGACCGGAATCTGGCCGGAGTACAGTTCACTGGGTCCTGACTCTGACCAGGGAGCAATTCACTGGGTCCTAACTCTGACCAGGGTACAGATCACTGGGCAATGACTCTGACCAGGGTACAGATCACTGGGCAATGACTCTGAGCGGGGTACAGTTCAATGGGTCCTGACTCTGACCGGAGTACAGTTTGCTGGGTCCTGAATCTGACAGGGTACAGTTCACTGCGAACTGAATCTGGCCAGGGTAAAGCTCACTGGGCCCTGACTCTGACCAGGGTACAGTTCAATGGGTCCTGACTTCAAACAGGGTACACTTCACTGTGTCCTGACTCTGACTAGGGTACAGTTCACTGTGTCCTGACTCTGACCCGGGCGCATTTCACTGGGTCCTGACTCTGACCAGGGTACAGATCACTGGGCAATGACTCTGACCGGGTAAACAGTTCACTATGTCCTGAATCTGGCCTGGGTAAAGTTCACTGGGTCCTGACTCTGACCAGGGTCCAGTTCACTGGCTCTTGCATCAGACCGGGGTACAGTTTGCTGGGTCCTGAATCTGACCGGGGTAACGTTCACTGGGTCCTGATTCTGACCGGGTAAACAGTTCACTGGGTCCAGAATCTGACCGGAGTACAGTTTGTTGGGTCCTGAATCTAACCCGGGTAAAGTTCACTGGGTCCTGAATCTGGCCTGGGTAAAGTTCACTGGGTCCTGACTCTGACCGGGGCACATTTCACTGGGTCCTGACTCTGACCAGGGAACAATTCATTGGGTCCTGACACTGACCAGGGTACAGATCACTGGGCAATGACTCTGACCGGGATACAGATCGCTGGGTCCTGACTCTGACCGGAGTACAGTTCACTGGGTCCTGAATCTGACAGGGGTACAGTTCATTGCGACCTGAATCTGGCCAGGGTAAAGCTCACTGTGTCCTGACTCTGACCCGGGCACATTTCACTGGGTCATGACTCTGACCAGGGTACAGTTCAAGGGGTCCTGACTCTGACCGGCCTACAGTTCACTGGGTCCTGAATCTGACCGGGGTACAGTTCATTGCGTCCTGAATCTGACCCGGGTAAAGTTCACTGGGTCCTGACTCTGACCGGGTAAACAGTTCACTGGGTCCTGACTCTGACCCGGGCACATTTCACTGGGTCCTGACTCTGACCTGGGTAAACAGTTCACTGGCTCCGGACCCTGAACGGGTTACAGTTCATTTGGTCTTAACTCTGATCGGGTTACAGTCGACTGGGTCCTGATTCTGACAGGGGTACAGTTCATTGCGTCCTGAATCTGACCAGGGTAAAGTTCACTGGGTCCTGACTCTGATCGATGTACAGTTCACTGGGTCCTGACTCTGACTGGGGTAGAGTTCATGGGTCTTGAATCTGACCGGGGTACAGTTCACTGGGACCTGACTCTGATCTGGGTATATTCACTGGGTCCTGACTCTGACCAGGGAACAATTCACTGGGTCCTGACTCTGACCAGGGTACAGATCACTGGGCAATGACTCTGACCAGGGTTCAGATCGCTGGGTCCTGACTCTGACAAGGGTACAGTTCAATGGGTCCTGACTCTGACCGGGGTACAGTTCACTGGGTCCGGAATTTGACCGGGGTACAGTTCACTGGGTCCTGACTCTGACGGGGTACAGTTCACTGGGTCCTGACTCTGACCCGGGCACATTTCACTGGGTCCTGACTCTGACCTGGGTAAACAGTTCACTGGCTCCGGACCCTGAACGGGTTACAGTTCATTGGGTCTTAACTCTGATCGGGTTACAGTCGACTGGGTCCTGATTCTGACAGGGGTACAGTTCATTGCGTCCTGAATCTGACCAGGGTAAAGTTCAATGGGTCCTGACTCTGACCGGAGTACAGTTTGCTGGGTCCTGAATCTGACAGGGGTACAGTTCATTGCGACCTGAATCTGGCCAGGGTAAAGTTCACTGGGTCCTGACTCTGACCAGGGTACAGTTCAATGGGTCCTGACTTCGAACAGGGTACACTTCACTGTGTCCTGACTCTGACTAGGGTACAGTTCACCAGGTCCTGACTCTGACCAGGGTACAATTCACTGGTACCTGACTCTGACCGGGGTACAGATCGTTGGATGCTGACTCTTACCAGGGTACAGTTCACTGGGTTCTGACTCTGACCGGGGTACATTTCGCTGGGTCCTGAATGTGACCGGGGTACAGTTCATTGACTCCTGACTCTGGCCGGGGTACAGTTCACTGGGTCCTGACTCTCACCAGGGAACAATTCCCTTAGTCCTGACACTGACCAGAGTACAGATCACTGGGCAATGACTCTGACCGGGGTACAGATCGCTGGGTCCTGACTCTGACCAGGGTACAGTTCAATGGGTCCTGACTCTGACCGGAGTACAGTTTGCTGGGTCCTGAATCTGACAGGGGTACAGTTCATTGCGACCTGAATCCGGCCAGGGTAAAGTTCACTGGGTCCTGACTCTGACCAGGGTACAGTTCAATGGGTCCTGACTTCGAACAGGGTACACTTCACTGTGTCCTGACTCTGACTAGGGTACAGTTCACCAGGTCCTGACTCTGACCAGGGTACAATTCACTGGTACCTGACTCTGACCGGGGTACAGATCGTTGGATGCTGACTCTTACCAGGGTACAGTTCACTGGGTTCTGACTCTGACCGGGGTACATTTCGCTGGGTCCTGAATGTGACCGGGGTACAGTTCATTGACTCCTGACTCTGACCGGCGTACAGTTCACTGGGTCCTGAATCTGACCGGGTAAAGAGTTCACTGGGTCCTGACCCTGACCGGGGTACAGTTCAGTGGTCCTGACTCTGATCACGGTACAGTTCACTGGATCAATTTTCTGAATGGGGTACAGTTGACTGGGTCCTGACTCTGACCCGGGCACATTTCACTGGGTCCTGACTCTGACCGGGGTACAGTTTATTGATTCCTGACTTTGACCGGGGTACAGTTCACTGGGACCGGAATCTGGCCGGCGTACAGTTCACTGGGTCCTGACTCTGACCGGGGTACAGTTCACTGGGTCCTGACTCTGACCAGGGAACAATTCACTGGGTCCTGACTCTGACCAGAGTACAGATCACTGGGCAATGACTCTGACCGGGGTACAGTTCAATGGGTCCTGACTCTGACCGGAGTACAGTTTGCTGGGTCCTGAATCTGACAGGGGTACAGTTCATTGCGACCTGAATCTGGCCAGGGTAAAGTTCACTGGGTCCTGACTTCGAACAGGGTACACTTCACTGTGTCCTGACTCTGACTAGGGTACAGTTCACTGTGTCCTGACTCTGACTAGGGTACAGTTCACTGTGTCCTGACTCTGACCCGGGCACATTTCACTGGGTCATGACTCTGACCAGAGTACAGTTCAAGGGGTCCTGACTCTGACCGGCCTACAGTTCACTGGGTCCTGACTCTGACCGGGGTACAGTTCATTGCGTCCTGAATCTGACCCGGGTAAAGTTCACTGGGTCCTGACTCTGACCGGGTAAACAGTTCACTGGGTCCTGACTCTGACCCGGGCACATTTCACTGGGTCCTGACTCTGACCTGGGTAAACAGTTCACTGGCTCCGGACCCTGAACGGGTTACAGTTCATTTGGTCTTAACTCTGATCGGGTTACAGTCGACTGGGTCCTGATTCTGACAGGGGTACAGTTCATTGCGTCCTGAATCTGACCAGGGTAAAGTTCACTGGGTCCTGACTCTGATCGATGTACAGTTCACTGGGTCCTGACTCTGACTGGGGTAGAGTTCATGGGTCTTGAATCTGACCGGGGTACAGTTCACTGGGACCTGACTCTGATCTGGGTATATTCACTGGGTCCTGACTCTGACCAGGGAACAATTCACTGGGTCCTGACTCTGACCAGGGTACAGATCACTGGGCAATGACTCTGACCAGGGTTCAGATCGCTGGGTCCTGACTCTGACCAGGGTACAGTTCAATGGGTCCTGACTCTGACCGGGGTACAGTTCACTGGGTCCGGAATTTGACCGGGGTACAGTTCACTGGGTCCTGACTCTGACCGGGGTACAGTTCACTGGGTCCTGACTCTGACCCGGGCACATTTCACTGGGTCCTGACTCTGACCTGGGTAAACAGTTCACTGGCTCCGGACCCTGAACGGGTTACAGTTCATTGGGTCTTAACTCTGATCGGGTTACAGTCGACTGGGTCCTGATTCTGACAGGGGTACAGTTCATTGCGTCCTGAATCTGACCAGGGTAAAGTTCACTGGGTCCTGACTCTGATCGATGTACAGTTCACTGGGTCCTGACTCTGACTGGGGTAGAGTTCATGGGTCTTGAATCTGACCGGGGTACAGTTCACTGGGACCTAACTCTGATCTGGGTATATTCACTGGGTCCTGACTCTGACCAGGGAACAATTCCCTTAGTCCTGACACTGACCAGAGTACAGATCACTGGGCAATGACTCTGACCGGGGTTCAGATCGCTGGGTCTTGACTCTGACAAGGGTACAGTTCAATGGGTCCTGACTCTGACCGGGGTACAGTTCACTGGGTCCGGAATTTGACCAGGGTACAGTTCACTGGGTCCTGACTCTGGCCGGGGTACAGTTCACTGGGTCCTGACTCTCACCAGGGAACAATTCCCTTAGTCCTGACACTGACCAGAGTACAGATCACTGGGCAATGACTCTGACCGGGGTACAGATCGCTGGGTCCTGACTCTGACCAGGGTACAGTTCAATGGGTCCTGACTCTGACCGGAGTACAGTTTGCTGGGTCCTGAATCTGACAGGGGTACAGTTCATTGCGACCTGAATCTGGCCAGGGTAAAGTTCACTGGGTCCTGACTCTGACCAGGGTACAGTTCAATGGGTCCTGACTTCGAACAGGGTACACTTCACTGTGTCCTGACTCTGACTAGGGTACAGTTCACCAGGTCCTGACTCTGACCAGGGTACAATTCACTGGTACCTGACTCTGAGCGGGGTACAGATCGTTGGATGCTGACTCTTACCAGGGTACAGTTCACTGGGTTCTGACTCTGACCGGGGTACATTTCGCTGGGTCCTGAATGTGACCGGGGTACAGTTCATTGACTCCTGACTCTGACTGGCGTACAGTTCACTGGGTCCTGAATCTGACCGGCGTACAGTTCACTGGGTCCTGAATCTGACCGGGTAAAGAGTTCACTGGGTCCTGACCCTGACCGGGGTACAGTTCAGTGGTCCTGACTCTGATCGGGGTACAGTTCACTGGATCAATTTTCTGAATGGGGTACAGTTGACTGGGTCCTGACTCTGACCCGGGCACATTTCACTGGGTCCTGACTCTGACCGGGGTACAGTTTATTGATTCCTGACTTTGACCGGGGTACAGTTCACTGGGACCGGAATCTGGCCGGCGTACAGTTCACTGGGTCCTGACTCTGACCGGGGTAGAGTTCACTGGGTCCTGACTCTGACCAGGGAACAATTCACTGGGTCCTGACTCTGACCAGGGTACAGATCACTGGGCAATGACTCTGACCGGGGTACAGTTCAATGGGTCCTGACTCTGACCGGAGTACAGTTTGCTGGGTCCTGAATCTGACAGGGGTACAGTTCATTGCGACCTGAATCTGGCCAGGGTAAAGTTCACTGGGTCCTGACTCTGACCAGGGTACAGTTCAATGGGTCCTGACTTCGAACAGGGTACACTTCACTGTGTCCTGACTCTGACTAGGGTACAGTTCACTGTGTCCTGACTTTGACTATCGTACAGTTCACCAGGTCCTGACTCTGACCAGGGTACAATTCACTGGTACCTGACTCTGACCGGGGTACAGATCGCTGGATGCTGACTCTTACCAGGGTACAGTTCACTGGGTTCTGACTCTGACCGGGGTACATTTCGCTGGGTCCTGAATGTGACCAGGGTACAGTTCATTGATTCCAGACTCTGATCGGCATACAGTTTACTGGGTCCTGACTCTGGCCGGCATACAGTTCACTGGGTCCTGAATCTGACCGGGTAAAGAGTTCACTGGGTCCTGACCCTGATCGGGGTACAGTTCACTGGATCAATTTTCTGAATGGGGTACAGTTGACTGGGTCCTGACTCTGACCCGGGCACATTTCACTGGGTCCTGACTCTTACCGGGGTACAGTTTATTGATTCCTGACTTTGACCGGGGTACAGGTCACTGGGACCGGAATCTGGCCGGCGTACAGTTCACTGGGTCCTGACTCTGACCAGGGAACAATTCATTTAGTCCTGACTCTGACCAGGTTACAGAACATTCCTGATGAAGGGCTTATGCCTAAAACGTTGAATTTCCTATTCCTTGGATGCTGCCTGACCTGCTGTGCTTTAACCAGCAACACATTTTCAACTACAGTTCAATGGGTCCTGACTCTGACCAGAGTACAGTTTGCTGGGTCCTGAATCTGACAGAGGTACAGTTTGCTGGGTCCTGAATCTGACAGGGGTACAGTTCATTGCGTCCTGAATCTGACCAGGGTAAAGTTCACTGGCTCCTGACTCTGACCAGGGTACAGTTCACTGGGTCCTGTCTTTGAACAGGGTACACTTCACTGTGTCCTGACTCTGACCGGGGTACAGCTCACCGGGTCCTGACTCTGGCCAGGGTACATTTCACTGGATCCTGACACTGACCGGTGTACAGATCGCTGGATGCTGACTCTGACCAGGGTACAGTTCACAGGGTCCTGAATGTGATGGGGGTACACTTCATTGGATCCTGAATCTGACCGGGGCACAGTTTAGATTAGACTTACAGTGTGGAAACAGGCCCTCCGGCCCAACAAGTCCACACCGACCCGCCGAAGCGCAACCCACCCATACCCCTACATTTACCCCTTACCTAACACTACGGGCAATTTAGCTTGGCCAATTCACCTGACCCGCACATCTTTGGACTGTGGGAGGAAACCGGAGCACCCGGAGGAAACCCACGCAGACACGGGAGAACGTGCAAACTCCACACAGTCAGTCGCCTGAGTCGGGAATTGAACCCGGGTCTACAGGCGCTGTGAGGCAGCAGTGCTAACCACTGTGCCACCGTGCCGCCCACAGTTCATTGCGTCCTGAATCTGACCAGGGTAAAGTTCACTGGGTCCTGACTCTGAGCATGGTACAGTTCACTGGGTACTGAGACAGAACGGGGTACAGTTCATTGTGTCCTGACTCTGATCAGGGTACAGTTCACTGGGTCCTGATTCTGAATTGGGTACAGATCACTGGGTCCTGACTCTGACCCGGGCATATTTCACTGGGTCCTGACCCTGACCTGGGTACATTCACTGGGTCCTGGCCCTGACCATGGTAGATTTCACTGGGTCCAGACTCTGACCGGGGTACAGTTCACTGGGTCCTGACTCTGACCGGGGTACAGTTCACTGGGTCCTGACTCTGATCGGGGTACAGTTCACTGGGTCCTGAATCTGACCAGGGTACAGTTCATTGATTCTTTACTCTGACCGGGGAACAGTTCACTGGGTCCTGACCCTGACCAGGGTACATTCACCGGGTCCTGATCCAGACCAGGGTACATTTCACTGGGTCCTGACTCTGACCGGGGTACAGTTCATTGCGTCCTGTCTCTGACCAGGGTACAGTTCACTGAGTTCTCACTCTGACCGGGGTACAGTCCACTGGGTCCAGAATCTGACTGGAGTACAGTTTGCTGGGTCCTGAATCTTAAAGGGGTACAGTTAATTGCGTCCTGAATCTGACCAGGGTAAAGTTCACTGGTTCCTGACTCTGGCCGAGGTACAGTTCAACGGGTCCTTACTTCGAACAGGGTACACTTCACTGTGTCCTGTCTCTGACCAGGGTACAGTTCACTGTGTCCTGACTCTGACTAGGGTTCAGTTCATCGGGTCCTGACTCTGACCGGGGCACATTTCACTGGGTCCTGACTCTGACCAGGGAACAATTCACTGGGTCCTGACACTGACCAGGGTACAGATCACTGGGCAATGACTCTGACCGGGGTACAGATCGCTGGGTCCTGACTCTGACCAGTGTACAGTTCAATGGGTCCTGACTCTGACCGGAGTACAGTTTGCTGGGTCCTGAATCTGACAGGGATACAGTTCATTGCGACCTGAATCTTGTCAGGGTAAAGTTCACTGGGTCCTGACTCTGACCAGGGAACAGTTCACTGGGTCCTGTCTTTGAACAGGGTACACTTCACTGTGTCCTGACTCTGACCGGGGTACAGCTCACCGGGTCCTGACTCTGGCCAGGGTACATTTCACTGGATCCTGACACTGACCGGTGTACAGATCGCTGGATGCTGACTCTGACCAGGGTACATTTCACAGGGTCCTGAATCTGGCCGGGGTTCAGTTCACTGGGTCCTGAATGTGATGGGGGCACACTTCACTGTATCCTGAATCTGACCGGGGTACAGTTCACTGGGTCCTGACTCTGACCCGGGCACATTTCACTGGGTCCTGACTTTGACCAGGGTACAGATCACTGGGTCCTGAATCTGACAGGGGTACAGTTCATTGCGTCCTGAATCTGACCCGGGTAAAGTTCACTGGGTCCTGACTCTGACTGGGTAAACAGTTCACTGGGTCCTGACTCTGAGCATGGTACAGTTCACTGGGTACTGAGACGGAATGGGGTACAGTTCACTGGGTCCTGACCCTGAACGGGGTACAGTTCATTGTGTCCTGACTCTGATCGGGGTACAGTTCACTGGGTCCTGATTCTGAATTGGGTACAGGTCACTGGGTCCTGACTCTGACCCGGGCATATTTCACTGGGTCCTGACCCTGACCTGGGTACATTCACTGGGTCCTGGCCCTGACCAGGGTAGATTTCACTGGGTCCAGACTCTGACCGGGATACAGTTCACTGCGTCCTGACTCTGACCGGGGTACAGTTCTTTGATTCCTTACTCTGACCGGGGTACAGTTCACTGGGTCCTGACTCTGACCGGGGTACAGTTCACTGCGTCCTGAATCTGACCAGGGTACAGTTCATTGATTCCTTACTCTGACCGGGGAACAGTTCACTGGGTCCTGACCCTGACCTGGGTACATTCACTGGATTCTGATCCAGACCAGGGTACATTTGACTGGGTCCTGACTCTGACCGGGGTACAGTTCATTGCGTCCTGTCTCTGACCAGGGTACAGTTCACCAGGTCCTGACTCTGACCATGGTACAGTTCACTGGATCCTGACTCTGACCGTGGTACAGATCGCTGGATGCTGACTCTGACCAGGGTACAGTTCACTGGGTTCTGACTCTGACCGGGGTACATTTCGCTGGGTCCTGAATGTGACCGGGGTACAGTTCATTGATTCCTGACTCTGACCGGGGTACAGTTCACTGGATCCTGACTCTGACCGGCGTACAGTTCACTGGGTCCTGAATCTGACCGGGGCACAGTTCATTGATTCCTGACTCTGACCGGCGCACAGTTCACTGGCTCCTGACTCTGACCAGCGTACAGTTCACTGAGTCCTGAATCTGACCGGGTAAAGAGTTCACTGGGTCCTGAGTCTGAGCATGGTACCGTTCACTGGGTCCTGAGTCGGAATGGGGTACAGTTCACTGGGCCCTGACCCTGAACGGGTACAGTTCACTGGGTCGGATTCTGAATTGGGTACAGGGCACTGGGTCCTGTCTCTGACCCGGGCATACTTCACTGGGTCCTGACCCTGACCTGGATACATTCACTGGGTACTGACTCTGACCGGGGTACAGTTCACTGGGTCCTGACTCTGACCAGGGTACAGTTCACTGGGTCCAGAATCTGACTGGAGTACAGTTTGCTGGGTCCTGAATCTGACCGGGGTACAGTTCATTGCATCCTGAATCTGACTGGGGTAAAGTTCACTGGGTCCTGGCTCTGACCTGGCTAAACCGTTCACTGGGTCCGGACCCTGAACGGGGTACAGTTCATTGGGTCTTAACTCTGATCGGGGTACAGTTGACTGGGTCGTGATTCTGACAGGGGTACACTTCACTGGATCCTGGCTCTGACCGGGGTACAGTTCATTGATTCCTGACTCTGACCGGGGTACAGTTCACTGGGTCCTGAATCTGACCGGCCTGAATCTGACCGGGATACAGTTCACTGGGCAATGACTGTGACCGGGGTACAGTTCAATGGGTCCTGACTCTGACCAGGGTACTGTTTGCTGGGTTCAGAATCTGACAGGGGTACAGTTCATTGCGACCTGAATCTGACCCGGGTAAAGTTCACTGGGTCCTGACCCTGACCGGGTAAACAGGTCACTGGGTCCTGACCCTGAGCATGGTACTGTTCACTGGGTCCTGAGTCGGAATGGGGTACAGTTCACTGGGTCCTGACGCTTAACGGGGTACAGTTCACTGGGTCCTGACTCTGATCGGGGTACAGTTCACTGGGTCCTGATTCTGAATTGGGTACGGGTCACTGGGTCCTGACTCTGACCCGGGCATATTTCACTGGGTCCTGACCCTGACCAGGGTCCATTTCACTGGGTCCTGACACTGACCGGGGTACAGTTCACTGGGTCCTGAATCTGACCAGGGTACAGTTCGTTGATTCCTGACTCTGACCGGGGTACAGTTCAATGGATCCTGACTCTGACTGGGGTATAGATCGCTGGATGCTGACTCTGACCAGGGTACATTTCACTGGGTCCTGACTCTAGCCAGGGTACAGTTCACTGCATCCAGAATCTGACCGGAGTGCAGTTTGCATGTTCCTGAATCTGACAGGGGTACAGTTCATTGA
This sequence comes from Hemiscyllium ocellatum, assembly GCF_020745735.1. Taxonomy (NCBI): domain Eukaryota; kingdom Metazoa; phylum Chordata; class Chondrichthyes; order Orectolobiformes; family Hemiscylliidae; genus Hemiscyllium; species Hemiscyllium ocellatum. The sequence continues at coordinate 29,617,746 of NC_083428.1, read as the reverse complement.
TTCCTGACTCTGACCGGGGTACAGTTCAATGGATCCAGAATCTGACCGGAGAATAGTTTGCTGGGACATGAATCTGACAGGGGTACAGTTCATTGCGTCCTGAATCTGACCAGGGTACAGATCACTGGGTGCGGATTCTGACCGGGGTACAGTTCGCTGGATCCTGACACTTACCAGCGTACAGTTCACTGGGTCCTGACCCTGAAAGGGGTACAGTTCACTGGGTCACGACTCTGATCGAGGTACAGTTCACTGGGTCCTGAATCTGACCAGGGTACAGTTCATTGATTCCTGACTCTGACCGGGGTACAGATCAATGGATCCAGAATCTGACCGGGGAATAGTTTGCTGGGACCTGAATCTGACAGGGGTACAGTTCATTGCGTCCTGAGTCTGACCCGGGTAAAGTTCACTGGGTACTGACTCTGACTAGGGTACAGTTCACTAGGCCCTGAAGCTGACCCAGGCACATTTCACTGGGTCCTGACTCTGACCGGGGCACATTTCACTGGGTCCTGACTCTGACCAGGGTACAGTTCAAGGGGTCCTGACTCTGACCGGCCTACAGTTCACTGGGTCCTGAATCTGACCGGGGTACAGTTCATTGCGTCCTGAATCTGACCCGGGTAAAGTTCACTGGGTCCTGACTCTGACCGGGTAAACAGTTCAAGGGGTCCTGACTCTGACCCGGGCACATTTCACTGGGTCCTGACTCTGACCAGGGTACAGTTCAAGGGGTTCTGACTCTGACCGGCCTACAGTTCACTGGGTCTTAACTCTGATCAGGGTACAGTTGACTGGGTCCTGATTCTGACAGGGGTAATGTTCATGGGTCTTGAATCTGACCGGGGTACAGTTCACTGGGACCTGACTCTGATCTGGGTATATTCACTGGGTCCTGACTCTGACCAGGGAACAATTCACTGGGTCCTGACTCTGACCAGGGTACAGATCACTGGGCAATGACTCTGACCAGGGTACATGTTCAATGGGTCCTGACTCTGACCGGGGTACTGTTTGCTGGGTCCTGAATCTGACAGCGGTACAGTTCATTGCGACCTGAATCTGACCAGGGTAAAGTTCACTGGGTCCTGACTCTGAGCATGGTACTGTTCACTGGGTCCTGAGTCGGAATGGGGTACAGTTCACTGGGTCCTGACCCTGAACGGGGTACAGTTCATTGGGTCCTGACTCTGATCGGGGCACAGTTCGCTGGGTCCTGATTCTGAATTGGGTACAGGTCACTGGGTCCTGACTCTGACCCGGGCATATTTCACTGGGTCCTGAATCTGAGCAGGGCACAGTTCACTGGAACCTGAATCTGAACGTGTACAGTTCACTGCGTCATGCCTTCGACCAGGGTACTGTTCACTGTGTCCTGACTCTGAAAGGGGTACAGTTCACTGGGTCCAGACTCTGACCAGGGTACAGTTCACTGGGTCCTGACCCTGACGAGGGTACATTTCACTGGGTCCTGACTCTGACCAGGGTACAGTTCACTGGGTCCTGATTCTAACCGGGGAACAGTTCGCTGGGTCCTGACTCTGACCAGGGTACAGTTCGCTGGTTCCTGACTCTGACCAGGGTACAGTTCACCGGGTCCTGAATCTGACCGGGGTACACTACGCTGGATCCTGACTCTGACCGGGGTACCGTTCACAGGATCCTGACTCTGACCAGTGCAAAGTTCACTGGGTCCGGAATCCGACCGAGGTACACTACACTGGGTCCTGAATCTGACCCAGGTACACTTTGCTGGGTCCTGACTCTGACCAGGGGACAGTTCACTGGGTCCTGACTCTGACCGGGATACCGTTCACTGGGTCCTGACTCTGACCAGGATACATTTCACTGAGTCCTGACTCTGACCAGGGTACAGTTCACTGGGTCCTGACTCTGACCGGGGGAAAGTTCATTGGGTCCTGCCTTCAACCAGGGTACTGTTCACTGTGTCCTGCCTCAGAAAGGGGTACAGTTTACTGGGTCATGAATCTGACCAGGGTACAGTTCGTTGATTCCTGACTCTGACCGGGGTACAGTTCAATGGATCCTGACTCTGACTGGGGTATAGATCGCTGGATGCTGACTCTGACCAGGGTACATTTCACTGGGTCCTGACTCTAGCCGGGGTACAATTCACTGCATCCAGAATCTGACCGGAGTGCAGTTTGCTGGGTCCTGAATCTGACAGGGGTACAGTTCATTGATTCCTGACTCTGACCGGGGTACAGTTCAATGGATCCAGAATCTGACCGGAGAATAGTTTGCTGGGACCTGAATCTGACAGGGGTACAGTTCATTGCGTCCTGAATCTGACCCGGGTAAAGTTCACTGGGTACTGACTCTGACCAGGGTACAGTTCACTAGGTCCTGAATCTGACCCGGGCACATTTCACTGGGTCCTGACTCTGACCGGGGCACATTTCACTGGGTCCTGACTCTGACCAGGGAACAATTCACTGGGTCCTGACTCTGACCGGGGTACAGTTCACTACATCCAGAATCTGACCGGAGTGCAGTTTGCTGGGTCCTGAATCTGACAGGGGTACAGTTCATTGCGACCTGAATCTGACCCGGGTAAAGTTCACTGGGTCCTGACTTTGACCGGGTAAACAGTTCACTGGGTCCTGACTCTGAGCATGGTACCGTTCACTGGGTCCTGAGTCGGAATGGAGTACAGTTCACTGGGTCCAGGCCCTGAAAGGGGTACAGTTCACTGGGTCCAGGCCCTGAAAGGGGTACAGTTCACTGGGTCCGGGCCCTGAAAGGGGTACAGTTCACTGGGTCATGACTCTGATCGGGGTACAGTTCACTGGGTCCTGAATCTGACCAGGGTACAGTTCATTGCGTCCTGAATCTGACCCGGGTAAAGTTCACTGGGTACTGACTCTGACCAGGGTACAGTTCACTAGGCCCTGAATCTGACCCAGGCACATTTCACTGGGTCCTGACTCTGACCGGGGCACATTTCACTGGGTCCTGACTCTGACCAGGGAACAATTCACTGGGTCCTGACCCTGAAAGGGGTACAGTTCACTGGGTCCTGAATCTGACCAGGGTGCAGTTCATTGATTCCTGACTCTGACCGGGGTACAGTTCAATGGATCCAGAATCTGACCGGAGAATAGTTTGCTGGGACCTGAATCTGACAGGGGTACAGTTCATTGCGTCCTGAATCTGACCCGGGTAAAGTTCACTGGGTACTGACTCTGACCAGGGTACAGTTCACTAGGTCCTGCATCTGACCAGGGCTCATTTCACTGGGTCCTGACTCTGACCGGTGCACATTTCACTGGGTCCTGACTCTGACCAGGGTACAGTTCAAGGGGTCCTGACTCTGACCGGCCTACAGTTCACTGGGTCCTGAATCTGACAGGGGTACAGTTCATTGCGTCCTGAATCTGACCCGGGTAACGTTCACTGGGTCCTGACTCTGACTGGGTAAACAGTTCACTGGGTCCTGACTCTGACCCGGGCACATTTCACTGGGTCCTGACTCTGACCTGGGTAAACTGTTCACTGGCTCCGGACCCTGAACGGGGTACAGTTCATTGGGTCTCAACTCTGATCGGGGTACAGTTGACTGGGTCATGATTCTGACAGTGGTACAGTTCATTGCGTTCTGAATCTGACCTCGGTAAAGTTCACTGGGTCCTGACTCTGATCGATGTACAGTTCACTGGGTCCTGACTCTGACTGGGGTACAGTTCATTGATTCCTGACTCTGACTCGGGTAGAGTTCATGGGTCTTGAATCGAACCGGGGTACAGTTCACTGGGACCTGACTCTGATCTGGGTATATTCACTGGGTCCTGACTCTGACCAGGGAACAATTCACTGGGTCCTGACTCTGACCAGGGTACAGATCACTGGGCAATGACTCTGACCGGGGTACAGATCGCTGTGTCCTGACTCTGACCAGGGTACATGTTCAATGGGTCCAAACTCTGACCGGGGTACTGTTTGCTGGGTCCTGAATCTGACAGCGGTACAGTTCATTGCGACCTGAATCTGACCAGGGTAAAGTTCACTGGGTCCTGACTCTGAGCATGCTACTGTTCACTGGGTCCTGAGTCGGAATGGGTTACAGTTCACTGGGTCCTGACCCTGAACGGGGTACAGTTCATTGGGTCCTGACTCTGATCGGGGCACAGTTCACTGGGTCCTGACCCTGAACGGGGTACAGGTCACTGGGTCCTGACTCTGACCTGGGCATATTTCACTGGGTCCTGAATCTGACCGGGGTACAGTTCACTGGGTCCTGAATCTGAGCAGGGCACAGTTCACTGGAACCTGAATCTGAACGTGTACAGTTCACTGCGTCATGCCTTCGACCAGGGTACTGTTCACTGTGTCCTGACTCTGACCAGGGTACAGTTCACTGGGTCCTGACCCTGACCAGGATACATTTCACTGGGTCCTGACTCTGACCAGGGTACAGTTCACTGGGTCCTGATTCTAACCGGGGAACAGTTCGCTGGGTTCTGACTCTGACCAGGGTACAGTTCGCTAGTTCCTGACTCTGACCAGGGTACAGTTCACCGAGTCCTGAATCTGACCGGGGTACACTACGCTGGATCCTGACTCTGACCGGGGTACCGTTCACAGGATCCTGACTCTGACCAGTGCAAAGTTCACTGGGTCCGGAATCTGACCGGGGTACACTACACTGGGTCCTGAATCTGACCCAGGTACACTTTGCTGGGTCCTGACTCTGACCAGGGGACAGTTCACTGGGTCCTGACTCTGACCGGGATACCGTTCACTGGGTCCTGACTCTGACCAGGATACATTTCACTGAGTCCTGACTCTGACCAGGGTACAGTTCATTGGGTCTTGACTCTGACCGGGGAAAAGTTCATTGGGTCCTGCCTTCAACCAGGGTACTGTTCACTGTGCCCTGCCTCAGAAAGGGGTACAGTTTACTGGGTCCTGACTCTGACCGAGGTACAGTTCACTGGGTCCTCACTCTGATCGGGGTACAGTTCACTGGGTCATGAATCTGACCAGGGTACAGTTCGTTGATTCCTGACTCTGACCGGGGTACAGTTCAATGGATCCTGACTCTGACTGGGGTATAGATCGCTGGATGCTGACTCTGACCAGGGTACATTTCACTGGGTCCTGACTCTAGCCGGGGTACAATTCACTGCATCCAGAATCTGACCGGAGTGCAGTTTGCTGGGTCCTGAATCTGACAGGGGTACAGTTCATTGCGACCTGAATCTGACCTGGGTAAAGTTCACTGGGTCCTGACTTTGACCGGGTAAACAGTTCACTGTGTCCTGACTCTGAGCATGGGACTGTTCACTGGGTCCTGAGTCGGAATGGAGTACAGTTCACTGGGTCCTGACCCTGAAAGGGGTACAGTTCACTGGGTCACGACTCTGATCGGGGTACAGTTCACTGGGTCCTGAATCTGACCAGGGTACAGTTCATTGATTCCTGACTCTGACCGGGGTACAGTTCAATGGATCCAGAATCTGACCGGAGAATAGTTTGCTGGGACCTGAATCTGACAGGGGTACAGTTCATTGCGTCCTGAATCTGACCCGGGTAAAGTTCACTGGGTACTGACTCTGACCAGGGTACAGTTCACTAGGTCCTGAATCTGACCCGGGCACATTTCACTGGGTCCTGACTCTGACCGGGGCACATTTCACTGGGTCCTGACTCTGACCAGGGAACAATTCACTGGGTCCTGACTCGGACCAGGGTACAGATCACTGGGCAATGACTCTGACCGGGGTACTGATCGCTGTGTCCTGACTCTGACCAGGGTACTTGTTCAATGGGTCCAGACTCTGACCGGGGTACAGATCGCTGTGTCCTGTCTCTGACCAGGGTACAGTTCACTGGGTCCTAACTCTGACCAGGGTACAGTTCATTGATTCCTGACTCTGATCGGTGTACAGTTCACTGCATCCAGAATCTGACCGGAGTGCAGTTTGCTGGGTCCTGAATCTGACAGGGGTACAGTTCATTACGACCTGAATCTGACCCGGGTAAAGTTCACTGGGTCCTGACTCTGACCGGGTAAACAGTTCACTGGGTCCTGACTCTGACCCGGGCACATTTCACTGGGTCCTGACTCTGACCTGGGTAAACAGTTCACTGGCTCAGGACCCTGAACGGGGTACAGTTCATTGGGTCTTAACTCTGATCGGGTTACAGTCGACTGGGACCTGACTCTGATCTGGGTATATTCACTGGGTCCTGACTCTGACCAGGGAACAATTCACTGGGTCCTGACTCTGACCAGGGTACAGATCACTGGGCAATGACTCTGACCGGGGTACAGATCGCTGTGTCCTGACTCTGACCAGGGTACATGTTCAATGGGTCCAGACTCTGACCGGGGTACTGTTTGCTGGGTCCTGAATCTGACAGCGGTACAGTTCATTGCGACCTGAATCTGACCAGGGTAAAGTTCACTGGGTCCTGACTCTGAGCATGGTACTGTTCACTGGGTCCTGAGTCAGAATGGGGGTACAGTTCACTGGGTCCTGACCCTGAACGGGGTACAGTTCATTGGGTCCTGACTCTGATCGGAGCACAGTTCGCTGGGTCCTGATTCTGAATTGGGTACAGGTCACTGGGTCCTGACTCTGACCCGGGCATATTTCACTGGGTCCTGACTCTGACTGGGGTACAGTTCACTGTGTCCTGACTCTGACCGGGGTACAGTTCACTGGGTCCTGAATCTGAGCAGGGCACAGTTCACTGGAACCTGAATCTGAACATGTACAGTTCACTGCGTCATGCCTTCGACCAGGGTACTGTTCACTGTGTCCTGACTCTGAAAGGGGTAGAGTTCACTGGGTCCGGACTCTGACCAGGGTACAGTTCACTGGGTCCTGACCCTGACCAGGGTACATTTCACTGGGTCCTGACTCTGACCGGGGAACAGTTCGCTGGGTCCTGACTCTGACCAGGGTACAGTTCGCTGGTTTATGTCTGTGACCAGGGTACAGTTCACCGGGTCCTGAATCTGACCGGGGTACACTACGCTGGATCCTGACTCTGACCAGGGTACCGTTCACAGGATCCTGACTCTGACCAGTGCAAAGTTCACTGGGTCCGGAATCTGACCGGGGTACACTACACTGGGTCCTGAATCTGACCCAGGTACACTTTGCTGGGTCCTGACTCTGACCAGGGGACAGTTCACTGGGTCCTGACTCTGACCGGGATACCGTTCACTGGGTCCTGACTCTGACCAGGATACATTTCACTGAGTCCTGACTCTGACCAGGGTACAGTTCACTGGGTCTTGACTCTGACCGGGGGAAAGTTCATTGGGTCCTGCCTTCAACCAGGGTACTGTTCACTGTGTCCTGCCTCAGAAAGGGGCACAGTTTACTGGGTCCTGACTCTGACCGAGGTACAGTTCACTGGGTCCTGACTCTGACCGGGGTACAGTTCACTACATCCAGAATCTGACCGGAGTGCAGTTTGCTGGGTCCTGAATCTGACCAGGGTACAGTTCATTGCGACCTGAATCTGACCCGGGTAAAGTTCACTGGGTCCTGACTTAGACCGGGTAAACAGTTCACTGGGTCCTGACTCTGAGCATGGTACTGTTCGCTGGGTCCTGAGTCGGAATGGAGTCCAGTTCACTGGGTCCAGGCCCTGAAAGGGGTACAGTTCACTGGGTCATGACTCCGATCGGGGTACAGTTCACTGGGTCCTGAGTCTGACCAGGGTACAGTTCATTGATTCCTGACTCTGACCGGGGTACAGTTCAATGGATCTAGAATCTGACCGGAGAATAGTTTGCTGGGACCTGAATCTGACAGGGGTACAGTTCATTGCGTCCTGAATCTGACCCGGGTAAAGTTCACTGGGTACTGACTCTGACCAGGGTACAGTTCACTAGGTCCTGAATCTGACCCGGGCACATTTCACTGGGTCCTGACTCTGACCGGGGCACATTTCACTGGGTCCTGACTCTGACCAGGGAACAATTCACTGGGTCCTGACTCGGACCAGGGTACAGATCACTGGGCAATGACTCTGACCGGGGTACTGATCGCTGTGTCCTGACTCTGACCAGGGTACTTGTTCAATGGGTCCAGACTCTGACCGGGGTACAGATCGCTGTGTCCTGTCTCTGACCAGGGTACAGTTCACTGGGTCCTGACTCTGACCAGGGTACAGTTCATTGATTCCTGACTCTGATCGATGTACAGTTCACTGCATCCAGAATCTGACCGGAGTGCAGTTTGCTGGGTCCTGAATCTGACAGGGGTACAGTTCATTACGACCTGAATCTGACCCGGGTAAAGTTCACTGGGTCGTGACTCTGACCGGGTAAACAGTTCACTGGGTCCTGACTCTGAGCATGGTACTGTTCACTGGGTCCTGACTCTGACCAGGGTACAGTTCACTGGGTCCTGAATCTGACCCGGGTAAAGTTCACTGGGTCCTGACTCTGACCGGGTAAACAGTTCACTGGGTCCTTACTCTGACCCAGTCACATTTCACTGGGTCCTGACTCTGACCTGGGTAAACAGTTCACTGGCTCCGGACCCTGAACGGGTTACAGTTCATTGGGTCTTAACTCTGATCGGGTTACAGTCGACTGGGTCCTGATTCTGACAGGGGTACAGTTCATTGCGTCCTGAATCTGACCAGGGTAAAGTTCACTGTGTCCTGACTCTGATCGATGTACAGTTCACTGGGTCCTGACTCTGACTGGGGTAATGTTCATGGGTCTTGAATCTGACCGGGGTACAGTTTACTGGGACCTGACTCTGATCTGGGTATATTCACTGGGTCCTGACTCTGACCAGGGAACAATTCACTGGGTCCTGACTCTGACCAGGGTACAGATCACTGGGCAATGACTCTGAACGGGGTTCAGATCGCTGTGTCCTGACTCTGACCAGGGTACATGTTCAATGGGTCCTGACTCTGACCGGGGTACTGTTTGCTGGGCCCTGAATCTGACAGCGGTACAGTTCATTGCGACCTGAATCTGACCAGGGTAAAGTTCACTGGGTCCTGACTCTGAGCATGGTACTGTTCACTGGGTCCTGAGTCGGAATGGGGTACAGTTCACTGGGTCCTGACCCTGAACGGGGTACAGTTCATTGGGTCCTGACTCTGATCGGGGCACAGTTCGCTGGGTCCTGATTCTGAATTGGGTACAGGTCACTGGGTCCTGACTCTGACCTGGGCATATTTCACTGGGTCCTGACTCTGACCGGGGTACAGTTCACTGGGTCCTGACTCTGACCGGGGTACAGTTCACAGGGTCCTGAATCTGAGCAGGGCACAGTTCACTGGAACCTGAATCTGAACGTGTACAGTTCACTGCGTCATGCCTTCGACCAGGGTACTGTTCACTGTGTCCTGACTCTGAAAGGGGTACAGTTCACTGGGTCCTGACCCTGACCAGGATACATTTCACTGGGTCCTGACTCTGACCAGGGTACAGTTCACTGGGTCCTGATTCTAACCGGGGAACAGTTCGCTGGGTTCTGACTCTGACCAGGGTACAGTTCGCTAGTTCCTGACTCTGACCAGGGTACAGTTCGCTAGTTCCTGACTCTGACCAGGGTACAGTTCACCGGGTCCTGAATCTGACCGGGGTACACTACGCTGGATCCTGACTCTGACCGGGGTACCGTTCACAGGATCCTGACTCTGACCAGTGCAAAGTTCACTGGGTCCTGAATCTGACCCAGGTACACTTTGCTGGGTCCTGACTCTGACCAGGGGACTGTTCACTGTGTCCTGCCTCAGAAAGGGGCACAGTTCACTGGGTCCTGACTTTGACCTGGGTACAGATCACTGGGTCCGGATTCTGACCGGGGTACTGTTCGCTGGATCCTGACTCTTACCAGCGTACAGTTCGCTGGGTCCTGACCCTGAAAGGGGTACAGTTCACTGGGTCCTGACTCTGATCGGGGTACAGTTCACTGGGTCCTGAATCTGACCAGGGTACAGTTCATTGATTCCTGACTCTGACCGGGGTACAGTTCATTGATTCCTGACTCTGACCGGGGTACAGTTCATTGATTCCTGACTCTGACCGGGGTACAGTTCATTGATTCCTGACTCTGACCAGGGTACAGTTCATTGATTCCTGACTCTGACCGGGGTACAGATCAATGGATCCAGAATCTGACCGGAGAATAGTTTGCTGGGACCTGAATCTGAAAGGGGTACAGTTCACTGGGTCCTGACTCTGACCAGGATACAGTTCACTGGGTCCTGACTCTGATCAGGGTACAGTTCACTGGAACCTGAATCTGAACGTTGTACAGTTCACTGCGCCATGCCTTCGACCAGGGTACTGTTCACTGTGTCCTGACTCTGAAAGGGGTACAGTTCACTGGGTCCTGACTCTGACCAGGGTACAGTTCACTGGGTCCTGACTCTGACTGGGGTACATTCACAGGATCCTGACCCTGACCAGGGTACATTTCACTAGGTCCTGACTCTGATCAGGGTACAGTTCACTGGGTCCAGAATCTGACCCGGGTACACTTCGCTGGGTCCTGACTCTGATCAGGGTACAGTTCACTGGTTCCTGACTCTGAATGGGGTACACTTCACTGGGTCTTGCCTTCAACCAGGGTACTGTTCACTGGGTCCTGCCTCTGAAAGGGGTACTGTACACTGGGTCCTGACTCTGACCAGGGGTCAGTTTACGAGGTCCTGATTCTGACCAGGGTACAGTTCACTGCGCCCTGACTCTGACCGGGGTACAGTTCACTAGCTCCTGACTCTGACCGGGGTACAGTTCACTAGCTCCTGACTCTGACCAGGATACAGTTCCCTGTGTCCTGACTCTGACTGGGGTACAGTTCACTGGGCCCTGACCCTGAACGGGGTACAGTTCACAGGGTCCTGACCCTGAACGGGGTACAGTTCACTGGGTCCTGAATTTGACCGGGGTACAGTTCACTGGGCCCTGACCCTGAACGGGGTACAGTTCACTGAGTCCTGACTCTGACTGGGGTACAGTTCACTGGGCCCTGACCCTGAACGGGGTACAGTTCCCTGTGTCCTGACTCTGACTGGGGTACAGTTCACTGGGCCCTGACCCTGAACGGGGTACAGTTCACTGAGTCCTGACCCGAACGGGGTAGAGTTCACTGGGTCCTGACTCTGACCGGGGTACAGTTCACTGAGCCCTGACTTCAGCCAGGGTACAGTTCACTGGGTCCTGAATCTGACCAGGGTAATGTTCACTGGGTCCTGACTCTGACCAGGTTAGGGTTCACTGGGTCCTGACTCTGACTGGGGTACAGTTCACTGGCTCTGGACACTGAACGGGGTACAGTTCACAGGATCTTGACTCTGACTGGGGTACAGTTCACTGGGCCCTGAATCTGACCGGGGTACAGTTCGCTGGGTCCTGACCGGACCAGGGTACAGTTCACTGGGTCCTGACCCTTAACGGGCTAGAGTTGGTTAGGTCCTGAATCTGACCGGGGTACAGTTCACTGGGTCCTGATTCTGACCAGGGGTCAGTTTCCGAGGTCCTGACTCTGACCAGGGTACAGTTCGCTGCGTCCTGACTCTGATCGGGGTACAGTTCACATGGTCCAGCCTCTGGTCGGGGTAGAGTTCACTGGGCTCTGACTCTGACCGGGGTACAGTTCACTGGGTCCTGACTCTGACCAGGATACAGTTCACTGGGTCCTGACTCTGATCAGGGTACAGTTCACTGGGTCCTGAATCTGAGCAGGGCACAGTTCACTGGAACCTGAATCTGAACGTTGTACAGTTCATTGCGTCATGCCTTCGACCAGGGTACTGTTCACTGTGTCCTGACTCTGAAAGGGGTACAGTTCACTGGGTCCTGACTCTGACCAGGGTACAGTTCACTGGGTCCTGACTCTGACTGGGGTACATTCACAGGATCCTGACCCTGACCAGGGTACATTTCAATAGGTCCTGACTCTGATCAGGGTACAGTTCACTGGGTCCAGAATCTGACCCGGGTACACTTCGCTGGGTCCTGACTCTGATCAGGGTACAGTTCACTGGTTCCTGACTCTGAATGGGGTACATTTCACTGGGTCTTGCCTTCAACCAGGGTACTGTTCACTGGGTCCTGCCTCTGAAAGGGGTACTGTACACTGGGTCCTGACTCTGACCAGGGAACAGTTCATTGGGTCCTTGATCTGACCAGGGTACAGATCACTGGCTCCTGACTCTGACCAGGGTACATTTCACCGGTTCCTGATTCTGACCAGGGGTCAGTTCACTCGGTCCTGACTCTGACCAGGGTACAGTTCACTGGGTCCTGACTCTGACCAAGGTACATTTCACTGGGTCCTGACTCTGAATGGGGTACACTTCACTGGGTCCTGACTCTGACCAGGAGACAGTTCACTGGGTCCTGACTCTGATCAGGGTACAGTTCAATTGGTCCTGACTCTGACCAAGGTACAGTTCACTGGGTCCCGACTCTGAATAGGGTACACTTCACTGGGTAATGACTCTGACCAGGGTACAGTTCACAGGATCTTGACTCTGACTGGGGTACAGTTCACTGAGTCCTGATTCTAACCGGGGTCCAGTTCGCTGGGTCCTGAATCTGACCAGGGTATATTTCAATGGATCCTGACTCTGACCGGGGCACAGTTCACTGGGTCCTGACTCTGATCAGAGTACAGTTCACTGGGTCCTGACTCTGACCAGGGTACATTTCACTGGTTCCTGACTCTGAATGGGGTACAGTTCACTGGAACCTGAATCTGACCGGGGTACAGTTCACTGGGTCCTGATTCTGACCAGGGGTCAGTTTCCGAGGTCCTGACTCTGACCAGGGTACAGTTCGCTGCGTCCTGACTCTGATCGGGGTACAGTTCACATGGTCCAGCCTCTGGTCGGGGTAGAGTTCACTGGGCTCTGACTCTGACCGGGGTACAGTTCACTGGGTCCTGACTCTGACCAGGGTACAGATCACTGGGTCCGGATTCTGACCGGGGTACAGTTCACTGGGTCCTGACTCTGATTGGGGTCCAGTTCAGTGGGTCCTGCCTTCAACCAGGGTACTGTTCACTGTGTCCTACCTATGAAAGGGGTACAGTTCACTTGGTCTTGACTCTGACCAGGGTACACTTTACTGGGTCCTGACTCTGACCGGGGTACAGTTTACTGGATTTGGACTCTGACTGGGTACAGTTCACTGGGTCCTGAATCTGAATGGGGTACAGTTCATTGGGTCCCGAACCTGACCAGGATACAGTTCACTGGGTCCTGACTCTGAATGGGGTACAGTTCAATGGGTCCTGCCTCTGAAAGGTGTATAGTTCACTGGGTCCTGACTCTGATCAGAGTACAGTTCACTGGGTCCTGACTCTGACCAGTGTACAGTTCACTGGGTCCTGATGATCGGGGTCCAGTTCATTGGGTCCTGCCTTCAACCAGGGCACTGTTCACTGGGTCCTGCCTCTGAAAGGTGTACAGTTCACTGGGTCCTGACTCTGACCGAGGTACAGTTCATTGGGGTCCAGAATCTGACCGGGATACCGTTCACTGGGTCCTGACTCTGACCAGGGTACATTTCACTGGGTCCTGACTCTGACCAGGGTACAAATCACTGGGTCCTGATTCTACCCGGGGTACAGTTCGCTGGGTCCTGACTCTGACCAGGGTACAGTTCACTGGGTCCTGACTCTGACCAGGGTATAATTCACTGGGTCCTGCCTTCAACCCGGGTACTGTTCACTGGGTCCTGCCTCTGAAAGGGGTACAGTTCACTGGGTCCCGAATCTGACCAGGGCACAGTTCACTGGGTCCTTAATCTGACCGGGGTACAGTTCACGGGGTCCTGACTTTGACCAGGGTACAGTTCACTGGGTCCTGACTCTGACCGGGGTATAGTTCATTGGGTCCTGAATCTGACCACGATACAGTTCACTGGGTCCTGACTCTGACCAGGATACAGTTCACTGGGTCCTGACTCTGATCAGGGTACAGTTCACTGGGTCCTGAATCTGAGCAGGGCACAGTTCACTGGAACCTGAATCTGAACGTTGTACAGTTCATTGCATCATGCCTTCGACCAGGGTACAGTTCGCTGCGTCCTGACTCTGATCGGGGTACAGTTCACATGGTCCAGCCTCTGGTCGGGGTAGAGTTCACTGGGTCCTGACTTCGACCAGGGTACATTTTACTGTGTCCTGTATCTGACTTGGGTAAAGTTCACTGGCTCCTGATTCTGCCCGGGGTACAGTTCACTGGGTCCTGACTTTGACCGGGGTACAGTTCACTGGGTCCTCAATCTGAACGGGACACAGTTCACGGGATCCTCACTTTGACCATGGTACCGTTCACTGGGTCCTGACTCTGACCAGGTTAGGGTTCACTGGGTCCTGACTCTGAATGGGGTACAGTTCACTGGCTCCAGACTCTGACCAGGGTACAGTTCATAGGATCTTGACTCTGACTGGAGTACAGTTCGCTGGGTCCTGACTCTGACCAGGGTACAGTTCACTGGGTCCTGACCCTTAACGGGCCAGAGTTGATTGGGTCGTGAATCTGACATTGGTACAGTTCACTGGGTTCTGACTCTGACCAGGGTACAGTTCACTGGGTCCTCAGTCTGACCGGGACACAGTTCACGGGATCCTCACTTTGACCATGGTACAGTTCGTTGGGTCCTGAATCTGAGCGGCGTACTCTCCGCTGGGTCCTGACTCTGACCAGGGTACAGTTCAATGAGTACTGACTCTGACCAAGGTACAGTTCACTGGGTCCTGACACTGAATGGGGTACACTTCACTGGGTAATGACTCTGACCAGGGTAAAGTTCACTGGATTCTGACTCTGACCGGGGTACAGGTCCTGAATCTGAATGGGGTACAGATCATGGCGTCCTGAATCTGACCGGGGTACAGTTCACTGGGTCCTGAATCTGACCGGGGTAGAGTTCACTGGGTCCTGACACTGACCAGGGTACATTTCACCTGGTCCTGACTCTGACCAGGTTACATTTCATTGGGTCCTGACTCTGACCAGGGTGCAGTTCACCCTGTCCTGAATCTGACCAGTGTAAATTTCACTGGGTCCTGACTCTGACCAAGGTACAGTTCACTGGGGCCTGACTCTGAGCGGGGTACAGTGTACTCGATTCTTACTCTGACCGGGTACAGTTCACTGAGTCCTGAATCTGAATGGGGTACAGTTCATTGGGTCCTGAATCTGACCGGGTACAGTTCACTGGGTCCTGACACTGACCAGGATACAGTTCGCTGGGTCGTGACACTGAACACTAGGTGTTGACTGTAACTGGGGTACAGTTCTGTTCTTGGGAACCATTCTATAAACATGGAACAATTTTCTGAGTTCATCCCTTTCTCCAGCAAATGTCAGTTCTTTATAAACTTGGAAAGTTCTTACCAAACACCAAGCTCAATAGCAGAGCAGTCTGGGGCAAGCGGTGACCGCACAGTTGCACCCATGTAAATATTTGAGCCACATCTGAAGTTCCCTCATTCATTAGAATAAGTGACCAAGAACAGGAATCTTACCTGATTGTGCCTGGCTTAACCTATGTTCATCAACACTAATCTTAGCTTCCATCACTAGACATCCTAATTGCAACCAAACAAGGAATCTCGGCCTTTCCTGATTTGCAATATCTATTGACCGTGCTGGAGATACTAAATAAAATATTCAATCAAACAGAGTTAAAAATGCCTGGCTTTGAAGGTTTGAAGAACACAAACACTTCCTGTTGTTCACCACCATTTGTTGAAACAAACCCACAATTTGAAATACCAATACTAATTGCTGTCTCCTCTCCCCCTGAGCTTATGTTGCAATACGGATTCGTTTAAAAGCGCAGCTGTTGATCAACAAACAATGACATTAATTTTGCCTCATAGTGGATGAAAGTCACATCTGCAAGTGATAAATATAAATAGAATCTGTTGTACCATCCTTTAAATCTGAAATTACAACTCCATTCCTATAGAACTACAGAAATGACTATGCCGTCGATCAGATCGGTCATACCGAGGGAACATTCACATCTGCACTTCTTTCCAACATAAACGAGCATTCCATTGAAACAGACAAAGAGATAAAGGGCTGCAAGTACTGTCCTCCAATACTCAACTTCACTTCCCCATTCTGCCAACTGAAGCCTGGTAGAACTTTTAATTCAAGCAGGAATTGAGCATGGATTGCTTTCATTCACAATGAAGTAGACCAGGTAGATTTCAAAAGACTAAACCTACGTTTTAACCAGTCCTTCATCGTTCAGTTTATATGTTGGAATCATGCTAATGGTTAATCTGCTACCTTGTGTTCTGTTTGTGTCGGTGGATGAAGCCCAAGCTGGTCACTTTATTCTGGCCAGTGAGATCTAGTCCTACAATAAACAGAGGGTCAAATCGATAGGTGTGAATGGATAGGTTTCTGCTAAGTTACTCCACTGCGTTACGCAAATCTTTTGTTCAAAAGATTAAATGAAAGGGGTGGATTTCAAGATTCGGCAAATTGTGCATTGCTGGTGGAAATGGCAGCCTGTGGAAGGAGTGGAGGCTGTGGAAGGATTCGATTGAGTCCATGTTAGGGCACTTTTTAAAAGGGCTATGGAGGCTATGGGTCATTGGACAAATGACTTTATTCTTGCTTCATACCCTCTTCAGTTATTATGTTTATACAGACAATATATAATTTGGAGAGGTCTATAATTTGCACTATAATGGCCTTAATATCTCAGTAATTCAAAAATTAAAATGAAAAATTGTAACAGTGCATATTCTTCACATTCTTTGTCGCCTCTGATCCTTTCAGAGGATGCAAACATTGCTAGATAGGCCAGCATTCACTGAGTACTTCCAATTGTCCTTGAAAGGTAATGGTCGGTTGACTCCTTGAACTGCTGCTGTCCATGTGGTGCAACTGCATTCACAGTGCTTGGGGAAGTGATTCAGGATTTGATCCATCAACAATGATGGAACAACGATACGGTTCCAAGTCAGGATGGTTGTGGTTTGGAGGGGAAGTTGTTAGCAATGGCTTTCCCATACTTTGCAACTATGGGAATGGTAATATTACGTTTCTTTTTCCCTAGCCATTAGACTAGCATCATTACTTATTTTGAGACGAGCTGACCGAGATAGAGAGCTCATTGTGTGAGTTATCAGAAGAACTTTGGGTCACTTCGCAAGCATCCATATTGAACAGAAATATCAAAGACAAAGCTTAATGCAGTGAAATTCTCTGGATTTAAATTATCCAAATAATGCTCTCAGTCATTACAAACTCCTCTCATTAATGAAGTAGTTTACAGAACTACAGTGATTTCTGTAACACAAAACTATGTTCTCCTCACTGCCAAATTGCAACAGTAACATCTACAATGTGATTCCTAATGTTGTTGTATTGTCAATAGGGTAAAAAAAGGGCTTATGCCCGAAACGTCGAATTTCCTGTTCCTTGGATGCTGCCTAACCTGCTGTGCTTTAACCAGCAACACATTTTCAGTATTGTCAATAGGTCCTGACACAGTTCTAGAAAAATCAGTAGGAAACCCCTAAGGGGAAGGCAGTCTCTGCTGCCCTGTGTGTGACCTGCAAGGAGTGTAATTCCACTGTGGTGTAACCAAGGTCCATTGGAGCAAATTTCCAAGTGAATGTGTAAACTTTAAACACACAACGCTCTCTCCTGACCAAGAAAATCAGAACAGGGCAGAAATAATGTCTTATTGAACTACTGTCAGACCCTTTGCCAGAAAAATGCATTTGAATTGCATTTATATGTACACTTCAATCTCAAAACATGACTTTGCACATTCCAAACCAGGTTAAAAAGCGTATCGTACAATATAAAAAGGCTCTTTTTTTTTAAACTTGAGTTAACTAGTAATCCAAAGAGATATTGATCTTTCAATTTGGTCATGTCAAAAATAGATTCATTTCTGTGGTGTGAGGACAACATTACTGGGTGCTGTTGGACTTTACAAATCAGGAAGAAAGGTTTGTTGGAATGATTGTCAGAGAGGGAAAATGACACTAAGCCGTTTGAATGCAATGGGGGGAATCTCACATAAACTGCATTTGCAATCATGGATTGTCTTTCATAAAGAGGCTTTTGATTAGTAACAGGATCAAGGAGAGAGAGTACGAGAATGGAACTGAGAAACCCATCAGGTTGAAGGGATTAGCAGGCTCGATGGGCCGAGTGGCCTAAATCTGCTCCTACATCTTCTGGTCTCATGGATTTGTTTTAGTCAGAAATGTACCACAAATTATTACCAAATGTTTCGTTGGGTTGCAAACATGGCTTTTTCCCCTGGACGCATGTTCAGGCAAAACTCCTTCCGCTCTGCACAATAGAGGAAGCTGCTTTTCGGATCGGGGTCCACTCTCTGCAACACTTGGCTCAATTGCTCACCCAGGAGGATGGAATTATTCATGGCCCTTCGGTCTGAACTGAGGGTCTCAGTGACGTATACCATTCATCTCAACTGACACTCCAAGTTAATTACAAAACCTTCCGGGAAAATCAACTCACGGCGCTGTGGTAGACCGGTCACTAGCAGCACACCGTGCTCATTGTCCTGTCACAGGCGAAGCTGCTGCAGCTCCCAGGCCCCTATTAGGTCAGTTGGACGGAGAAGGGCTCTTCCCTTGATCCACTTTTAACAAAAAATGCAGACTTCTGTGAACTCTTCACAACAAATCAATTCAACTCCTGCATATTGTCACACCTTTGAGATTTCCTCAGGATCCAGGCTAACGTTCAGCAGGAGAAATATTACCTTCAGAGGCAAATTATTGCAAACTGTCGAATGCCAAAATGCAGGAATATCGACGTTTCAGGCATAAGCCCTTCATTCCCGAAACGTCGAATTTCCTGTTCCTTGGATGCTGCCTGACCTGCTGCGCTTTTCCAGCAACACATTTTCAGCTCTGATCTCCAGCATCTGCAGTCCTCACTTTCTCCTGACAGAAATTATTGTCAAATGATCAACTCGCCCCATTAGCGAATCCCCCTGACTTATTTCACCGCATTGTTTTACAAGTTTTAGTACAACCCAACTCAGCGATATTGGCCGTTTGCAACTTGCATTCATCAGATCTGAGCCCTGGGAAGTTACAATCCAAACCCAATGAATTGCATGAGGAAAGCTATGAAACTATACAGTATAGAATGTGATCCCGAAACAAGGAATAAAAAAGAAATTGTGGAATCCCGCGTAATGAAAGGAAGGAATTTGCTTTATCCGGCCAGTTCAAAAAAGCATTGCCGCTGATTAGAATGGATCTCCTGAGGCGTTTGGAGTTCTGCTGCTAGTCTTTACAATCTGGGGCTCGGGGCTGAGAAAGACAATTCACACAATTCCACCTAAAAGTTCAAATGCAAACTTTTCTTTCGCATACCATGGGTCCTATAATCTCCCCCCACCCCCTCCCACACACTAGCTACTGACATTTTTTCCAGTCCGGGACAGAGTTCTCTCCACTCCCCCCACCCACCCCACTCCCTTTCAGTTCCCTGTCTCCTTCCCCTTGTCACATTCCACACAAGACAAAAGAAACGCGGTGTCCCCCTTCAGGAGCCCAGCCCCCCCCCCAAAAAAAACCGTGGTCTGGACTTCAAATCAAAGCCTCTCGTTATCCAGCGATCCATCACCCTCCCACCCCCACCCCCCCCCCCACCAAATATCCCAAATCTCCAGGTTAACTGTCCTCCCAAACACAGCAAACAAAAAAAAACACCAAAATCTTACAAAAAGCTGAAGAAGATTGAGGGCGGCTGTGGAATGGGAGAGGAAATCATGAGTGACTAAAACATTGGGAGCATTACACTGGGACTGCAACTCCTCAAAACCAGCCCGTTTTAACTTCAGATGCTCAGTGAGCACTGTTTAAAGTCAGACACAGTTAGAATTACACACCGTTTAGAATGAGGACAATTCTCCACCAGGGCGACATTTCAAATGAAATCGACCCCAATTCTCTCCTATGAGATATTTGCTGACCGTTTTCGGATTTTTGGGGCTTTTTTTTCGCAAATGAAGGACTGAACTTTACCCTCTCAAGTTGTCTTGACCTCGCCTCCTGACCCGCGCTTGCAAATCTCTGTCCCCGGCTCCCGTGAAGCGTGGTGTCCCGAAATGGCTCTCATGTTGGCCCAGTGCATCTTCAAGGGAAGGCGAGATCAGAGCCGTGCATCCCAGTACAAACTTGGCTATCCACCATACCCCCATGTTGCGACCTCCTAGAGGACTGCTTCACACTCCGGTACTGAGCAAGCCCACCCCCCTCCCCCACGGTCCACTGCAGTTGGGCTGGAGAGAGAGAGAGATTAAAGAGTTGACTCTAACACTCCCACTCCCCTCTCTCACGTCTGAGACAGGCAGGATTCCGCCGAGTGGAGGGGGCCAAGGCACTGGCTACACCAGGGGTGTTAAACAAAGAGGCAACCACTTTATCATCTGCCGAGCATCTGCTTTCAATCAGGAACACAGCAGAGAATTCCTTCAGGGTCGGCAGATCCTGAACAGCCCCACAGCCCTTTGTTTGCTGGGGGAATCTGGGCCGGGGAGGGGAATAAAATCCGAACCCGAGGAGGAGGGGAAGCTGCATCCAAACTGGGCAAGGAGGCGGTCCCTTTGTCGGCATTCATGAGGGGCGAGCGAGAGAAACCCGTTGCATTCCTAAACCAAACGCTTCCCACTGCTTGCATGGGGTCTGAAATGCACAAGCCAGGGGCTGACCACTTTCCAGCTGCAAGGTCTCCCTCCACTTGTCCACTTCTTCAAACTCTCACAGTAATCCGGTATTTTACCAATAAATTAGATTAGATTACTTACAGTGTGGAAACAGGCCCTTCAGCCCAATAAGTCCACACCAACCCGCCGCAGCGCAACCCACCCATGCCCCCACATTTACCCCTTACCTAACACTACGGGCAATTTAGCATGGCCAATTCACCTGACCCGTACATCTTTGTGACTGTGGGAGGAAACCAGAGCACCCGGAGGAAACGCACCCAGACACGGGGAGAACGTGCAAACTCCACACAGTCAGTCGCCTGAGTCAGGAATTGAATCCGGGTCTCTGGCGCTGTGAGGCAGCAGTGCTAACCACTATGCCACCCACTAAAATCCGACTTCAGATAATACATAACACGTTAAAAACTGGAAATGGGTGCAAAAAGCATCAGAATAACAACAGTTCAGACTGCATCAGCCTATGGGCTGCTGGACGCTACACTCCCAGCCAAAAAAAAGTTCACATTTAACAGATGATCGCAGAATTCATCAGTAAAAATCCCTCTTCCAATGAAAACATTAACCTAACCAAACAATACTTTGTTCTCCAATCATCCAATTCCAATCCAAACCCAAATTCCTGTACGTTTTCCGGCTTCAGAAACCAAAATCTAACTTTGCTCTTACTTCAGAACCTAATATTGAAATTCCTTCTTCCAGGTGAAACTTTCCTGAGTCATTCAGACATTTGGACATGTACTGTATGTGACAGAGCTGGTCACAATTCACCAGTAGGTCACTCGCGGGCAGGATCATGACATTGACAATGTTGCATTCTCATCAGGCCCCTGACACTGGGCAAACCCAAACCAACTGATGTGGTGCATAATAGAGTCATCCTGATGAAGGGCTTTTGCCCAAAACATTAATTTTCCTGCTCCTAGGATTCTGCCTGACTTGCTGTGCTTTCCTATCACCACTCCAATCTTGACTCTGATCTCCAGCATCTGCAGTCCTCACTTTCGCCTGCATAATTGAGGTATCTTTATTCAATAATCCCAGTTAAACCTCTGTTCTCAGTTCTTCCCCTTTCATGACAACTTTTGTTCAAACTATCCCTTCTTTCCTTACTGAGTTCATGCATCTGTTTCAGAATAATATTGTTGAGATGAGTTCATATATATGATTAGAAGCTGCATAGCTGTGAGTGAACGTTGTGGTGAGGAGATGGGTGACAATGATTGATCAAAACAATGGAAGTCTGTTGGGACTAAAGGCTTTTTTTATCATGGTTAGAAATATTAATAGTTGCAGTGATTTTAGGTTGGAGAAACTATCTTTCCAAGAGTCTATGTGAATCCTCAAAACTGAATGCATTTGTACTATTGACAGTTTACAGGCAGAAGCCAAACTGATGGATTCAATGTATGCATGCTGTCATTGTTACTGGGAAGAGACTCATGAATATGCAGTCTAAGGTATCTGGATGGGTATATGAATTGGAAGAGTTTAGAGGGATATGGTTTAAGGGGTGGTCGGTATAGGACTGATGTTAGGGGTAGATTCTTTACTCAGTGAGTTGTGAATTCATGGAATGCCCTGCCAGTAACAGTGGTGGACTCTCCCTCTTTATGGGCATTTAAACGGGCATTAGATAAGTATATGGAGGAAAGTGAGCTAGTGTAGGTTAGGTGGGCTTGGATTGGCGCACTTAAGCCCACCTAGGGCTGAAGTGTCTGTACTGCGCTGTATTTTTCTATGTTCTATGTTCTATGTTCTATGGACCAAGTGCTGGCAAGTGGGACTACTTTAAACTGGGATATCTGGTCGGCACGGACGAGTTGGACCGAAAGGTCTGTTTCTGTGCTGTACATCTCTATGACTCTATGACTTCGGATGAAATGGTCTCATTTCAATTCAATCCTTTGATGTGTGTCTCAGATTTGTTCACAGTTCTAGTTTTAATAGGTAGCTTGTAGAGATTCCAAAACTTGGAAAACCTATCAACTATATGGGAAAGGGTCAATACATATCCTGCATCACTTGTGGGTTGGAAGAATCAAGCATGCTTTTCTCTGGCACACCAAGCAAATCTGTTCGCCTCCACATCCCAAAACTGAGAGCCCACCTGCTCAGCCTGCAATTCCTTCTCACATCCCATAAATCCTTGATCTGTCCTTCCATTCACCCTAGGCCCCATGACTTCCTCCTCGATGACTTTCAGTCCTGTGTTTGTGGCTACTCATGAAATGGATTTCAAAAATGGAAGAGAGCTTTCCCCTAACAGTTGAAAATGGATTTATGATCACCATTAGGGGATTAATTCCAGATTCTTTTTGATTTAATACAAATTCCACCTTGGTGGGATTCAAATCTGGGTAACCGGAATATTATCAGCGTCCCTGGATTAACAGTCCAATGATAATACCACTGCACCACCACATCCCCATTGCTATTAACATAATTACTGGAAGTGACCACCAAATGGGATGGACTCAAGGTATCTCATTATTACTGTTATTAGAAGTGACCAGGAAGGAATAAATACAAAGTGCCCATGTTGCCATGTTGGGAGTGGCCAGGATGGCATAGATTTCAGATATTTCAGAACTTCACAAGCTCCCTCATTCAAGAGTTTGAATATTCATCATCTCTGCTCAAACAATGATCGACCTGATTGCATGAATCATACAGCAAATTAACATTTTCAAATGGGCATATCTTTAGAAAGAATCAGTTTCCTGATAAAATGGCAGCAACACAAACTGATGAAGTGAATATCATAGAATCCCGACAATGTGGGAGCAGACCATTTGGTCCGTGGAATCTAAACCGAAGAGCATCCCATTCAGACTCCCTCCCTACCCTATCCCTGTAACCCTGCATTTCCCATGGCTAATCTACCTAGGCTGCACATCTTTGGACACTATGTGCAACTTTGCATGGCCAATTCACCTAACCCGCACATCTTTGGACTGTGGGAGGAAACTGAAGCACCCAGAGGAAGCCCATGCAGAAACAGGAAAAATGTGCAAACTCCACACAGACAGTCACCCAAGGCTGGAATCATGCCTGGGTCCCCGGTGTTGTGAGGCAGCAGTGCTAGTGTGAGGCAACTCCCTCCCTGAAGATATTGTAGGTCGAGATGCAACACATGGACTGCAGCAGTTCGAGAAGGCAGCTCACCACCACCTTCTCAAGAACAGCCAGGCTATAAATGCCAGTCCAGTCAGCAATGCCCAGGTCCCATGAACGAATACAACAATCCAAGGAGCAGGCCAGGCTGTTAGAGAGCACTTATCATCACACGTAACTGGATAGACTGGACTGTAACACAATGGTCTGACAAACTGCAAGTCCCAAGCTCCCCATCCATTTTTCACTTCTAAATCCGTTGCTTTAATTGTGTGCCCATGATGTCTTTGAGGGATAAATTAGATCATCCTTGAAAACAAACATGTGGATCACAATGTACACCTAACCCACGCTCACTCATTGAAATGTGGCCAGCAGGCCAACCTCATGTTGCTTTCTCATTGGACTGACTTCTAATTACAAGCGGGGCCCATTGCTTTCAAGGATCATTGGGGGCTGCAAAATTATAATTTCTTGGCACCACTTGACGGGAGTATTTTAAAGGGAAGGTGCATTGTGGCTGAAACATGTATTGAGAGTTATGAGGGGAGGGAATCTGTCCTGCGAATGTCCTGGTTGAGATGGTGGAGAGGAGGAGCAATCCATGATTCCGACACAATCCTCCAGACACACGGTCAAAGGCAGTGGAGGAAGATAGTCACACAGGTCAATGCACTGATTAAAGTCTTACAACCTGGAGACATTGCCACAAGCTGTTCAATAATCTCACACACATGGTTAACATCAGGAATATATCCTCAATTGCTCTAAAGTTCAAATAGTCCACCAACTGCATCACTTAATTCATCATACTTCATTATTTGCATATAAATAATATCTGTCAATCAGTATTCAACACTCACCTCACCCTCACAACATTTAGCCCTCCTACTAGTCTCACACACACATCTCACAGTTGACACATATTTATCAGTTATACAACAATGACAGCCATATCATCACCCAAACAGATTGTATAACACTCATTGACATGGGTCCATCTCTGTTGCAGGACAAAAGGACATATAGGCAGAGTCACTGGCAGGTAGTGGGACTGGCTCATGTGAATGTCCTGACTGTCCTGGAGGAGAGGTGCTAGCCATTGTTAAAGCAGCCATTGGCACAGCTTTCTCCCTCATCCCGTAAGCTTTTATCATTTACAAGCTGGAGATGGTCACTTTTACCCACTTTGCCCCCTCTTTTCTCAAGACACCTTGCCCTGCCCTGGTGCCACTTTCCTTTCAGCTACCCAAACGATGAAGCCTAGTCAGCCAGGGGTGGAATGCCAAGAACACAGTGGGAATGAAGACATAACACGGTCATATGTCACACTTGCAGCCACCAGCTCAGATACTGGCACCACCAACAATAGCTTAGAGGGTAGGTTAGAAGTCACTCCTGAATCTAGTGGGACAACTGAGATGAGTAAGAAACAGCCAGGATATGGGATACAGTTAGTGCAAGGACCACTTAGCCAAAAGGCAGAGAATTCATGTGAGGATTTCAACAGGGCAACCTACAGAAAATGTACATACGACACAATGCTTAATGCTTTTTGAACACTGCCAGAAAGTCTTAGAACATGGAACATTACAGTGCAGTACAGTGCCTTCATATCACAGGGTTGCACTGACCTTTGAAACTAATCTGAAGCCCATCGAACTTACACTATTTCATTATCATCCATATGTTTATCCAATGATCATCCAATGGTTTTCAGGAGCTTAAGATGTCCAAATGTGCTTTTGAAGTGTAGCGATGCTGAAATATAAGTTGGTGCGGTCCACAGCCTGGTGTTCTAGATCCAGGGCTGCTCAAGGTCTCATTCAAAGGCCATTAATTGTCTTCTGCTGTAAGTTAGCAGCCTTTACCAGCAATGCCGCAGTCCCCAGGAGGGCAAAGGCCATACTGAAGACAGGTACCACAGGAATGCAGAAAGGCAATTAATTTATATTGACTTGCATGATTTCATTGCTATTTTGATATGGAATGTTTAATCTTGAGGGCTGAAAGGTTTTGCATTGCCACCCCATCAGATTCTGTGAAGGTTCATTACAGAAGGACGGGAAAGTACGAGACTTTTGATAAATGGGGAAATGGGGGTTGCAGTCACTGGTATCATGCTAAAGTTAGATTTTCACTGACACACCCAGGTAAACAGAGCTATCATAGACTTAGACTCTCGGTTGTCTCCTCTCTCCTCTTCCTGCTCCTGCACATGCCTTCCTCAAGCAGCTTTCTTCTGCTCTGTGTGGTGGCTGTCCATTCTTCCCAGGAATGCTGTAGTCCAGGATGAATGCCCACTACTTCATCCAAATGGCTAGGCCAAGAGGCTTGAACTCTGAGAAAAAGGCTTTCAATACCTGCTATACTACTCTTGTAGATCTTGCAAAT
Source organism: Hemiscyllium ocellatum (assembly GCF_020745735.1). Lineage (NCBI taxonomy): Eukaryota > Metazoa > Chordata > Chondrichthyes > Orectolobiformes > Hemiscylliidae > Hemiscyllium > Hemiscyllium ocellatum. The sequence goes on along the minus strand of NC_083428.1, from coordinate 29,591,516 downwards.
TGAAAGAACTAGATAAAGCACAAAAAAACTTGTAGCATCAACTAAAAAAATTCAGCCAGTGACTGACTAATGAGTAGCTGAAGACACAGGAGGTCTTGAATGCTGGCAAATGTGTTTCAGTTGTTCAAGATCAACGAGTATGTTGGATGGAATATTGGGCTATAAAATGACACCACTCTAATGCCAAGATTGCACCTTGATTAGATTACATTCCCTACAGTATGGAAACAGGCCCTTCAGCCCAACAAGTCTGCACCAACCCTCCAAAGAGTAATCAACTTAGACCCATTCCCCTATATTTACCTTGAACACAGTGGACAATTTAGCACAGCCAATTCACCTGATCTGCATATCTTTGTATTGTGGGAGGAAACTGGAGCACCCAGAGGAAACCCACACAGACATGAGGGGAGAACTCTGTACGCAAACTCCACACAGACAGTCACCTGAGGCAAGAATCAAACCTGGATCCCTGGCACAGTGAGGCAGCAGTGCTAACCATTGAAGCACCGTGCTGCCCATATTGACATCACAAACTGCCTGCTGTGCATTCCTTCCGAGGAGGTTACCTGTGTGTATGATTATTTACTCAGCAAGCTGAGGTATGTCATGATTTGCAGCAGATGTGTGCATGAAATGACTTGATGGCACTTTGGAACCAGAATGACACCTATAGAACCCAAACAACCAATACGACCCAATCAGAAATTGCACACATTGACTCTTTTGCCATTTCCGTGTGCAGTTATATCGCTTTCTTTTCCTCTCGTTCCTTTCTGTTTCATTTCTTTCCCCTCTCCTTTGTCACTTTGCCCTAATTTCCAGAATTTTCTCTCTGTTACTTTTCTTGTTACGCACTCTGCTCTCCTGTTTATTTCCTGTATCTTCCCACTTTCTCCTGTCATTCTCCTTTGTCTCTCATTCTCCTGGTGTCTCTGTTTTTATGTCTCCTTCTTATTTTTCTGCTGTCCTTGCCCCACCTTCCTCTCCACCTCGCTGTCTGCCATTTTGTGTCTTCTTCCTCTTTTTGTATCTGCTGGATGTCCTAAATCGATTGTAAAATAAACCCGAAAGTGCTGCAATTTTTGTGTGAAGTTAAACAAGAGTTTGGTCTTTGTAAGGTTTTTTTTCTTCAGCTCAGACACATAAAGAATGCAGCTGCTTCTCTTGAGCTACTCAGTGTAATTTTTCACAGATTGGAATGGCATTCCTGCAAGTCACCAGACTAAAGAGGAAGTGAGTGCAGGCCTGTGGAGAAGGTGCAATTCTTACTGAGCTGTCAGCAAATGTTAAGCCGATGATCCCAGGCTGTTCCAGGAATGTCAGGGAACCAGCATGTGATAAAGTATAATCCAACTCTCACTTTCCGCAACACTCCCAGGGCAGCAAAGATGCCTGTGGAGGGCTGACATCTGACATTCCTGGTTGCTTGCTGCAAAAAGTGCTGGCCTTTCCACCAAAATGTGCGATTGCACCCAGTTGTTCACAACTTCTGAGCAACTCCCACAGGGTGCAGCTGCCACAGTTCAGTGGGACAGAGACCACACATTCATTGTTAGTACTTGCTGTGCTCACATTTCCAATTCCAGAAAGTTGCTGTATTCCTGTACTTTTGTACAAAAGTGAAGAACAATAAAATGGAACAGCAGCAAAACTACAGAATAAAGAAGAAAAAAAGGCTGACACGTTAATCGTTTGCAAATAAATAGCTAACCAGACACAATAATGTTATGAGGAGAAAGTGAGGTCTGCAGATGCTGGAGATCAGAGCTGAAAATGTGTTGCTGGAAAAGCGCAGCAGGTCAGGCAGCATCCAAGGAACAGGAAATTTGAATAAGGGCTTTCCTGAAGAAGGGCTTATGATCCAATGTTATGATCCAATAATAACTCAGTCATTCCCAGGAAAATGGGTGCCTGCTGATGATCCTGCACTTAAATGATGTCCTCTGACCTCATAGTTTGATCATATACTAAAGTTCTGGTCAATTGCATGAACTAGGGGCAGCATGGTGGCTTATTGGTTAGCACTGCTGTCTCACCGTGCCAGGGACCCAGGTTAGATTCCAACATTGGGTGACTGTCTGTGGAGTTTGCACATTGTGCCTGTGTGGGTTTCCTCTAGCAGTCGCAAGTTGTGCAGGTTAGATTGATTGAGTTAAATTGTCCCTAGTGACTAGGGATGTGCAGGCAAGGTGGGTTAGCTATGGGAAATGCAGGATTGGGGGCCTGGGTCTGGGTGGTATGCACTTTGGAGGGTCATTGCAGGCTGAATAGCCTCCTTCCACAGTGTAGGGAACCTATGAACCTTCCTGTCAGATCATGGGTTTCTTTTTCAGTCCAGCCACATGCTTAAGTCAGTTCAGGTACTAACTCCTTTCTGCTCTAGCCATTAATTCATTTGCCATTTCACACGTCCCTCTCTGGTGATGTGCTGCTTTCTGTCTTGTTAGGTGCTCCTTTGGAAGAGACATAAATAAGTTTATGATGTTCTTAAATAACACCCAAAAACGCAAAATATTTTCATGATGAAGGTAGATGCCACTCAGCTCTAACCCACCTCCTTAACACTTGCGCCTTCATTCATATCCAGTTTTGGATGGACAGAAATCTCCTCAAATGAAACGTTATCTTTGCTTGCCATCACAAACTCGATTACCCAGCCATTGATTCCATCCTTTTCACTGACAACCATCTGAAGCTGAGTCAGTCTGTTCACAACACTAGTGGCAATAGCCAGTGATGCCCACAACCCTTAGATGTGTCAGATAACATCATTCTAATGAGTTTTTTTTATATAGGAGCTGGATGATGTAGAGAGACAAGGAGGAAATTCCGGAGCTTAGGATTTTGGAAGCTGGAGGCCTGTTGTAGGTCATTGTTAAACAACATTTGATAGCTTTGTTGTCAACATTGTCATCACCTTACTGATGATTGAGTGTAGACAGATGGGGCAGTGACTGACTGGGTTGGATCTGACCTGCTTTTTGTGGACTGGAAATGTGTGTGCAACTTCCACATTCTCAGGTGTTTGTCAGTAATGAAGCTGTACTGAAATAGTGTGACTATTGGCATGGCTAGTTCTGGAGCACACACCTTCAATTTGATTTCCAGAATGTTGTCTGGGCCGTTAGCCTTTTGCAGCAAGTCATACACAGAGCTGAGTGATCCCACACCCAGTGGAGTAGCACTAAGCTCTGCAATCACTCCAGTTGTGAATGGTGGTGGACAATAAACAGGGGAAGGTGATGGCCTAGTGATATTATTCCTAGACTATTAACATAGAGACCTAATTGATGCTCTGGAATACTGCATTCAAATCCTGCTATGGCAGATGGGGGGATTGAGAGTCCAATGATGGCTATGTAATTATTGCTGGAAAAACCCATCTGCTTCATGAATTCATCCTTACCTGGATTGATTTAGATGTGACTCCAGACAAAAAACAATGTTGATGATCTTACTGGGATTCAATAAAAGCTGGTCTAGCCGATGATGCCAATATCCTGTGAATTGGTTCTTTTAAAGGCCAGAGGAAGTGTCTCCACAAATATCCCCATTGTCAATAGTGGAAGAGCCCAGTACATCAGGTTAAGGCATTTGCAACAGTCTTCAGGCAGATGCACCAAGTGATGATCTGTTTCAACCTCCTCCAGTGGTCCGAGCATCACGGATACCAGTCTCCAGACAATTTGATTCACTCGACGTGATATCCAGGAACATTTGGAGTCACTGGATTCTGCAAAGGTAATTGGCCCTGACAACATTCCAGCAATAACACTGAAGATATATGCACCAGAACTTGCTGCACCCCTAGCATGGCTACAATACTGGCATCAACCCAACAATGTGGAAAATGCCCAAGTACGTCCTGTGCAAAAAAAGGGACAATCCAACCCAAACAATGACTGGCCTGTCAGTCTACTCTCGATCATCAAGCAGGACCTGTTCAGCAATAACCTGCTCAGTGATGCCCAGTTTGGGTCCTGCCAGGGCCACACAGCTCCTGACCTCTTTACTGTTTTGTTTCAAACATGGACAAAACAGCTGAATTCCAGATATGAGATGTGAGTGACAGCCCTTGACATCAAGGCTGCATTTGACTAAGTGTGATATCAAGATGTTCATAGAGTCATAGAAACAGACTCTTCAGTCCAACCTGCCCAAGCCACCAGGTATCCTGAATTAATCTAGTCCCATTTGCCAACATTTGGCCCATATCCCTCTAAATCCTTCTTATTCTGGTACCCATCCAGATGCCTTTTAAATGTTGTAACTGTGCCAGCCTCCACACAAGCAAAACTGGAGTCAATGGGAAACAGGGTAAAACCCTAGACTGATTGGAGCCAGACCTGGCACATAGGAAAATGATGGTTGTTGTTGGAAGACAGCCACCCCAGCTCCAAGACATCACTACAGGAGTTCCTCAGGGTAGTGTCCTAGAGCCCGCCATCTTCTGCGGCTTCATCAATGACCTTCCCTCCATCATAAGGTCAGAAGTGGGGATATCTGCCAATGATCAGTTCTCACAACCTGATGTTTGAATGCAGCATGATCTGGACAATATCCAGCTTGGACTGAAAGGGGGCAAGTAACATTTGCGCCACAAAAATGCTAAGCTATGACCATCTTCAATAAGAGACAATCTAACCCCCGCCCTTGACGTTCAATGGTGTTACCAACACTGAAGATATATGCACCAGAACTTGCTGTACCCCTAGCATGGCTACAATACTGGCATCTACCCAACAATGTGGAAAATGCCCAAGTACGTCCTGTGTAAAAAAAGGGACAATCCAACCCAAACAATGACTGGCCTGTCAGTCTCGATCATCAAGCAGGACCTGTTCAGTAATAACCTGCTCAGTTATCCCCTATTATCAACATCTCTGGGAGTTGCCATTGACCAGAAACTCAACTGCATTCACCACATAAACAAAGTGACTCCAAGAGCAGGTTCGTGGCGAGGAATATTGCAGCAGATAACTCACCAACTGACTTCCCAAAGCCTGTTCTCCACCTACAAGGCACAGATCAGGAATGTGTTGGAATACTACCCACTTGCCTGGTTGAGTGCATGTCCAACAACAAGAAACTTGATACCATCCCGGTCAAAGCAACCCACTTGATTGGTCCCACATCCACAAACATCTAATCACTCCACCACCCATGCTCAGTAGCAGCAGTGTGTATTATTTACAAGATGCACTGCAGAAATTCGCCAAAGATCCTCAGACAGCACCTTTCAAACCCATGACCACTTTCAACTAGAAGAATAAGGGCAGCAGATACACGGGAACACCACTATGTTCAAGTTCCCCTCCAAGCCAATCACTGTCCCAACTTGGAAATATATCACTGTCCCTTCACTGTCATTGGGCCAAACTCCTGAAATTCCCTCCTTAAATGGCATTCTGAGTTTTTCCCAGCAGTTCAAGAAGGCAGCTCACCACCACCCTCTCAAGTGCAACTAGGGACAGGCAATAAGTGCTGGCCCAACCAGCAATGCCTACATCCCATGGGTAAATGAGAGAGCAGTAGCTGGTACTTTCTGCTGTTTCTTGATATCATATAAGGTTAATATTCCATTTTGGAAGCTGACCAGGGCACTGGTTCCTCAAAGGAGTGTGCACACAGCCAAGCTTCAGGCACCATGAGCAGCCTGACTGTACACGAGGGGAGGAAGAAGGAACCAGGAGCAGTAATGAGAGTGGATTCATTATTCACGGAACAGACAGGCGTTTCTGCAGCTGCAGACGTGACTCCAGGATGGTGTGGTGTCTCCCTGGTGCCAGGGAAATTCAGTAGCTGCAGGGTATCCTCAAGGGGGAGAGTGATAAGTCAGAGGTTGTGATACTCATTGATACCAATGATAGAGCTAGAATGAGGGATGCGGCCTTCCTGCAAGGATTCAGGGAGCTAGGCAATGAATTAAGAAGCAGGAACTCGAAAATTGCAGTCTGGCAGTGCCACACAGGATGAATACAGAAATCGGAGATTAGGGCAGATGAATATGTGGCTCGAGAATTGGGGCAGGAGGATGGGTTTTTGATTCCTGGATCACTTGGACCGTTTCTGGAGAAGCTGGGACCTGTGCAAGTGGAACGGTTTTCACTTGAACCAGAGTGAGGTCACTATTACTGCTGTTTTGACATGCAAATTAATACAGACACAAAACTAGAGTCATAGAGATGTACAGCTCGGAAACAAACTGAATGTGTGGAGTTTGCACATTCTCCCCGTGTCTGCGTGGGTTTCCTCCGGGTGCTCCGGTTTCCTCCCACAGTCCAAAATGTGCAGGTTAGGTGAGTTGGCCCGTCGTGTAAATGCAGGGGAATGGGTCTGGCTGGGTGTGCTTCAGCGGGTCGGTGTGGACTTGTTGGGGCGAAGGGCCTGTTTCAACACTGTAAGTAATCTAATCTAATCTAATCTAATTAGAAACCCTTCAGGCCAACCCATCCAAGCCACCAGATATCCGAAATTAATCCAGTTCTATTTGACAGTATTTCACCCACATCCCTCTAAACCCTGCCTATTCACATACCCATCCAGATGCCTTTTAAATGTTGTAATTGTACCAGCCTCCACCACATCCTCTGGCAGCTCATTCCATACATGCACCACCCTCTGTGTGAACAAATTGCCCCTTATACCTGTTTTAAATCTTTCCCCTCTCACCTTAAACTTATCCCCTCTAGTTTTGGACTTTCCTACCCAGGGACAAATACCTTGACTATTCACCCTATCCATGCCCCTCATGATTTTATAAACCTCTATAGGGTCACTAAAACCCTGGGAAAACAGTCTATTGAGCCACATCCTATAGCTCAAACCCTCCAATCCTGACAGCATCCTTGTAAAACTTTTCTGGATCCTTTCAAGTTTAACAATATCCTTCCTATAGCAGGGAGGGTTGTTAACTAACCTCAGTCAACTCAAGAGGTGGTTTCTCAGCACAATAAGTCAAAGGCGGCTTCCAATAGCAAATCAGGCCTTGCTCATGGCAGCCGAAGTCAGGATCATCTCATTAGCGGCAACATCTAACTGCCGTGACATATTCTGCCCAATTGTGAAAGAAAGGAAGGCAGGTACTCTGGGAGATGAGAGTGGGTGGTGTGGCTACTACTGTCAGTGCAGATGGGGAGACATGCTTAGTGAGTGGAGTCAGGCGTTGGGTGACTGACAGTGAGTGGGGAAGACAGTGGTAGCACATGAGTCCTGGTGGCAGGTGAGTACAGGAGCAGCGAGAGAATGAATGTGAGGTAGCAGAGAAGATGGTGGAGCATGCCCTGGCGGAATGGAAAAGGTCATTGACCTCTTCTTACAGTGTGGGTTGAGACTGCCTTAACTCAGTTGGGAGGCAATCTAGCACCAGGCAGGCATAGTCTGGGTGCTGTTACCTCAGGAGCAAGTCCTGTGCTGTCACTACCCGATATAGCGGGACCTCCTAATCACTAGCCACAAAGGAGGGTACCAATGTCTCCCTGCACTACCCCCCCACCCCGTGTGCCAAGTCTGGGGTAGATGTCTACAACTCAGTAGAGCAGCTCAGGATGGGTTTTTAAAGATAGCCAAAGTCCAAGGGATGCCAATGAATGCTGGGATATCTGCTGAGTGGCAAGCTGTTCCAGGAGTGGCACATGTCAAAATGAGCTGGTGATTGGACATGAGGGACACCGTAGGTAATTAGTGGTGGGGAGTTAGTGAGGCGAGCTTGGTAAGATACAGCGAGAGAACTTGCTTGGCTTCGCAACATCAACCCTCCACAAAATGTAAACAACTCAGACTTAGGCAAAAAAAAGTTCAGATTCAGCCCTTTGCTGATGTTTAAGTGTAGTGAGTTGGGAATGTATGACACATCAGAGGCACTCGGAGTCTTTGAGTTAAGGAAAAAGTGCCTAATGTAACAATGCTATCACTTTAAGACATGATTTTGTCCTGGTGTTTTCTGAAGAGAGGTTGTACGGCAGAGATACTGAGCTGACCACCGAAGTCCACTTGAGTAAACAGCTTGGGAGGCCATGCATTTTTTTAAATGCAGCCTGAATGGTTTTGGCCAACACTCAGATCCAGAATTCTGGGTTTTGCCTTTTTTCAGCAGTTTCAGAAGCTATTGGAGTCTCAACAGAGTTGGTCAACAGTGAATGTCTCCTGGCTGCTACTATCTCTGAATTTTCTTTTGATGTTTCTTTCTCCTAGATTGGAGAACTACATGTGAGAATCTTTGTCTCAATTTTCATTTTATGACAAGGGTGTGTTTATGGGAAGTTACCATATTGGAACAGTTAATTAAGAATAGTTACTGTATCTCGTCTTTGATTAAGATTTCCAATAGAGTTGTTCTTCTAACTTCCTCTTTCTTTGGATGTACTTTAACTACAGTGTTTAAATAAATTGTGTTTTGCTTAACGCGAAGTAGTTTGACCAGTCATATTGCATCCAGAACAAACACTCTACATTTGCCGTTAAAATAAGAAAAGGTTAGGGTCTAGGCTACTTTCTTAAAATATTTTGAGAGGCTCTGGTCCAGTCCATAACACCTAATGAGAGTTTTCAGTGTGGTCCAGTCACAGATTGTTACAGACTGTGAATGTAGTGCACTCCTAAACATCGAGAAAGGTGGAAACAAGAAGCATCTCTCACCATTTCCCTCGATGTGGGAAAAGAGACTTAAAGAATTCTATTACAAGATCAAAGTCCACCTGATCACCAATTGAATCAATGAACAGCCATCATTCTCCAGACAATATCAAGTCACATCACTGAATAAAATCAAAAGATCTGTGAAAAGCAACTTATTCCACCCTTCTGACCTGGACTCCTAAACTGCAGGTTTTGTTTATCCCTGCATATGTTTTCTACCTGAATAATTGTATCAATCTGATTATTGTCTTTGAGACTAACTGTGTGAGTGTTTGGGGTCTTAAAAGGATTTGGTTTAACAGAGCAAAATAGCAATGGTTTTTTTGTTTGCCATTTGTTAAAGTACAAGTTTGTTTACAATAAACAGAGTTACTTTCCTGTGTAAATTGCTTCAGTCCTGAATAGCAGTCAGGTGGGGAAAATGATAACATTGGAGGTTTAGTTTGGTAGCTCATTGATCTCTCCACCCCTCAGCTCACAAGTCTCATTTCTGATAAAAGGCTCTTGCCTAAAATGTCAATTCTCCTGCTCCTTGAATGCTGCCTGACCTGCTGTGCTTTTCCAGCACTACACTCTCATGTTCAATATGTATGACAGCCAGTGGAATAGTGAGGCTCAATTATCAGTGCAGTCTTCTTACTGGTTTGTGACACAACGCATACTCAGGGGTGGTGATGGTCGTGTTTGGGATATTGCCTCTTTGTTATGAATATGTGAGAATGAGGACATTTTCTTATTCAGGATGTGGATGTACCTCAGAGAAGGAGCAAATCTTGACTTTTTTTTAGATTACTTACAGTGTGGAAACAGGCCCTTCGGCCCAACCAGTCCACACCGACCCGCCGAAGCGCAACCCACCCATACCCCTACATTTACCTCTTATCTAAGACTACGGGCAATTTAGCATGGCCAATTCACCTGACCCGCACATCTTTGGATTGTGGGAGGAAACCAGAGCACCTGGAGGAAACCCACGCAGACACGGGGAGAATGTGCAAACTCCACACAGTCAGTCGCCTAAGGCGGGAATTGAACCCGGGTCTCTGGTGCTGTGAGGCAGCAGTGCTAACCACTGTGCCACCGTGCCGCCCATAGGGAAATAAGGCAGGGCAAGTGAGTGAGGTGTCAATTAGTGAGCACTTTGGGGCCAGTGACCATAATTATATTAGTTTTAAAATAGGCGCGGAAAAGGATTGACTGAATCTAAGAGTTAGAATTCTAAACTGGAGGAAGGCCAATTTTGATGCTATTGGGCAAGAACTTTCTAAAGTTGATTGGGCACAGACATTTGCAAGTAAAGGGATAGCGAGAAAGTGGGAGCCTTCAAGAATGAGATAATGAGAATCCAGTATGTTCCTATTAGTGTGAAGGACAAGGATGGTAGGTGTAGGGAATGTTGGATGACTAGAGAAATTGAGGCTCTGGGTGTCAAGAAAAAGAAGAAGGCATATGGCAGGGCTGGACGGCTGGGATTGAGTGAATCCTTCACGGAGTGTAAAGGCAGTACGAGCATTATTGACAGGGAAATCAGGAGGGCAAAAAAGGGGACATAGATAGTTTTGGTAAATAAGGATAAGGACAATCCAAAGAGATTCCACAACTATATTAAGAACAATTGAATAACTAAGGAGAGAATAGGGCCCCTCAAAGATCAACAAGACCATTTTTTTTGGAACAGCAGGAGATGGGTGAGATACCATACGAATATTTCGCAACAGTATTTACAGAGAATCCAGGGAACTGGGAGAAATAAATAGTGATATCTTGAAAAGATTCCAAAAATACAGAGAAAGAGGTGCAGAATGTATTAAAGAAATAAAACTGGATAAATCCCCAGGACCTGAACAAGAGTATATTGTGGGAAGCTAGCAAACTGATTGCCAGGCCTCTTGCTGAGATATTTGTATCATCAATCACCATGAGTGAGGTACTGGAAGACTGGAAGGTGGCTAATGTGGTGTCATTATTTAGGCAAGAAGGTAAAGAGAAGATAGGGAACTATAGACCGATGAGCTTGATGTCAGTGATGGGTAAATTGTTAGAGGGGGTTCTGACAGATGGGATTTATATGTATTTGGAAAGACAAGGACTGATTAGGGATAGTCAGCATGGCTTTGCGTGTGGGAAATAGTATTTCACTAACTCAATTGAATTTTTTGAAGAAGTGACAAAGAAGATTGATGAAGGCAGAGTGGTGGATGTTGTCTATATGTACTTCAGCAAAGCTTTTGACAAGGTTCCGCATGGTAGACTGGTTAGGAAGGGGGAGCTAGCCATTCGGGTAAAAAAATAAGCTTGATGGTAGGAGACAGAGAGTGGTGGTGGAGGATCTGAGGCCTGTGATTTTTGTAAATTGTACAAATTATTTGGATGTGAGGAATAATTACTAAGTTTGCAGACGACACCAAAACTGGTGGTGCAGTAAACAGTGAAGAAGGTATCTCAGAATACAACGGAATCTCGATCCGATGGGTCGATGGACCAAGTGGTGGCAAATGGAGATTAATTTAGATAAATGTGAAATACTGCATTTTGGAAAGGCAAATGGGGCAGCTAATAGGACCCTGGGGAGTGTTGCTGAACAAAGAGACTTTGGCGTGCAAGTTTGTAGTTCCTTGAAGGTAGATTCACCAGTAGACAGGTTAGGGAAGAAGGCATTCAGTATACTTGCCTTTATTGGCCAGTGCATTGAGTATAGGAGTTGGGAGGTCATGTTGTGGCTGAGCAGGTCATTGGTTAGGCCCCTTTTGGTATACTGCATTTAATTTGGGTCTCCCTGCTATAGGAAAGATGTTCTTAAATTTGAAAGGATTCAGAAAAGATTTACAAAGATGTTGCCAGGGTTGGAGAGATTGAGTTATAGGGAGAGGCTAAATAGGCTGGGGCTATTTTCCCTGGAGCTTTAGAAGCAGAGGGGTAACTTTATAGAGACTTATAAAATCATTAGGAGCATGGATAGGGCAAATACACAAGGTCTTTTCTCCAGGCAGAAGTGGGTACTACAGATGCTGGAGATTAGAGTGGTGCTGGAAAAGCACAGCAGGTCAGGCAGCATCCAAGGAGCAGGAAAATCAACGTTTTGGGCAAAAGCCTTTCATCAGGAAGGTCTTTTCCCCAGGTTAGGGGAGTCCAGAACTAGAAGGCATAGGATTAAGGTGAGAGGAGAAAGATTTAAAAGGGACGTAACGGGCAATTTTCCCATGCAGAGGGTGGCGCGTGTATGGAATGAGCTGCCAGAGGAAGTGCTGGAGCTTGTTACAGTTATAAGATTTCAAAGGCATCTAGATGGATATATGAATAGGAAGGGTTTAGAGGGATATTGGCTAAATATTGGCAAGTAGGACTAGATTAATTTGGGATTTCTGGTCGGCATGGCTGTGTTGGACTGAAGGGTCTGTTTATGTGCTGTACATTCTACCACTGTCGCTTCGGTGTGACAGCACTCCCAGTTTGGC